>NW_027211702.1:6867500-7100000 GCF_022749685.1 Semicossyphus pulcher
CACTGTGACATAAATCAGCATGATAAGAACTAACTATAATGACAGAAACCATGTTTGAGAAAAATGTATTTGACGTGTATTTTGATTTTATAGTTTGACTCATGTCCCATCTGTTAACATGGAGGAGGCGGGCTTTATGAGCTATACTGCAGCCAGTCAGCAGGGGGCGATAGAGAGGGTTGGGCTTCACTTTTAGGGAGCTGTCATGTCGGCCATCTTTTTATACAGCATATGGTGGAATCACAATGTTCCAGCAGCAGCCATCTTGGTTGTTAACATACTTGCCTCAACACCTCACTTAAACACCACATTAGATCATATGTTTTATTGGCCTGACCTGAAAGAGGTCAGATGGGAGTCTGTTTGAACAACAACAACAACAGGGTGTTCAGACCAGAAGCAAAGCATTCGTCGTGTTTGGTTTTCACCTCAGTGTGTTTTGTCCTTTTTGGAACGAGTCCCTGCCCTTCCAGAACAACCCCATGTCTGTGTTCATAACCTCCCCTGTGGTTTCACACAGCTGCTTAACCTCCCCTCCACCTCCTGAGCTGTGTCTGAACTCTCCTGCTGCTTCCAGCTCCTTGAGGCTGACCAGTGCCCAGTGTGATGAGCTGTTAGCTCGGATCAGTACCAGGATTTCTCTGATGTACACCATCTGTCCGCGTTCTGTTTCAGCCGTGGAGCGCCTGTCCATCTGTCTCCGCAGTTTCACTGTATCTAGCAAGTCACACATGGGATGACATCTAACTCACCACAGCGCTATGAACCCAAAATAAACACATTTAAGTGACAAAGACAGATGCAGATTTACAGCTTTAAAAAAGCTTTTACTGATGGAGCTCGGATTGACCGTTTCTGATGCAGCTTCGGGATGTTGAAGTTGAAAGTGAAGTTGAAAAATAACAACTCACCTGAATACACAAATGATACGCATTCGTGTCCTGTACGTTGCCCAGTGTGTTTTAGCTTCTGTTCACTTAATGCTTCGACTTTGCATGAAATGAGCTTTTGGTCTGAACACACCTTAAAACATCTGCCCCTCAAGCTTTAGTGCGCACACACACACGTTGAACAACTTGACGTACATTAAAATCTTTTCCTTCTTGCTCAACTCATCAATGAGTGAAACCTTACACGTGTTTGTAAGCATGATTAAACTGTGACGTTAGCGGGACATGTAAAACACATTCAATGCAGACGGAGATTGTTGGTTTAGTCGATCACACCTTTGTGTAACTTACCAGCAATAAATGTTGCAAAAGTCTGTTTTCAACCGCATCGTGTGTCAGAAGTTAGCAGCCGTGCATGAATCACTCGTTTTCACTGCTAAACAGTGAAACATTTCTACTGAAGGAGAAGATCTGCTTATTCACAGCGTGTTTGCTGATTTTATGCAGTTAAGTTCTCGACTCCCACTTTAAATTCACTTCTCAGCCTGCTAGCTCCCTGAGAGCGGAGAGCCGAGGGGATCAGGTCTAAAAGGCAAGACTAGGTTTCTTTTCATAAACGGGTGGATGCTTCAAACTGTTTCCACAGAAAGAAGACCTGCCTGAGACGTGACTTTAAACCTCTCTGTAACAGGGGTGGCAACAGAAAGTTTAAAACAACAGTAAAGTTCAGTCGGCTGTGGTCACTTTCATCAGTCTCAAGTATGACTCATCAACAGTGAGCGAGTGGAGTCTTGCGTGGCTCTAAATGTTTGCTTTTGTGTAACTTCAGATAGATGATGTAAATTGTGATGTGTATATTTGGATGGTTAATTTACAAGTGATGGTGCAATAAGTGTGAGTCATAGCTGTGTGTAATGTTGTGAGCCGTTGAAAGGGAATCCCCAGTGTGATTTCACATCCTAACATGCTAATAATAGAACCTAGAGTAAACACTAACAGCTAGCATGGGTGTCCCTGGGTCTCAGAGGATGATGTACTACTTTTTGTGACCCTCTGTCCTTTCCTCTAGAGACACCAGCAGGTTAAATATCCCTCAGTACATAAGACAAATGTAAATCTAACTTTTAGATTATCATTTCATTATCTGAGCACATTCGTTCTTTACGTTAGCGCCACCATCAGGAATCCATTTATACTGATAAGGCTTTAAAAACATAGACTGTATATAGGAAAACATCACTCTGTGGTTTGTGGACTAACGTTTTGAAGACTCAAGTTTCAAGCCATCTTGTTTTTCAAAGCCAGAATCAGAATCGGGGTTTATTGCAAAGTTTACACATACAAGGATTTTGTTTTGGTGATTTTGGTGCAGAATAATCAACACAGAACTAGAATAGCTAGCTTTATCACAGAGGTCTCCAACCTTTTTTCATCTGAGAGCTACTTTGAAAACATGAAAGAGGCCAAGAGCTCTGTGCATCACATCGCTGTAACTGCTGGTGGCGCCTCGTGTTGATTCTTTTGTCGACTGAAACGTTGGTACCACAGATGAGGCGCACACCATGCCTTTAACTATATGTACTTATTGAAACAAATGGCGACTCCAGAGTGTACAACGAAACACTGAACAAGACCTTTTTTTCATGCTCACTGTGGTGGGAACTTGTCACTCACAGGTAGCCCCGCCCTAAACCCGCCCCTGCCCGAGCATCAGTGACTAAACGAACATCACGCTGTGTTGAAGAAGACTTGAAACTAGAGGTTGAGACCATAAACTCATTAGGGAAATGTTTACTGAGGGAATAAAGCGAGAGAGAAGGAGGACCTCTTCTATACAATCACCCCCTGCTGGCCTTTAGAAAGAAAGCAGGTTTAAGACATTGCGTTGGTTTCATGTCTACTTCCTGTATACAGTCTGTGATAGCTAAATCATTAATATAACTTAAGTTAAAGTAGTTTACCATAAATAAAACCTCAGGACTGAAAATGAGGCTGCTCCCTGATCTTTACACATTTTATGGTTTTCATCAGTCGATAGTTTCTAAACATGGATAACAACTTAGAAAAACTCTTTCCACTTGTGTGAATAATTAAACGACAGTTGAAAGCTAGTAAGTGTACCTAGAGTAGAATTATATTATTTGTTATTACAACAAAACTAGTGTGGTATGATTGAATTAATATCAACTCATTTACTGTGTGTGTGTGTGCGTGCGTGTGTGCGTGCGTGCGTGCGTGCGTGCGTGCGTGTGTGTGTGTGTGTGTGTGTGTGTAAATGAATTCAGGATTTCTAACAGTTGTTTTAACGAGCTTTCTTTCCTGTTGATTTTCTGTTTTTATTTTGGTGTGTTGTTTCACGACTGAAGGAGGAACTTTAACTTTACTTTCGAGTCTCTTATATACATTCTTGTCATCCTCAGACTTATGGCCACTGGTTTGATGTGCAATAAAACATGCATGTGTGTTACAGGTGTGTGTTTGTCCGGTTCTTTCATACCCACAAACACAACAGCGATTAAAAGAGTCACAACTGTTCATCTTTGGACGGTGAGAAGAAATCGGATAGAGTCTAGTTTTTTGATTACATGTAGTGCAGCCATTCAAGTTCTGAATTTTAATTTCATGCTGCTAACTTGAGTGAACAGTCAAAATCTAGCCAATGACTCAAGTTTGTTTGGTGGAAAGAAATTAGAATAAATGTAGCATATCGAAACCTGCAATAACTGATTTTTGTGGCCGTTAGGGGGCAGTGCAGCAAGGGCTTAACACATTAACATTTTTACCTCTTAACAAAATTTGAATGTTAACTGTTCTAACACATCCAGCAGATACATAGCCGCATTAGCATTCATATGGAAGGGTTAGAGGGGGAAAAAAAGCCACCTGTACAGAATCCGAAATACGAACAGAATATACCGCTGGATCGTCTAAATAATCTTCAGGTCTGCAGTCTACATTTCAAACCTGACTTTTTTTTCAACGAGACATGACATCGGAGGTGGGCGTCCTCGATTGAGGACGTGTAGTTTAACAAGCTTTCTGGCCTTCGCCAGATGACGAGTGTAACGTAGTCTGGTGGAGGTTTTCCAGGGCCCATTGGAGAAGAGGATAGCATCCTCCAAAGGCACAAAGCCAAACTGCTTTTTTCCCCTACCATAATGGCATCAGCTCCCCATCATCAGCATGATAGGACTGAGGTTGAAAATCGGCGAACTGGCCCTTTAAAGCTGTGAACTGCTGGTCACATTCTGCCCAGCTGTCTGATAGAAATGACTCAGCACTTTGGGAGAGTTAATGTCCGCATGACTCCAGCCACGGTAATGATGCTAACTGTTTATTTGGTTACCAGGTGATAGTGACGCGTGTGTCATGTCTGTGTAACAATCTGGTGCAAAGAAACCTCACCATGCTTTTGAAAGACCCTGCAGTGATTCATTTCTTTTCATCAGTGTTATCTGACACAGTCACTGACCATGCTGTTCACAAATGTGCAAACACGGCTGGTTAAAGTTGGATGGTATTGTTTGGTGTAATAAGGGTGGGTAAATATCCAGGGTCCGATCTGTTCAATGATATTTTATTTTTTTGTTCAACTAACAACTCCGAGTCAAAGAATTTCCAAGAGTCAAAGCCAAGTCTTTAAATGGGTCCAACCAACAATCCAGAACCCAAAGAATCTTTATTTACTAGCATCACTAACTGGGATGAGGCTCTATTTCGTTTTCCTTTCTTCCATTAGTTCCTTTAGTGTTGAATTTAAATTAGTAAGAAGGCCGGAGTCAACTGTCAATCAACTTTAAATCTACCTTCTCTAAAAACCAAGAAGAAGAAAAAGAACAACCAAGATGGCTGCCGCTGATGTGGAACAATCTGTGTCCACCAACATGTCATTGTTAAAGAAAACTGCACGGAAGTTCAGGTTAAGTACAAAAGGTAAGTGTTTACTACCCAATCATGTCATGACAAACTCAGGTGTGTTAGGTGGAACTATGAGCGTAATGAATTGGATTTTAGAATGAGCTACCTAGCCTAGCAGCCTGATGCTTTTTCAGACATTTTGTTGCTCTGATTTGTTGTAGCATCCAGGTCAGCGTTGGACGCAGGATCTTATATTTCAAAGAAAGCTGCTCTGCGATGCATGAAGCTGAAAATGTTTGACTTATTACTGACCTATCTTCGACTAGAGAGCCAACCGCTGAAGAGCTAACAAATTGCCTGTAGCTAGCAAAACACACCATACATCAGCATGTCAGAGGATGATTTTTGTGCTATATTGTCGGTGTGGCTCAGTGTCCCTTCTCTTCACCTTGTAGTCCTTGATCTCACCAAAAGGCCAGAAAGAAAATACTTAAGATATTTACAAGTATTTGACAAAATCAGCCGGTAAAATTATAATTTTGGCTAACAAAGATCAAACCCAGGCCTAGCATAGCCTAGCTTCAGCCTCAACGGTTTGTATGAGTTTCAGGATCCCACGGTTTACCATTGTTCCTGCTGATGCCTCATGTTTTATTGTCTAGATGCCCTTTTATCTTCTTTAAGGTTCAGTTTTTCTGTTCAGATGCAAATTAAAACATAGTTTTTTACCCTGTTGGTAGCTCTTTGGGGCTCTTTTCTGTTTGCTAGGTGAAAGTAACAAGAAGGCAACTTCACACACCAAAAAATAAATGACAATCTGTGGATTGTTTAATCTCCAATGTGGGCAGAATTGAATATATCTTATAGGCATCTCTATTACAATGTAAGTAGATTGGAAGAGTCCCTTCGAGCCTATTGTGTCGGAGGCATTTCTGAAACCACACCACCGTCAATAATGACTTTTTTTTTTAGACCTCTTCCCCTTGTTTGATCTTACTTCAGAGAAACAGGTGAACCCTTTAAGATGAATATCTCATCGCATTCCTCTTCAGTCTGACTCAGAGAAATGTGCTCATGCATTAGTTATGAGCAAGTAAGACTAGTCCTTTATTGAGTTTCCAGCTTATAGATTCAATCTCCAAGATTTCAGTTGTGCTCTCTATGGCAGCACCTTTGGTGATAAACAATACTTGTATGAGTAAACTTTCCAATCTAACCAGACGTCCACGGTCGGCTCCGGTTGTAACTCTTGATTTTCCTGGCTGACGGTCGCTTTCCTTTTCAGACTGTTTGCTTCATCTGAGCGTCGAGTTTGTTTCTTCTTCTTTGGATTTTCACTTCTTGTTGAAGTTGTATCTGTAGTCATCCATCTTTTCTTTGTTTGTTCAGCCATAGTAGATTACTGTTTACTCGCAACACTCGCAGAGAGCGGAAAAGCAGCCGCTTAGCTCCGCCTACCCTCTCTGGCAGACCAACCACTGCTGGCTGATGGAAAACGCGTCACTAACTGGGCGCCGCCACAGACACCCAGCCCATAATAATACTATATACTGCAGATGCAAAGGCTTTCATCAGTGGGCCATAGGCTCAGTCAGCATGTGTTACCTCATTCTGTGATAGAGACTTAACAGACATTTATTTACAAGAAAATCTTAGAGATTATACCTTTAAAAAACACATCCAATCACTTCAATCTCCTGAAACCTCCATAGTTGGTGCTTTTAGAAAGAAATAGGATCCTCCTCTTGGTAATAGGAGTGGGTACCTTCCTAACTTGGTACTTTTAGGGGTACTGACCAGAGTATGTCGCTACTACCAGGTACAGATTCACGTTTAGAGAGAGTGAACATATTGTGACATCCACACCACTACATTTTCATTTGAATATGAAAACAATCTTCATTTAAAGAAGCATTTTAAAATGTAAAACCTCTTAAAATGCATGTGACATGGCCATTCATGTACACAGGGACTGTGCATGAATAATAGCCCCCCCAGCTAGCATGAACCATAAGGTCAGCAGGCTGACTCAAATAATGCCGAGATTGACTTCTTCCTTCCTCACCCCATAGGAGTGTGATGAATCAGGGAGGGGCACGCTGTGATTGATAAGACCAAAGCTGCAAAAATAATTTGAGGTTCTACATCATGGTTTAAAAGTCTGTGTCCACACAGCCCCTCCCAGTCACAGTGAGTCAGGAAACTGGCAAGACGCATGTGGTCAGGAGTACAGCTGCTTCTACATAAATTGTTGGTTTTCCCTTTCCTGTAAACCTGGCAGATGTGAATATCCGGGACTGGACAAAAGAGGAAACCCGTGAAACCGCAGAAAAAAGAGGAAGGTGTGATAACACATGATCCCTTACCAACTTCCTATTACTAATCACAGCCAGTCATGCTTACTGATTGCTGGGCCTGTTTGGAAAAAGCCAGTATTGCATGAATATATTATCAGGCCCTTATATTGTTTAAGGCTGATTTTCTTACTGAAATCTCTTATTAACATTGTCCCCATTCTAGAACATGCGCTTCAACTGGAAGTCTGGTAGCTCTGAATTTCTCTGAATCTTTACTGTTGTTGTATTTTTATCATGTTTTGTCAACTGCTGATGGATGTTTCTGTGGAGAGAAGAGTTTGTTCAAGAGAAGAGCTTCTTTCACTGAAACGGAGCAAATCTGGAGGATACCACCCACTTCCAGCTGAGATGGAGAGGTGTTTTCGCGGTTGCCGTGCTGGTGCAAAGATGAAGGCTTGGAAATGGAGATGTAAGCCCTTTCTGCCATCAGTCATCGTGGGAGGTGTCGACTCTCTGCCCAACAAAGGTGATGAGCTGGAGATATTGGTGAAGACTCAGAAAGTATACCGTGAGTGCAGTTTTCTGTGTTTTGCTGAAACCTGGTTGAATGAAAACATGTCAGACTTCTTTATTTGTGAACCAGAGATGGTGTAATCCTGCTCATGTTGCTGTCAAGGAGCAGATGTGTTGTCCAGGTGTTGAGTTGTTGGCAGTTGGTATGCGACCGCACTGTGTACCAAGAGAATTCAGTCATATCATAACAATACTGGTGTACATTCCACCCAAGGCAGCTGCTGAAGTTCCATGTGAGTTCTCCATGAAATAGGAAAAATCCTGAGGCACTTTTAACAATATCAGGAGACTTCTATCATGTGAAGAAGGTTGAGGTCATTCTAAAAAAGGCGGATCATCCACTTCATCACACCTTGATGGACCAAAGAAACAACGGTGGTGGACGGCGCCTCTCTCTTCGCTGCAGGACGGAGAGATATAGAAGATCTTTGTACCCACAGCCATCCGACGTTTTAATTCTTCAGTAAATGGTAGATGACGTGCCAGAGAAAAAGACAACGGCAGAAAATCAATCCCAGAACCCGTCCGGTGACAATTTAGCTTTTTTTCAAGAGCCAGATGATACCCTGAATTTCTGAAAAACAGGTATCTGCATATGGGTGAGGATAACAAACTGGTCATAGATGTTGTGTCTCAACTTGCCTCTTTAGTTTTCAGGCTGAGTGTAAACAATGACAGGCAGATGGAAGATGTCATGGCGCAGATATCTGATAGCCATGTTTGATTCCTAAGTTTCCAAGTGCAGAGTAATGAGTCACAAGTTTTTCAGGGACTTTCTTGCTCCGGGGCTTCGCTCTCAGGCTGTCCTTATCTGTTGGGCAAGTTGTCCTGCCAGAGTAAACTAACTTTGGTATGATTTATGTTGATGTATGTTACCACTCTTTGATCTTCTTATCTCATATTTTAGTTGAGCGACTAGCTTCTCGATTTAAAGTTCCCGATCAGATTTTATTGTTGCTTTCAAACTTTTTAACAGAATTCAGCAGGTCTTTGTGAATGAAGAAGAAGAAGAAGAAGAAGAAGAAGAAGGTAAACTTTATTCATCACTGAGGGGAAATTAAATCTTTTCACTCTGTTTTTACAAACATGCTGCACACACAAAGGCCTGAAAGACAGAATGCACTAACAGGATCCCATGGACATGCACTAATGGAGAGAGATCAGAGTGAGGGGGCTGCACATGGACATGCACCCCGAGCGGTGGGGGATTTGGTGACTTGAACCAGCCACCCTCTGGTTCCCAAGCCAAGTCCCTACAGAGTGAGTTACCATCTACCGCAAAGCTACTGTCTACCCCAATGGCCACATGTCCAATGTCATCACCTCAAATCTCCCCCCTGCTCTTTATCATGTACACAGCAGCTGTAGATCCTCCCATGAGGGCAGCTGTCTGGTGAAGTTCTCTGATGACACCGCCCTGCTGTCACTTCTTCAGGGCTCAGAATCGGGTCAAGCGGTGCCAGCCTTTGTCCAATGGTACAATGGCAACTATCTTGACCTTAATGTGACAAAACTAAAGAAGTAATTGATTAATTGATTAATTCATTTGAGGAAAAACTGTTTTAAACCCAAAGCCAGCATCATTCATCGAGAAGATGTCCAAGTGGTAGATAAAAGTATCTAAGAATAGTGTTTGACTCTCAACTGAAGTTTGGTGAACACACGGATTCTTGAACGTGGACAACAAAGACTACGTGTGATGCAGAAGCTGAACTTTTTTTTTTTCTGTAGCTTTTATCTTTTATTAAAGTCTCTAAACCTTTTCTTTTTTCTGTCTGTGAAGGACAAGAACAGTCTGAACTACATTGTTAAAGTCTGCTCCAAGATTGCTGGAGTCTCCCTCTGGAAGAAACGTGTGGTCCAGAAAGCCAAAAGCATCATGTAGGAGCAATCGGACCATGCAGGAGCTATTTTCTCTTAGTTTTCTTTGTGGGCGTTGGAGGGCGCTGAGTATGTGACCAGTCATTGACTGGATTCACGTAAAGGCAGTAGGTGGGTCACTGTGGGGTCATGCACCAGGAAGGGGACACAGGTTTTTACCAGGTCAGTGAGAGGCAAAATGTTTGTTTGCAGTGAGCTGGAATAAATCAACTAAATCATGTTTGACTGGACATTCAACTTCTTGTGACCTGAGTACGACCAAACTGGCACGGTGCATCAGTGGCCTTTTGCCGAAGTTAAACATTTTAAAGAACATATCTTATTTGTTACTTTGACAAATAGCCACTACAGTCCACGTTCGCTCCTGAATTCTCTTTGATGTCCTCAGGGCGGCGCTATCTTGCCCCACCTCTGTAGCGCTCAGTGTCGACAGGAGGATGGGATATTGAAACCAGGACTTCCTTCTGTTACGTCACATCGGGTTTTCTGTTTCGATGCGGAAATATAAGAAAACGTACAAAAAATGAATGAATGAAATTTAGTGTATTAATTAATATATTTCGTTGAAAATATTGTTTCCAAATCATTTTCCCACACATTGATTCACTGGGGTCTCCAACCTGCAAGTTGCTCTTTAAACTGTTCTTTTAAGTTAGATAAAGTTTAGCTGAAGTTCAGGAGCAGGACCACACCTCAATCACTCATTTCCTGTCATGTGCCTATATAAGCTGCACTGCCCTTCTCACCTGTCTGTTCTCTTTTCTCGTGCAAGCCACAGAACTTCGAACTCACTTAACAAACGAATTTTGACTTACTATGGATCACTCCCACGCGGACTTCCTGTTCCTCACCCTGTCTGACGAAGAGCTCTTCAGCCCGGCCTCGGACCCCTCACACATCGGCTTGCGGCACAACGCGGTGGGTTTCGGTGCGGTGATCCCTCCCGCTATCCAGATCCGTCTGCCCGGCAGTCCGGACTCCAACAAGGAACTCCTCCCGCAGACGACATGCCCGCTCCAGCCGGTCCCGCTTGCACGCTCCGGTTTGGTCTCCCGGAGGTTCCTTCTCCTTCGCCATCTCCGACTGGACAGCCGTGGAACTCTTTACACACTCCTTCCAGCAACAATCAATTCCAAAACAAGCTACCACTTCCGTAGCCACATGTCGACAGAGCACGCACAGGCGTGACGTCACAACGCTCCCCACAGCTCCTCCCAGGTTGCCAGGTTTGCTTCACTCTGACAACCTTTCCGTCCCTCAACCTAACCTAACCTCTGGCACGGAGTTGTCTTCTCGACAGCCACGACGGCATCTAAATCATGCGCGCCAAAGCCCCATCTCGATCCAAGGAGCTGACAGCGGTGGAGTTCGCCTATGCCTTCTCCCTGTACAGAGACGTCATCTGCTCCGTCAATCCTGTCTCCATCCTCAAGGAAGCTTTTGGGGGTCCGCCAGCCCGGGAGCTGCTGCTGATCCCCAATGAAGCCTTCCCCACACCGCAGCCTTTATTCATCGTCACTATCCTCATATTCAAATCGTGTCACATTTCATCCTGATGATAAAATGTGTAGATGTCTGATGTGTGTGTGTCACATTGACAGGGATGGTGTGGTCTATCTCAGAAGCGCCTTGAGGGATTTTCTTTAAATTTGGCACAATTGTCCACTTGGACTCAAGGATGAACTGATTCGATTTTGGAGGTCAAAGGTCACAGCGACCTAATTAAACACGTTTCTGGTTATAACTCCAGAATTCCCACGCTTATTATGATAAAAGTTGGCACAAACATCTTCTTGGACTCTGATTAGATTTTGGTGGTCAAAGGTCAAAGGTCAAGGTCACTGTGATCTCAAGTCCATCCCATTCTTGTGAACACGATATCTCAGGAATGCCTTGAAGGAATTTCTTGTTGGCCCAAAAGTCTACTGGGACTCAAGGATGAACTGATTAGAATTTGGTGGTCAAAGGTCACTGGGACCAGATTTCATACGCAAATTATTACAAATTTTCACAAACATTTCCAACAAGTTTATGTAAATGATGAAGTGATGACATTTTATACTCAAAAGATGAAAGGTCAACTTCACTGTGACGGCGATAATGCTTCATATCGACACTCCAATCCAAGTTGTTGTATGAATCCACCCTTTGCACGTCCTCTCACTGGATGACAGGGGGCCTTCCTGTTCCTCTGCTAATCCACAACGCGCTCTTTGATCTTGCTAATATTGAACTGAAGGTGATGATGGTTGCATCATGTGTCGAAGCTCTTTATCAGGACTCTCTCCTCCTCTGGAGACATAGTCTCTAAGTGAGGGCAGCATATTTCTTACTGGAAACTATTCACTGGAATCAAACATGTTGCGATAGTATTAACTTCCATTTCGCAACTTAATACCTTTTGTTTAATAACTTTAACTGGAGTCCACACAGACAGAAATGTAACTCTTATCAGTTGGCAGAGGCATACGATCGCAAGGCGGTAATCCTGGTGTCTCATCAGTGTTTTTCTTTCTCTAGAAGCTCTGAAGCACTTTTTGACCTTTAAGAAAAATGCTATGAAAGTAAGAAAGTTATGTTAGTTGTATGCAGCTACATGACACTGGGTTTTACTCGTGAAGAAGCATAGTGGTTTGTTTTAGTCTTACTGATACTGTCTGCTGTTGGGTTTGTAAATGCTCAAATACATTGTACAGATCAAAACTTTGCAGGCCACCTCTGTGAAAGATATGAGGCAAGAGTTAATGACTGAATGAATCTTCAGCTGTTCTTTTTGACAGGCATGAAGTTATCCCAGTTAATGCTTTCCAGCTCAAACACCCAGTTAATCCCTCCACCCATCCCTCTTGCTCCCCCTTGTTTCTGTATGAAATCATTATTGTGGTTATTTTTAGTTCTTGCTCAGTGCTCTGATTCTATCCTCCTCACTTCATCTCATGTCTTCCGCCCACTCACTTATTCAAGTCTCATCATGCGATTGCTTGAGCCAAATATCGCCCTGATGCTAAAGAGTTTCCCCCTCCAGGCAATACCTCCTGATTCATACAGCCACAGTGAGAGTCTTCTTGCCTCCCTCATGTTTCATATGATGCAATTGTAGACTTGCACAATAGTTTATTTTTACCTCTTTCACTGTGGAGTATCAAATCCCATTTCCTTCCACTGATTCAAGTCTCATCAAGTTTAGGATTGCGTAGGCCAAAGGATCACTATGATGCCTGTGGAATTCCCAGACACATGTGTGAAAGGATTCATAAGGAATTATGACCAAAGATCTGACAACGGAAAAATACAAGAAGCTCCAAGAATATGGGTGTTCCTTAACTTAACTTCCTGTTTTTCGACATTGTTGTCATAAAATGTGGTTGAGGTGTGTCCTTTTGCCTGATTCCCCTTTGTTGATAAGCTAGCACTAACGAACAGGTATCAGCTTCTGTGCTCACCATGCCTGGATTTTAAGCTTGTTCACAGTTTTTCATACGTTGTGTGGCAGCCAGGATTGGAGCCTGGATTATTGTTGGCTTTTCCTAACAGCTAAGACAGCAGGCCATAGTGATGAGAAGACCACTTATCTTAAGTCTCCCAGTATGTTCTGTTCCCCCGCTGCAAGCTACGCTCCATAAGCTTTCTTAGCTTCTCATAAATAAATCTACCACCTCAGATAGAAACTCATTCAGTTGGAAACACGAGGGTTAACTTGCTCATTCCCCAGCCGATGAACGGCCACAGATGCCCCCTCGCTCCTCCCCTGCTCCACCTCAACGTCCAAGTATGGTTACTTCTTGCTCCAGATGTACCATATTCCAACGTTTTACAAGTGAGAGTATGTTTTTGTACCAGCAACCAAAAAGCTTTTTTGTCAGCCAGCACAACCACATAAAATGGTTGCTCTAACTTTGCACCCAGTGGCATTCAAGGCCAGGTCCTCTGTTCTTTCACCCTGGAGGCCGCAGTGTGTGTCCTGCGCGAAATCAGATGGCAAAGTTCACGTATTATTTAACCCAAACCGCGATCTTTCATAAAATTTGCTGCCTCAGCAAAAACAGCCCCTTTTGCTTGGGAACCGAAACTGCAAAGTCATTGGTCGGTTGAAGTCACATCGAGAACCTCAAGAAAAAAAATCAAGAAGTCATGTTACGTAACCGATGTTAGTTGAAATGATTCACTTCAACTTTTGGTCTCACAGAGGACTCAAGGTTGTCTGTTGGATCCATCCTTTGGCCCCTGACTGCCCACCCAGCAGACTTTCTGGCCCTATATGCCACGTTACCTGTCTATGGTAAGGCTTTCTTGTGGCATGAAATATGCCCCAAATGTGTCCCAATTCGGGCTAACGATGATTGTATATATTTCATGACATTTTGATTTATGCACTTACATTACCCCAAATGTTTCCAACAATGTTCAAAGCTATCTGCCGTTTTTTTTAAGGTACCTAGGTGTTTCATTTGGGTTGCCTTTCAATGGCGTCATACCACCTTAGCCCCTCTAGTGGCTGTAGCTTTTAGGACACACAGGAAAGAAGAAATCTGGTGTTCTCAAAGACAAAGTATTGACAGACCCGATTTTGTGTCCACACACATGACGGTTATCCTCATTTTGCATTATGATGACATCAACAAGCAGTAGCTCGCCCTTGTTTAAGTGCAGTATGTCATGTGTCCGTACATTGAGAGGTTAGAGTCAAAGTCCTGGCCACAAAAACTGATTCTGAATCTGATTCTGAAACATGTACTGTATCACAACGGTGATTTTATCAGGTGATAGAAGCAATCTGTCATGCTAAGTCAACTGGTGGACTCACAGAGCAGATGAGACGTAAGGCAAGTTCAGGGTCTTTATTCGGTCCGAGGTCAAAAACACAGGTAATCAACAATAGTAACAGGCAACTGGATCAAAAACGGCAGGCGAAAGGCTGGTCAAAAAGGCAAAATAGGTCATACTAGGTCATACACAAAACACTGGAAACACGAGTGTAGTGACAACCCAATGTTCCAACCTTCAGTTAGTCACCATGCGTAGGTGTATGAAAACAGGTCTTGACGCGTATCCAAATGATAAATGTCCAGATTGATATTGCCTTCTGGTGATGTTCCCGTTTATTGCAATGGTGGTACAGATGAGTGGGGATTACCAGTTGATGATGAATGTTTGATGCTCCAATGATACTGTAATCCTGTGGTTATGTCTGTGTGTTACGGAAAGAACCGTATGTTCCCTCCACCTACACCAACTAACTTCCATTCACCTGTGACCTATAAACACATGACCTAGTCATGTGACCAATTACCCAACTCAAATACACACCCTAGTGGTCAAAGTAAATCATTATAACAACATATTCATCAAACTATTTACAACTTAAGTCAACCATAATACACACGCTCAAAATGGCTCCTACACACCGGCCCCATAATGGTAATGGTGAGGAACTACAATTATCCAAAAGAAAATCAAAGGAGCCAAATATTATACATGCATGTGTTTATGAGTCTTTGTTTTTTTATCTGGTCTTGACCGCCAGTCCTTATGCTTCCAACAGCATACAGAGTTTAGTAATGAGCCTTTCCAAGTAGCCAGTCTTCGTTCTCAGGTGCACAGATCGAACAAGGCCTCTCCTGTCAGAATAGATTTTGGTTACCTTTCCCATAAGCCAGGAACCACATGGGGCACTAGGATCCACGATAACCACGATGTCTCCTGCAATGAAACTTCGTTGAGGCTTGATCCATTTCTGCCTCTCCTGCAGCAGAGGCAGATACTCTCTTATCCTTTGTTCCTTTTGAATTTTCTTTTCACACTCATGGCACGATGTTCAGCAATGGCATGATTGTTTGGAAAGATGACATCATCAGTCTTGAAAGGCAGGTTGATGCAGTAGTGGTCCTTTGTGAGTTGAACAGATTCATCCATTATCTGCAGAAACCTCATGTCTTCCCTTGACATCCCAGTTTCATCACTGGACTTCTCGTTGAAGTCTTGATTATACTGAGCAACCAGCAGCTCCTCAACTCTGGCAATAGAAATCCTATTTGCAGTAACTGCAGGGCAGCTAATCTTCCCCGAGTTACTCTCACCTTCTCTCAGTGGACCATTCAGAACCCAACCCAATAGGGTACGAACAGCATAGGGTCCATTGTCACAGCTGTTGATAACTTCCCATGGTTCAAGAAGCTCTGGGGCGTTGGTGCCAATCAACAACTCCACTTCAGCATCAAGACTGGGAATCTTTATCTTTTCAAGATAAGGCCATTTGTTCAGGTCTTCCTGGGTCATAATGTTGTCTTTATCAACAGGCATGTTCTTTTGTGTATAAACCTCGGGGAGATCATAAAACTGCTCACCGTTGTAACTGGAAACCTCCCATCCAGCTAAGACGACGGTGTCCACAGTGTTCTCCTGGCCCATTGTACGGAGAAAATCCTTGTTTTGGTGCCATTTACATTCAGTTTCCTTCTTAGATTTTCCGTTCAGAAGGTGGCTGAACTTCCCGGCTCTAAGAACGCATACGTTTCCAAGATTTTGTTTCCACATTTTGCTTTGACTTGTACAGGAACAACTGAAAGAAGACAGTCTTGTTTCCCGGCCCCAGTGCGAGCACACGTCTGCTGAGATGCGGTTGCTTTGGTCTTGGGTTTGATGTGAAGGAGTGTGGGATGCTTTAGGTTACACACACTACATGTGATGCGATTATTACAATCCTTGCTGATGTGTCCAGGTTTTAAACAGCCAAAACAAATTCCATTCTCTCTCAGGAGATCAATCTTTGCACGGTGGGTCATCATCTTGACCTGTGCACATTGCTCCAGAGGATGACCACCTTCACATGAACAGCACATGACAGATTTGCCCTTTGATTGAGAGACAGAGTTTGGAGTTTGCTGGTCTGTGGACTCTCTTTCTTCAGAGGCATTGACGGCTGCTACAGTGGCATGGCTTCTTTCTTTGCTGAGAGCTTTTGGCATAGCTTTGTATTTGACAGAGGTGTTGGGTTGTGCTTCTTGTATGTTTCCAAAGAAGGGGTCAGAAATAATTTTCACCTGTCGTTCAATGAAGTTCACCAAGTCAGGGAACATGGCCCTGTAGCCCCTGCGCTCCTGTAGCTCACAGGCAACAGTCCTCCACTTTTCCCTCAGCTTATACGGCAACGTCATAATAATGATTGTGAGATTAGATGGAACACTCATTTCGTCCATGTGCTGTAAACTTTCCATCATGTTACAGCATCCTCTCAAAAACAATGAAAAGGCCTGCAGAGAGCCGACATCCTCAGACTAAATTACAGGCCAGCCTCGTGCCTTTTTTTTAGGTAAGCTGCTGCAATTTTAATTTTGTTCCCAAAGAGCTCTTTTAGAAGAGTTTTTGCTCTTTCATAACCCATGTCCTCTGGAATATGAAGGCAACTCCTGACCAGCTGTCTTGGATATCATCGGGTGTAATGTTCCAGATAATGAAGGCGATCCTGATTGTGGTGTGTTTTTGTTTCGATGCCTTGCTCAAAAGCTCGTCTGAAGAAACCATATTGTAATGGGTCACCATCGAATATTGGTATGGTTCTTGGTGGTAGAGATGCCGAAAGTTGCTGTTGAACCAGTTGAGCAGTGATTTCAGTTTGACGTCGAATGATGTTGTCGATGGTTCGTCCTGTATATCCATGTGAGGTACAAGTTGTATGAGGATCATGGCTCATGTGGTCCTGATGAACATTATTAAATGCTGTGTTGTTTCTCTCCGTCCTTTGAGAAAATCCTAAAACTTGAGGTTGTTGTCTTGAGGTTTCAGGTTGAGAGTTCTGGTGGAGCGGTTGTTGTGCTCCAGTTTGTGTATGTGTACTTTGTTTGGGTGGTGCACCAAGGGATGTTAAATGAGACTGTGGTGATAGTGGACGAGGCTGGGGTAAGTTGGTATGATGTGTCTTGGATCTCATTTCTTTGCTGCAGTATGAATTCATGCCATCAGATGGTGCCCCACTGGCACTTCCCACATGGCTAATTTCCAATACGGATAGCTTAGCGCTGCTAGCTGCTAGCTGCTAACTCAGTTTCTATTGCAAGTTGTTCCTTTTTTCTTCTTAGTCGGACCTGTTCCAGGCGAAGATTTTCCTCTTCTGTTTCCAAAGCGTGCTTCCTCTCCAGAGCAGCCATGCGCTGAAGAAGTGCTGCCTTTTCTGCTTTAGCTCTTACGCGTGCTGAAGAAGGGGTACTTGATGTTTTAGATTTGGCAGAAGAGTGAGTTTTGTGATTTGTGGAGACATTTGAAACACTGTCATCAGGTCCTACATCAGAGTTCATTGTTGAAAGATTGTCTTTTTCATCCATATGATTTGATTTTTCAGCATCCAATAGCCATTTCCTTGTTTTACATATGAATGTTTCATTATTTTTACAGTGTTGTTCAAACCAGTTTTGTTGCTTTTTAATTTCATCCTGAGGCATAGACATTTCCATGAAAGTAGAATGGGCCTCAGAAGCCTCAGTGCACAGTTTGGTGAAGTCCTTTAAAGCATTTTCAACCTCAGACACAGTTTCAGGTACTGTTTTAAGAGTGAGCAAGTTGTCGACCTTTAGTTTGATTTGTTTGAGTTGAGTTAGTTTGGATTTCGGGTTTTTTTGAAGAACATCATACATGTATACACGGCCTTTTAACGTCATCTTTCTTTCCCTTTTTACCGTTTCACTTTGCAGTGTTACCCTCATTTTCATCAGTGTAATTATTTCCAGCATCAGCAGCAAAAACATTTCCAACATCAACAACATTAATATCAGCATCCGCAGCATTTTCAAAAGCATCCGCATTATCCTTTCTCAGTTTGTCCGTCAACAATGTTCATATGAGCGGAGTTCATCCACGTGTGCGTGCGCGTCACACACTAAAGCGCACACAATCCAAACAGTGGAGGTTTTAATTCAAAATTCAAATTAATCCAATGTCAACAAAACACACGCACAAGCAAGTCAGTTCCACTGTTCCAATAACAGTTAATAAATATGCTGCTGCTTTTCCAATAAAACCAAAAACGGCACACAAAAACTCAGCAGCAGTTCCAAATGTCGGGCAGGAGAAAAGCACCGCTCGGCTTACCCATAGGTGCCTCTCTTACCTTGCCGGTGGATCTGCGGCGGCGGTTTGGTGACTCACTGTGCTGTGGTGATGGTAATTCCAAACTTTAGCACGTTTTCCTTTCCAGCAGCGTCTTTGACTGCTGGATCCCCAGCATCGCATGTGCATCCTCCAGCGCCTTTGTCCGCTGGATCTCCAGCGTCGCACGTGCGTTATCCTCAGCGTCTTCTTTCCTTGACGTCTTCTTTCCTCGGGGAAGGTTCTTACTTTTGAAGTGACTATCCAACCCAATGTTCCAACCTTCAGTTAGTCACCATGCGTAGGTGTATGAAAAAAGGGCTTGATGCGTATCCAAATGATACATTTCCAGATTGAAATTACATTTGGGTGATGTTCCCGTTTATTGCAATGGCAGTACAGATGACTTGTGATTACCAGTTGATGATGAATGTTTTATGCTCCAATGATGCTGTAATCCTGTGGTTCTCTATCGTATCGAGACAATCTCTCCACCCAGTTACATATTTCATATGTATGGGGACTGACCCACGGGGGTCAGGTGACATGGATCATTTCTTTAAAACAAACCACCTGTGAGGTGGCCACTACAGTATAAAAGCACCTGTGCGCCACACCATTACTGATCATTTTGATTCCACGAGAGCAGGTTGACGTGTGTGTGTATGTGTGTGAGAAGACAGTCTTGCCACTTACCGGGTGTAAGACAGAGTGTGAAGTTAAGCCTCTTGGGGCGGCTTTTTTCTCCATAGATTGGGCTGTGTTGAGGGCTTTGTTGAAACTGGAGCGGTAGAAACAGAAGTCCGCTGTTTGCCGTGCATCAGCAACAGTTAGCCTGCCAGCCACTTTTAATCCACTGTGAACGTTACCTGGCGTATCACTCTGACGAAGGGTTAACACGCCACAGGTACGGAGGCTAGCCAAACCCAGAGCGGGGGAGGCAGCTGCCTAACGTTTGCCGTGTTGTCGCCATTCCGTCTGTTTTTCCTTTCCACAAGAATGTTGCCTGGCGTATCACTCTGGCGAGGGGTTAACGCGCCATAGGTACGAAGCACAAAAACACACCATAATCAAGTGTTTGTGAGGTTGCACAGCTTTGCAAACCGGGCTTTCGCGTCCGTGATCTCGCGGGAGCTAACACATCCCGCGGGCTTTTCGAGATGGCAAGTCTCGCGGATAACTGTGTAGGCTGTGGCATACAGATTCCCATAGGGGATGGGCATGATATGTGTGTGATGTGTCTTGGGGAGAACCATGCCTCTTTAGCTAGAGAAAATCCCTTCTCCTGTATGAACTGCTCTATTTTTCCAGCACGGTCTTTGGAGGCCCGTTATTGGGTATTTGGGAAGCGTAAGCAGGCCACTCCACCTACTGGGCCACAGCAAGCCAAGCGTCTCAGGGGGGTGGAGTTTGGGTGTGGTTCTTCAATACCCCTTTCTATTCCCCCACTCAGGTCCTTTTTGGGTGACACTAGGATTGAGGTTGGGGGTTTGGCTGAGGAGCAGGAGGATATTGAAGAGGTGGATGTGGTAGGATCTCACTCTTCAGATAGTGATTTTCCTGTAGGGCAAGGGGAAGCGGTCCATGAGCCAGAGGAAGGGGAACGGGCCAGCGTGCTCTCCCAATTCAGAGACCTGATTGGAAGAGCAGCCCAAGCATTGGGAGTAGATCCCACAGCAGGTCAGGCACCTCCCCCATCACGGTTTGATGATGGATGTGAGACACAGCCTGCCCCATTTCTGGTGCCTCTCCTCTCTGATGTGGAGGGGGTGATGCGAGCAGGGTTTGCAAGACCCACAGACTCGCTCAAATGTTCCCAGTCCTGTAGGCGGTTGTCAGCTATGCAGGATAGGGAGAAGGTTGGTTGTGCTGGCCTGCCTCAAATGGACCAGGCCATTGCAGCTCTCATGTTCCCTTCTAGTTCTGTGTTAGGGAAAACTAGTTGACCAACTAAGGGATGCAAGATGCTGGACACTTTGTTGGCTAAGGTGCAAGGACCATGGCAGTCCAGGCACAGCTGGCTAATACTGGGTCCATATTAGCACTGTATCACCGGCAGCTGGCATGTGAGCTGTATGTCGGACACAGGGCAGACCTTGTCTCTGAGCTGCATCTTGTTTCATCTGTCACAGCTGATGAAGGGTATCGCGTCTCTCTGGGTGACAAGGTGCAAGTTATGGTTGTCCCAGTCTGGATTACAACCAGAAGACCAGAGCAGCCTGTTAAGACTGCCAGTTGATCCCTCAGCCATGTTTGGTCCTGGGGCTAATACCATGTTACAGCAGGCCCAGGAAGCACGTCGCTGTGCCAGGGAAGTTTCCGGTGCACTGGTCAGGCGCCGCAGGTGGCAGGGGAGTGGACAGTCGTCCAGGCCCCCTGCACAGACGCTAGGGTCAAGCTGGGGCTCGGGTGACCTGAGGGCTACCATAGAAGCTTGGCGTAACAAAACTAGGGGCAAAGGCAAGCAGAGAATAGGGGCTCAGGCAACCCAAGCCCACGCCTCGCTCCTGAAACCATACCAGAACCGGCTTGCCTGGATCAGGTGCGGCTTGCAGCTTTGAGGGCACTGGGTGCGAGCAGTTGGGTAGTTTCAACCATGATTCAGGGGTATCGTATTCAGTTTGCTCGTCGACCTCCTAACACGAGGACCCCGACGGTCCTCACGGTGGTTGATTTGAAATATAAGACAGTACTCCAGGCAGAGGTTTTCACCATGGTTTCAATCGCCGCCCTATTTTAGACCTCAGGGGACTCAACAAATATCTCCGTCGTCTGCCATGCAAGATGCTGACAGTTCAGAGGGTGAGACAGTCAATCAGCAGAGGGGATTGGTTTGTCACTATAGATCTGAAGGATGCCTACTTCCAGATTCCCATCTCGGAAGGGCACTGGCGGTTCCTCAGGTTTGTCTTCAACCACAAGACATACGAGTTCCAAGTCCTGCCTTTTGGGATCTCACTAGCTTCCCGCACCTTTACCAGGTGCATGGAGGCAGTTCTGTCACCTCTGCGACAGAGGGGGATCAGGATCTTGAACTATCTGGACGACTGGCTCCTGTGTGCACGTTCAGAGGACCAGTTTCGAGCTATCTGTCCCTACTGCTGGAACACATGCAGCACCTAGGCCTGCGTCTCAATCGAGAAAAGAGCAGGCTGGAACCTTCACAGAGGACGCAGTTCCTGGGCCTAGTAGTAGATTCCCAGACTGCGTTATTAATGTTGACACAAGAGAGACAGCTGGCTCTAGAAGCTTGCCTCTCACATTTCAGGCTGGGGGCCAGAGTTACATGGAGGCTGTGTCTTTGCCTCCTGGGGCTCATGGCATCATCAGTGCAGGCTGTTCCTTTGGCCCTCTTGCATATGCGCCCAGTGCAGAGGTGTCTCCTCGGTCTGGGATTGAGCCCCAAGAGTCACCTGCAGTCCACTGTGCTCGTCACCAGACTGTTACGGTTAGCCCTCCACTGGTGAGAGAACAAAGACAATATAGGCAGGGGGAGTGTACTGGGCCCAATAACGCATCGCCATCTGGTGGCAACGGATGCTTCTTTGACAGGTTGGGGAGCAGTGCTCAAAGGGAACGCCATCAGCGGTTGCTGGCATGGGCCGTACACAGCCCAGCACATCAACATTCTGGAGCTGAAGGCGGTCCATCTGGCCCTCTGTCATTTCCTCCCCTACCTTCAAGGCCAGCATGTTCTGGTAAGAACAGACAGTGTGACCGCAGCAGCCTACATCAACAGGCAGGGCGGCTTGGGTTCCCCTCGCCTTTGCAAAGTGGCACACCAGTTGTGGCTGTGGGCGTACCCCAGGTTTCAATCCCTAAGGGCTGTACATGTGCCAGGGCGGGACAATCTAACAGCGGATCAGTTGTCCAGGGGAGGTCCAGACCCAGGAGGGTGGAGACTACATCCTCAGATGGTCGCAGGTCCGTGGCGTCGTTACGGACGAGCAACAGTCGACCTGTTCGCATCACACAGGAAAGCGCTCCAGAGGGTCGTCAACACGGCCCAGAACATCATCGGCTGCCCTCTTCCCTCCTTGGATGAGCTGTACAGCTCTCGCAACCTCCACAAAGCCCACAACATCCTCAGAGACCCCTCACACCCGGGTCATCACCTGTTTGAACTGCTGCCTTCGGGCAGAAGATACAGGACAATTAAAACAAGGACAAACAGGTTAAAAAGCAGTTTTTATCCAAAAGCAATAACGGCACTTAACTGCAATAAATAACGGCTCTTAACTCCATTAGTGCACTTTATTAGAACTGGAACATGCCCTGTGTGTGTGTGTGTGTGTGTGTGTGTTTTTATGTGATTTTTATTTTTATAAACTGTTTTTTTTACTGTTTTATGTGTTCTTGTCTGCACAAATAAGGTTTGCACTCAATTTCGTTGTACATGTACAATGACAATAAAGATATTCTATTCTATTCTATTCTGTGGAGCTGCCACTTGGTCTGTCCCATCTACGTTTGCCCGGTTTTACAATATCAATGTGGCTGCAAGCACATCCTTCGGGGAGCGGGTGCTTGGCATAAGCCAGTAATAGAAGTGTTATTTTACTCTGTCAGTCAGCCTGGCATGGGCTGATCTGAGTGGCCTCTCATCCATATAGTTGGGCCTTGGCGTCTTGTGGGGCTCACAAGTCTTGGTAGCGTCTGGCACCAGGGCTTGAGGCAACAGTACCTGTGTCAGGTGGTACTTGTTAGCCTGAGGGTGTGTAAATAGTGTACATTTGTAAATAGTTCACTCACATTCACATTTTTTAGAGCACTCCTGGTGGCGGTGACGTCTCATTCGGAGGACACTCTGCTCTATCCCCTCACAATGTGTCTTACAGAGTCCCCATACATATGAAATATGTAACTGGGTGGAGAGATAGTCTCTTCACTCAGAGAACCAAGGTTACACACGTAACCATCCGTTCTCTCCACGGACGGTTACGTGTGTAACCTTGGTTCTCTGAGTGAAGAGACTATCTCCAGCTCGAGGCCGCTCGGGGATCTGTTCCATCAAAATTTAGACCAGTGATGGTGTGGCACACATTTGCTTTTATACTGTGATTGGCCACCTCACAGGTGGTTTGTCTTAAAGAAATTATCCACGTCACCTGACCCCCGTGGGTCAGTCCTCATACATATGAAATATGTAACTGGGTGGAGAGATAGTCTCTTCACTCAGAGAACCAAGGTTACACACATGTAACTGTCCGTTATGTCTGTGTGGTACGGAAAGAACCGTATGTTCCCTCCACCTACACCAACTACTTTCCATTCACCTGTGACCTATAAACATATGACTTAGTCATGTGACCAATCACCCAACTCAAATACACACCCTAGTGGTCAAAGTAAATCATTATAACAACATATTCATCAAACTATTTACAACTTAAGTCAACCATAACACACACGCTCAAAATGTCTCCTACAATGAGGAAGGAATGCTGGAAAATCTCACTAGAAAGCTTGACAATCTGGTTTAGGGGAACAGACACGAGGGGTTTAAATAGGGAGATACACAGACGCTAACAAGACCCAGGTGAAACACATAAAGGCAGGGGCAGGTAATCAGAAGAGGGAACTTGACAGGACAGGACAAGGGACTTTCAAAATAAAACAGGAAACACAAAAACTGATACTGACGAGAACTTAACTACACAAGACATAACACAATCCTGCCTGGTAGTAGTTCAGGCAGAGGAGGAGAGGCAGGGTTACAGGTGAGGCCAAAGGCTTGTACGAACATGACTAGAAGAGTAATGTTTGTAATTATTTTGTGTTGCATTGTTGTTACACTAGTATACTAAGAGGTGTATGAGCACTCAGTCATACATGGTTTTAATAATGTGGGCATGAATACTATACCATGTAAATAAATTACATTAAATAAGCGGTGAGTAGCTTCATCGGTGTAGATGTATTTTCACATGCAGTAGCTGTAAACAGCAACAGACAGGGTAGCAGTGAGAGTGACGACAATGAAGAACTGGAGATGTGCCAGACATTGAAGTCAAGCCAAACCAACGTCACACCAAATACATTGCAGATCAAAAGCTGTCAAACAAGGTCTTTTCTTTTCGTTTGGAAAATGTAGCAGGTGGAACTATGTTTTGACGTCAGACAAACTTGACTCATTTTCGGGTCGCACAGCACACACACACACGTTGCCTTGGTGATTTCCATGACAGATTTCACATTCAGACACACATAGAGAAAAAGTCTAGTATTGCTAATGGACAAAAATATTACAGGGGCGAAAACAAAAACGGCTGACGTGTCAGATACCAACAAGACGACGTCGGCCGACATTAACGCTGACCAACCGCCGAAATCCAAGAAGTCAAGAAAACATGACCCCACTTATCTTGCTCTTGGATTTACAGCGAATATGGTCGGAGATGAAGAGAGACCTGTCAGTGTTATATGTCTGGCAGCTGCAGCAAAAATCTGTGCAGCAAAAGTTATTGCACATTTTATGATATTTCTATTTGAAAAGGTCTGATGGAGCAATTGAAATAATTGGGTTTTTTTGCACAGCAAATGGCTCAGAGAAAAGTGAGAAGAATGGTCATGATCTTAACTTTCTTTCAATAAAAGTTAAACTTGACCCGTTTGTGACAATTTTTTTGGGTCGGGGGGGCCTGGGAATTTTTCTTTCTCCAAAGAGGGCCATGACAGAAAAAGTTTGAGAACCACTGTCCTACGGTCTCCTCAAGGGGATACAGTAACCAGAAGAAAGCTGTTGTTAGCTTTGAACGGCACCAGAATAGTAAATCTCACCATCACACGGCCACAATTAGTGCTCAAGAAACAACCCCAATAGATTCACAACAAGAAGATGCTCGGCACTGCCTGCAAAATATTGTATGTTCACTTCAGTACCTCACTAGGCAGGGCATGGCACTGCGTGGCCATGAGACTGAAGATGGGAATCTATTTCAGCTTTTAAAATTCAAAGATGATGCCCGTCTCTCTGGTTGGCTATCCCGTTGTCATGACTACACCTCTCCTCCAATGCAAAATGAGGCAAATGGACTGTAAAAGTGTGCTCAGACTTCTTCTGGCATTAGAAGTGGTTGAGGAGCTGCAGTGTCTGAACAAGTACCTGCCGATTGCAGGTATAAGAAGTGCAATAGGGTGCGTCGGATCCACTTCACAAGGGAAAAGGAATGAGGAAACGTTTCAGGAGGTTTTTGACAAAGCAGTGGTAATGGTTAACTCCCTTGGGATTGAGCCCATTCAAATTCCTCACCGAAGACAGCCACCAAAATGACACACTGGTGGGTCAAGCGAGCACACTCCCGAGTCACCCGAGGAGCATTACAGAACAGAGGTCTACAAAATGCCAGATAGTGTGCATGTTCAGTTTCAGGAGCGGCTCAACCAACCAAGTCTAGATGTCTTGCAGAAGCTGGAGGAAACTCTACTGACTGGAGAAGTGAATGATCAGTACCCAGAACTGAACAGGGAGACTAAAATACCAACTAGCAATGCTTGGTCCAAAAACACTTTCACATGTAGAGCTGAAGTGGCTAATATCGTGACAGGAAAGCTGCTGATCAGGTTGAAACCCTCGTCAGGCTGCTCGTAGTCATGCCAGGCTCATCAGCTGAGGCTGAGCGGAGTTTCAGGGCTCTCAGGAGGCTGAAAACATGGCTCAGAACAACAGCGAGACTGAACAGTGTTGCTGTGTGCCAAGTCCACCAGGACAGACTGCACAGTGTTGATGTGAAACAATTCGTCTCTGTTAAAGACAGGCGAAGGCATGTGTTTGGCTTCTTCCAATAGGAACAAGGCAGTGGAGGCTGGGCTGTTTAATGGTGTATGTGTATGCATATAACTAGCCTTGATTTTTCTTTTTTTTCTCTCCCTTCCTTTTTTCTTTTTTTCTAACTGATCAAAATGTTATGAATGAATTTTCTGTCCCGAGCATGAAACCAATAAAAAAAAGAAAGGTGTATCCTTCAAGGTTCCATTCAACTGACAAATTAGAGTAAAACATTTGTTGTGTGTTGTGATTACCGTACTTGGTTATTAGTTACGTGGACTACAATACCAGGTAACACCTGTAGCTGCTCCCCCTACATTATGCAGACAATATGTACTTTACTATAATGTTGATGTATGAGATGTCGACAACTGCACTATGGCTGGATTAAAGTTAATAAGTCTCTGTAAAACTGTCCCCTTGTTGGTCATTAGTTGCCTTTAACTTATAACATTACAGAATCAATTCATTGACATATTATTGTATTCAGTATAAACCTAAATGTCAATCCCTGAAAAGTGTTTTATTCAAGTATGAACATTTGCTTGTTTCTATTGTTACAGTACAGAAAGCTAAAGTGTGATGTCGTTTGTTTACTTAATCATAAATAAAGGCTCTGCCATCAAATTGCGGTCAGAAGTCTACCATGAATACAAAAAGCCTGGGCGTCCAGAGGGCCCCCCGCGGACTGTTTTTATGTCCCCACCAACGTCAGAATCAAACCTACGCCCTTGGGTCAATCAATTTAACACAGGGCATCAGGATGCAGCTAAGTGGATGGCTAACAGTCTCGAGTTCGGGACTTGCCTGCCGCCATGTTGGTTTTCTGGAGCCAGAAGTGACCATATTTGGATGAGAGGAGTGAGAAGTTGGTGATCACTACATTATCAAATCTGATGGCAAATTCATTAGCGGCTAAATGAGCTAGTTTACCCTCGTGCTCATATGGGGCTTTATTGGGATTGACTCACTTTTGGGGCCAGCCTCAAGTGGCCACTTGATGAACTGCATTTTTTATTGCCCTAATCCTAACCCCACCCTCCCGGAAACATACTGATACTGGAAGACTGTACCTCCCATACTACCCTTTGGCTGCTTTCACACCTGAAGTCTGTTTGTCTGGACCGAATCAAAGACCAAATAAAGTTTGGCTTGTGTTCACTTGATAGTTTTTACTCTGATTGGTCAGAATTTCCACATGGAAAAACTCCCTGAAGTAAACAAAGAGAGAGCACACTGATCAATCACTCTCAACCTGATCACAGACTTTAATGTTTAGTCGTCGATGACATTGTTGTTTGATCACCTCCGTGTTCTCGTGCGTTTCTACAAGCGTTTGTGGAATTGTTTGGTCGCCCATGTTTCTATTTCCTCGCCGCTCCCTCGACTCATCTTGCCGCGTGTCTCTGCATTTGTAATCACCCCTTAACAACCCACAATGCACAGGGTTTTTGTTCTCTTCCTGTATTCGGTCCTGCTTTAAGTCCGTTTATATTCTCACCTGAATCGAACCGGACCGTGGTTCGTTTGGAAACTGATCGAGACCCGTCTTTTCTAGCAGACCATGGTCCGGTTGTTTGGTCCGCACCAGAGTTTGAATGCGTGTTCTCACCTGTCCAAACAAAGCAGACTTTCTGAGTAAAGTCTGAAAGTCTGGACCAAAGCTGTCAGGTGTGAAAGCACCCTTAGAGACTTTAGTGTTCCAAAAAAAGAAAAAAGGCCTTTGTACTCAAATCAAGTTTATTTGCATAGTCCAATATTAACATTTCATTTTCCACTGGGTTTGATACAAGCCATATGTAAAATTAAAAATAAAAAGCACCTACAAAAATGAACAAAGTTTAGAAATATTTAAACACATAATATGAAAATCTTATTCCTGAACAATAGGTCAGCAGTGAGACCCATTATATAAATAGCATTTATTTCTGGGCAGGCGTGTAGCAATGACACAATTCAACAATCTTGATGGCTGTTAACGAAGTTTGACATCAAGAGTTTTACCCGACATCAGCATTTCTTTTCCGTACAGCCACAAAAACTCAGATACGGTGTGCCGTTCGTTATAAAACATACAATTTGTCTTCGTGTCCTGGAGGTGAATGGAACTTTCTTTGAGCAGCTTAAAGCAATTAAAAACTCAACAGTCTTTCCACAAGCATCAATCCGGTTATTCAGAATCATTCACAGGCCGAGGAGTGTGAAATATTCTGAGTTTGATTGGAAAAACTTTTGCTCTCTGATTAATTTTCACGTTTGAACTCAACAAAATAAACCATTCAACAGGCACACGGCAGCCTTTTTGCTCTGGCCTGGAAGCTGTAAAGATGTTGTACATCCTCGCCACAGATTTGTGAGTCGTGTAAAAGTAGAAAATCTCACAATTCATTGTTGTTTCACTACTTTTCCATTTGAATGTAACTGAAAACACAGTGATAACGGGGAGAGATTGGGGTGTACTTCAATATGTAAAACATATTTGAAAACTCTTTAGCTACCGACATATTTGCTGAGTCATTAGCTACAAACAGCTAATGCTAACATTTAACAACTTCCTAGCTTGTATGACTGTTAGCCAACTAAAATTACAATAAGTAACTTTAATGTTAGCTAGGAAGTCGTTGAATGCTAACATAAGCTTTTGTCTAAAGGTGCATGAGGAAAATGGCCGCCGTGTGAATATGGTGAATAGCAAAATACCACTGGGGTAAGAGGGGGGAAAAGTTTTACCTCAAAAAGAACAAATGATCAGCCTCAGTTAAAGTTTTTAGCATCCCAATCAATGCCATGACTACCATGAATAGCTAATCTTAGTGTTAGCTGATAACTTAACGTTTGCTAACCCCTCACTGCTCTCCAGCTCCACCTTCTCATCCAATTATGGTCACTTCTGACAACAAAAAAACAAGATGGCGACAGACAAAATACAAAATATTAGGCAGAGTTGGGTTTATCTAAAAAATGTCCTCACAAATGCAGAATATAGCAGTCGATGATGTCACAGTGGCTAAGTCCACGTTCAGTCTATGACATTAACAGGAAGTACTTTAAAACACAAAGCTTATGAATTAGGCAGTGTTGGCAAGCTTATGAAATATAATGAGCTGAGCTACCAGTTACTCACTATTTCTTATTGCCATTTATCTCTTGTTGCATTCTTTTTAAATGATGTTGCTTAAGGGGAGGTCCACTGTACCAGCCCGTGGCGTCTTCACCTCTCCCGTCACATTTTCGTACTTCTTTCTAATATTTGGATTTTAATGTAGTATTGTGTGTGCAGCAACACGTCAAAAGTAGCTTGCTGTTAAAAGCTTTTTTTTTTTTTTTTTAAGTCGATAATACTTTAGAATTTTTATTTTGTGATAAAAGTATAATACTTACAAACACTATAAGCTAATAATTTAAGGCAACTACAGAAACTTCACTTCATTGACTTCTGAAAGTGTAAGTTGAACAACTGGCTTAATTCATCCCACATCATTACCTCATATCCTTACAAACCTGCGTTTAAAAAAAAACAGCTACCATCAAGCTAATGTAGTTAAACTACTATTGATGCTATTTGTAGCACCGTTAAGTCAAACACTGGAATTAGGTGACCATAACAAATAAAACAAATAATGCATGAACATATAATGAAGGCTGAGACTGTGGACAGGCACAAAAAGCATATCCTCAAGAGGGCTCATTCTTTAAACGAGAAAAGCACCGAATGATGCTTGTGTGATCTGTTCGTAACCCTCTTTGACCAACACGGCGATGTGATCTCCCAGACTCAAATCAAACAGCTGCCCCACAGACACAGTCCTTAATACTCCGTCTTTGCACACTACACCATCCAATGCATTCATCAGCACTACAATCTTGTCATATCCTTCGCTCCACTTCTCCAGATTCATACTGAAGATCTGGGAGGCATTACCTCTGGCCTGGCAGCTTATAATCATCCTCACATAGACAAAGTAGAATCCGTCCTCGGAGATCTCAATGGCTCGTTTGGAAGGGTTGTAGTTTTCACCAAACACCACCGCCCACATCATGAACGACTGTGCAGTCCTGTTGGGTTCAGATGTGGATGCTGTAGGATGAGAGACAAATCATCACTGCATGTTGTTTTCTGTGTTGTCTGATCATAAATGTTGGAGACACACTGTTTTTTTATTTGTTTTTATTTGATCATTTTATGAGAAACCAGGAACACACAGTGTTTGGTATATGCATGTAATTCTGACACTGAACAGAGGGAAGAGCCTTGATTTAAGTTGTGCACACACACTGTATAAAAAGATGGACGACATGACAGCTCCCTAAAACCCTCTCTCTCGCCCCCTGCTGACTGGCTGCAGTATAGCTCCTAAAGCCCGCCTCCTCCATGTTAACAGATGGGACATGAGTCAAACTATAAAATCAAAATACACGTCAAATACATTTTTCTCAAACATGGTTTCTGTCATTATAGTTAGTTCTTATCATGCTGATTTATGTCCACGTGTTTATTTTTCTGACAAGTTTACTTTTAATTAGTTATTTGATGTTATAAAAAGGGGGATTGGCCTCATGATTGACAGCTCTGTTGACAAATGGGGCTCCTGCAGCGTTCTGTTCCTGAGTAGCAGAGTAGAGGAGGAACGGCGAGAGGAGACGTAACTAACACTAACACTACAGTCAGTGAACTTTCCATAAGAGTGAATACAGATGAGCAAGATGGATTTTTAAGGATTAAAAGTTATTTGCTGGTGAACTTTTCAGCTGAAACTGAACAACCGAATCATCGAATCCAAAGTGGAAACACACATTGGACATTGGTTAATTGCTTTGCCCAGAACGCGTGTCAGAAACTAGCCTCCGTTGCCCCTCGGTGACGTATTTAGATAAAAATCGTTGAGTCACTACAAAAAAACAATTTGCATAATGTTGAAAACAGTTTCTTTCTTTCTCAAAGTCACTTCTTGGAATTCCCTAAAGAGACGGGCTCACTGTTGATGACGAGCAGCTGATGAGACACATTCCACCCTTCTGTTGGCCTGTTTCCCTCTCTGGCTGTGAACCAACACACTTGTCTGGCCTTCAGGTGCACACACAGCTCCGGTTGAGTGAACTGCTGCTTTTACTCTCACAATATTAGTCATCTGCAGAAGTCCAATTCTACATCACGTCACGGAGTAAGAAGTACGCGCACGATGTTGTTTTTGCTTCTGGAGGCCAGGCGTGACTCATGGCAACACAGTTTCATGACATACTTGGCAGTGCATCAGACGAAATCTTTGATGGGGAGTTGTGGTGCTCGTAACGTTTAACCATCTTTGAATAACAACTTTTACAGATGGAACTGACATGTTCATGACAGATGTGTGAAATCTGTGTCGTGCAAAATGTTGTTAAGTATGAAGAGAAATGCTTACTGAGGTGAACGCGCAGTCTTTTGGAGGTCGTTGCAGGATCTGTTGAAGGATCGTCTGTAGAAAAGAGGAGAGACGTCTTAAAAACAGCCTGATCAATCATGATGACATGCAGTCGGACACTGTGTCTGGAGGCTCCACATTACAAATACTTCAACTTGTCAACTAAATGAATTCATCACATTCTTTGGAGCATGTTGGTGGTGCTGCGTACCTGCAGAGCACGCTCTCGCTTGCTTGGAGTAGGCGGGACTTGGCTCAGCGGAGCTCTGGGAGAAGAGAGGCACACATTTTAATTTACTTTAATTTTAAGTTTTAAAATGAGCGTGTCTGTTTGATTTGTGCGCTGAAACATAAAGCAGAGTGAGTGTTGCCTTTGTCGTGGCACCAGCAACAGGTAAGGGCAATAAAGTTGGCGGAATCTTTTTATGAGAGATAATTGCTTGATAACAGTCAGACAGAAAAAAGATGAAAAACTGCAGCTGAGTTATTGAAAATGATGGAAGTGAACCTTAAAGAGCAGAAACACGTGACTGAGATCAAATCAAGGAAAAGCTCAAAGTTTTCAAAAGCAGGTGAGTTAAAGATCACAGAAAGGATCCAAATCTCAATTAGAGCCTCATCAATCAATGACATATTAAAGTTAATCGATAGAGGCGGCAGAGTGTGAGCAGAGTCTGCTGCAGAAGTTCAGGTGTGACATGTGGAGATCAAAGCATCGTGTCTGCAGCTGTCAGCAGCTTTAAAGACTCGATCCTGGAGTCAGGGTCGTATCAGGTAGATATCAGGTAGGTAGAATATTGTGGTGTTATTATCAGCAAGTTTACAGTCAGTGCACTGATCCGATACACCCGCTGGTTTCAGGTAAATGATTACAGCACAGTGCAGCCTTTTGTTTTAATCACGGTGGCGTGAGGCATGAGACATGCCCCCTTCTAGTCATTTGTATTTGCACACACGAACAGCAGCCACACATCTACAAGAAGGACAACTGAAAGAAGAAGTTATGAACGTACCCCTCGCCCACTGGATCCGGCGTCCGGGAGCAGGGGGAAAATGAAGAGAGCCACACAGCTGAGCAGCAGCAGCAGCAGAGTGATGACCCTCAGTCGCGTCTCCTGCTGCTTCATGTCCCGGCAGTGCTGGAGGAGGATGAGCACAGACTCATCCCGGCTCATATCCACGCTCCCACAGGCGGCCTCAGTGTAACGCAGCTGTTTCTGTCCCATGTCTGCAGGTCTGATCTCTGTCAAAGTGTGCTCTTTAAAAAGCCGCTGGTTTATATTAACTGTGGGAGAGCGGGCCTCGAGCCAACCACCCACTCTAACATTACATCATCATCTGTTCATTCATAAAATGGGAAGGGAGAAGGGTGGAGGAGGAGCCGCTCCCAGAGAACCTAGTCATGTCCAAAACATGTGAACAATGTCTGACTTACAGTTTAGACCAATCACTGAAACTTTAGATCAGGGGTGTCAAAGATGCGGCCCGCCAGGAGGTCTCACACACACACACACAGAGAGAGAGAGAGACGGCGAATTTGATGCGCTTATATCAGATCACGATGTTACGCACGGGCTGCACTCACACTGACGTCCGCTGGTTGAGCCGAGGAGCTTCTATTACGCACGGAGTGTGTCCAATTCATGGCACAGAGAGGGAAGCCAGTGGCAGAGTAAGATAAGCCTGGCAGAGTAAGATAAGCCTGGCAGAGTAAGATAAGCCTGGCAGAGTAAGATAAGCCAGACAGGGTAACAGGTGCTTTTTCAGTGGCCATTGCAGGACGTTTGAATGTGATGAATGTTAACATGCAGGGCCGCAACAAGCAGAGTACCACGGCGACGTTCGTGCTTTCCAAATGAAATAGTCTCTGTGGCGGACGCAGCTGTCCCCGCTCAACCCAGCCCACTACCCCTGAGTCATATCTCTACCTGTGGATGACAGTATGGACACGTACAACAACACACTGTCAGGGCTCATACGTACGTTTAAAGTCGATTTACTGTCTTCACTCAGCTGGAGATGAATTACGCACGTGAAAGAGGAACTCCTAATGGAGCTGATCAAACTGCGGTGTAGCGCACCGTTAAAGGATCAACCTACATCTGATCGTTTGACATGATCAAAGACAGCCTGTATGTTTGGGACAACGTCGGCTGACGCACGCACATCTGAGGGACATACTGGAAATCACCACTGCTCAGAAACTAGTTCCTAATGTCGACAGGTAAGAGCCAAAAAAGTGTCAGGTGGCGATCAGTACGTGAAAATGTAAGTGTTCCCTTTCATCAGTTTCACACACTGCCGGCCACAAACCTGCTCCCTCCCTCCCTCTCTTCTCTGACTCCCGATAATCCCGATATCAGGTCGGACTTCCCGGACAACAGGTGGCTGTTTTAGAGCCGTAACCAGCTGTTCAGTACTGTTTAGAGAAGTGAATCTGTCAAATGTATCATCAGTGAATGACAAACATTCAAATTTGAAATGAATCTTTAATATGTTGCAAGGACTGCATGTTGCATTCTTTGTTGTTTACGCGACAACATGAAATGCTCACTGATTGGTTCCTGTATCTGTGCCAAGTAGTACCTGTATCTGTATTCAGGTGGCTATTTGCTGTCTGTGTTCCAGATCCAATCCAATCCACTTTATTTATATAGCACATTTTAAAAACAACAAGGTTACCAAAGTGCTGCACAACAGATAAAAACAGTAAATAAGTCAAATTCAAATGTTAAAATAAATATATAAAAAGTAAAAGACTAAAGAACACAGTAAAATAAAAGCATATAAAAACACAAAACAACAACCACTTTAGAAACAATAAAAGACAAACAGAGACCACACAACTCTCATGCCGGATTAAAAGCCAAAGAATAAAAATGCGTTTGAAGACGAGATTTGAAAGTATCTAGAGTGGCGGCCATTTTGACGTGGGTGGGTAGCCCATTCCACAATTTAGGAGCTACCACTGAAAAAGCACGGTCACCCCTGGTCTTATGTCTGCTCTTTGGGATGACAAGACGCAGCTGATCAGCGGTGCACTGAGGCACCAGACCATGTAATGACTTAAAAACAAACAATGATGCCATTGGGTGTGGTCGCGTCGCCATGATTGGGAACTCCTGGGACGGGTGTTTCCAGTCAGACTCTGCTCAACCCCGACTGGGACGGGAGAGAACCGCTTCCCATTAGGCCGCGCTCGCTTCCTATTTCCCACGCACAACCCCACGCCGCATAACCTCAGTCATGCACACACTAGCACCACTGGCTGACTGACTCCCACACTTCATAATGTCGGTTAATTTCATCATTTTGCGTTTAGTTACAATAAATGAATCATTGTTTTAAAGTAACTCCTTGTTTCCTCCCGTTGTTTGTCATCGGTTCTGAGCCGGCCATGACACTGCTCTTCCTCCCCGGGTCAATACTTTAAAATCAACCCACTTACAGCTTATCTGTGACATACTCAAAGAAACACACCCCTCTAACTTCACAAGCTGACACTTTTCTGATTGATTGATTGGTCGACAGACGTCGAGGCTGAATCTGGTTGGTTTAGTACTTTAATAGTAAACGCCCATAATCAGCTGATCACCAGACAGGAAGGACAGAGAGGGAGAGAGAGAACGTGACGGGATGAATGATGCTAATGGATGAATGAGCAGGAACAGTCTTCCTGCTTGAACTTACCCTCAGCTATGTCAATATCCAAACACGTGGCCAACCAACTCGCTGCTGTGTCGGAGGGAAACAACATCTACGATAGACTTCAGTCAGGGTTCTGGAAACGGCACTCGGCTGAAGCTGCTCCCTTCAGGGTGTCTAATGACACGTCCAGATCAGGTGACTGCTCTGTAAGTTGTCCTCGACCTCAGCGCCGCCTTTGACACAGTGGATGCTGCCTTTTCAACTACAGCAGCAAGTGTGCCAAACAGGATGATCACAGGAGGTTCGCGGGCCACACAGAATACTTTGTCAATAAATGGCTTCAAATATCTCCTGCATTTACAGAATATTGTTTATAGATTTCAATAATGATACAATAAACTGGTCGTGAAATATTCCTTTTCAGTTGATTATAAATGAACAATAAATATCTGGGTTTATCACTTGCAGACAAAGAGGACAACTTTAGGTGCTACGTGATATCATGCATTGACTACTGCAGCTCCCTCCTGGCAGGCCTTCCTGCATGCACGTTCAAACCTCTGCAGATGATCCAGAACGCAGCAGCGCGTCTGGTCTTCAACCAACCCAAAACAGCTCCTGCCAACCTGAACGCCCTCATCCAGGTCTACACTCCGTCCCGCCCACTACGCTCTGCCAATGAAAGGCGCCTGGTGCTCCCATCACAACGGGGCTCTAAGTCTCTATCTAGACTCTTCTCCTCAGTAGTCCCCCCTCCTATTGTCAGGGTTTCCGGTTAAACCAAAAAGGTGAGGACCCACATGCAGCCTTTGATATTATAAATTTAATAAACAAAAGGCAAACAATGCAAAAACTAAATCTAAACACCAACAAAAGACAAAAAAGGAAAATCAAAAGATGCAGCAAAAAACTTACAAACAAAACCAGGAAACAGGCAGTCCAAGGGAACACAAAGATAATCCAGAGGAGACACGAGGAACAAAAACACACCAGGAAGGTCAAAGACGACGACGATCGACGACAATGAACTGGCAACGAGACAGGGGAGCACAGAGACTAAATAAACTGAGGAGGTGAGGCTAATCAGACACAGGTGAGACAATCAAGGGGCAGGTGAAAGCAATCAGAGCAGGGCACATAATCATCGCCTGCAGTTCGCCTACCAGCCAGGTGTTGGTGTGGAGGATGCCATCCTCTACCTACTACACCGAGTCCACTCCCATCTGGATAAGGGGAGAGGCACAGCGAGGATTCTCTTCTTGGACTTCTCCAGCGCCTTTAATACCATTCACCCCCCTATGCTTCGAGATAAATTGAACCGGATGGGAGTGGACCCCCACCTGGTGGCCTGGATATCCAACTACCTCACCGACAGGCCACAGTACGTCAGGCTGAAGGACACCACGTCTGACACTGTGGTCAGCAGCACTGGAGCCCCCCAGGGCACAGTGCTGGCCCCTCTTCTCTTCACCCTGTACACCTCGGACTTCTGTCACAACTCAGAGCTGTGTCACATACAGAAGTACGCCGATGACACAGCCATCGTTGGATGCATCAGGGACGACAGAGAGGAGGAGTATCGGAGTCTGGTGGGGGACTTTGCTGATTGGTGCCGCACAAACCACCTAGAGCTCAACACCTCTAAGACAAAGGAGCTGGTCATAGGGAGGGGACAGACTCTCTCACAAGCGGTAGCCACTAATTCACCTCACAAGTTAATAGTAGTTAACTTCTTTTATTCAATAGTAATATTTATTCATTTCTCAAAGGGTCATATGTGCAATAAAAATCTGTCAATGTGCAATAATCTCTCAACCATGCATCTATATAGATAGATATATATATTTTGATCTTTATTTTTTTACCCTCTGTGTGCTGATTCTTTCCTATTGTATTGTACTGTATAAGCTGCTGGAGACTGAATTTCCCAGAGGGAGTCATCCCAAAGGGATCAATAAAGTTGAGTCTAAGTCTAAGTCTAAGTCTAATCAAACAAGCGGGAAACACAAAGGCAGGAAGTGGACCAACATGAGAGACAAGGTGACAAAGTAAAACAGGAAATGATCTAATCAAAAAGAAACAAGTGAAATACTTAACAAGACTAAATTGTGACCTGAACATGGAATACACTAAACACAAAACTAAGCAATGAGAACTCATGACAGGGAGACAAAGTGACAAGGTAACACAAGGACTAATATCTGAACCCTGAAATACAAGTCAACAACATTGCTAAACAAGAATAGCTCATGACACCTATCTACATACACTCACATCATCGGCTCGCCCCGCCTCTCTCTGTTTCTCCCCCCGTGTGTGTCCGCTCTGAAGACTTTCTCCATCAGCTGTATGTTTCATGAAGTTGCCTAAAAACACAACTCAAGCCTTTTTTCCAGCCACAGTTCGTTTCACAACAGCAGGCGACTTGTGTGTGGAGAACGAGTGGAACCAACGCGTTAGTGTTACCGGATGACGCAGATGCAACCAGCTGCACAAAATGACGGCCCTCAGGCTCTTCTCGTTTCTCAATTTGTACCTAGTCGAGTAATTGACCTCTGCACACCATCGCACATGAACATCAGGCTGTGGGAACTTATAATAAAAAGTCCAGGCCTACACCTGTCATTATATAGGAGACAGTTAGTCTGCTGGTTTTGATGAAGAAATAGCAACACGTGGACATGCTGTGGGTTAGTCTGCTGCTCACGTTACATGTGAGACGAGAATACCTGCTCAGACGGAACAGACGTCCCAGGAGCAGAAGTATGCAACCAAGCTTTGTTTTTGTTTTGTTATTTTACTTTAACATTATTTTAATGTTTTGTTATTTGACTGCTAGTTTATATATGTATATTAAAAAAAGAAAACAATTTATTTAACCGTTTAAATTAACCAGTTAACATTCTTAAATGAAGGTTAACGGTTTACTGGTTGCAGTGCACATCCCTACGACTTATGCGCTTTGTATATTCCAGCTGTTTCACGCCTCTTTTTCCTCACTGGTGCCGAAAAGACTTCCGCAAAGGACACACAGGTGTATCCTCGCTCATAGCTCCTCGATCCTCCCTCCTCGAGATGCGTTTTATGAATTGAGACCTCCTTCAAGATGGCGTGCTGAGATCGACATCCGGGTCACAGGCAGGAGGACCGAGGAGACGAGGAGGCACAAAATAGAGAAATGAGAAAGGCCTTTAGTAGAAAGCAGAGCGTGTGTGTCTGTCACAATAAACGGGAGCAGGAGAGTGTCCGCTTATAGTTCCATCGCAGGTGGCGTCTTCTCTCGAAAACCCCCCTCCCCAAAATGTATCAAATGTTGAAATGGGTCGTCAGAAATACTTCATCATCTTAGTAATACTTATCATATTGCAGACGCCAGCTGGATGTGTAGGCAGGGCCAGAGAGATATATCATTTACACGCAGATGATTTTCAACTCCACTTTTCTTGCAGCGAGGCCTCAGACTGTCTACGCTCCTAGACTGCCTGAACACTATCAGGGACCGAACTACTGAAAATGATTTACAACTTAATGATGATAAACTGAAGGTCTGGTTGTTGCCCAACATGAACTTACTCCAATAATTATGCAAAACATTGGGCCCCTCCCCTCTGTAGCTCACTCTAACCTTCACGGTTTAGGACTAATTTTCGTTCATGCGACATTATTTGACAGCCATGTAAAGCAGCTAACCGGTTCTTGTTATTACCATTTACAGAATATTGGTAAACTCAGAACTGTAGTCTCAACAGGTGAGCTTGAGATACTCATACACGCCCTCATCTCATCACGCTAACTCTCTCTTCACCTCACTCAGCATGTCCGCCTTCAAACACCTACAGTCAATACAGAATGCTGCAGGTTCCCACCAGATCCAACAAACGGTCTCACCTCACTCCTAACTGAAATCTCTTCTTTGACAACCCGTTGCTAATATGTATATGTATATATTATATATATATACATATATATGTATATATAATATAATATATAAATAATAACATCAAGTTCAAAATTCGCATCTTCACTTATAGCGCCTGACACCGTCAGGCCCCAGACTGTTTGGCAGAACTCATCCACTCTCTAAGGTCCAACACACTTCACCTGCCGTCTAGGAGGGGTGAAGCATATCAGATGCATGCGCAACAGTACTTCAAACGCCTCACCTGCACCTGAAAAGACCTTTGCAATCTGACCAACCTCTGACATGACACCTAACATTACCATGGACTTACAATGGTTACACAGGTGTCATGCACATGTGGCGTATGTGACATGTCTTTTCATTTCATTTATCTTTTCAGGTTTTTTGTGTGTGCAGCACTATGTCTCAACACCTTATGTCTCAACACCTCCTGTCACATGTCAGGCACATGTCATGTTGTCGCGTCTACTGCTACGCATCAGTGCAGGTTTGTGCTCAGTGCGCAGCACTGTGTCTCAACACGTGACGCGTCACTAACACCTCCTGTCACATGTCAGGCACATGTCAGGTTGTCTCGTCTACTGCTACGCATCAGTGCAGGTTTGTGCTATGTGTGCAGAACTTTGTCGTGACACGTGACTGACACCTAACATTTATACCTATTTCCTTGAGGCACTCTTCCAGGACAGCTGTATTTATTCATCAGAGAGAGAGAGAGAGAGATTGACCAATTGTTCTGCACCCTGTTTGGCATTGTTGTTTTTTTCTGTAATATATAGAAGAGTGTAGCATAACTATAATTAATTCACTGCTCACTAGTTAATGTGATGTAGTTCTGTTTTCACCCAGTAGAAGGCACCCTAAGAAGATCACTATGTTATGCTGACTTCCTTATGACCTTATTATAGGCCACATAAAAAGGATGATTTGCTTACTGTTTATTTAAATAAAGATTGTTCTCCAATCATTCAGCGGTGAACAGGTTCACAGTTCTTGGTTATCTAGCTCTCCAAAGATCCAGAGTTTACTTACTTCATGTGATGTAGCTACATTTCGACCCCGTAGAGTGTACTATAGGATCAGTAGTTCATGGTGCGCTGATGTGCAGCAGTAGATGCGACAACCTGACACGTGCCTGACATGTGACCGGACGTCAGACCATCACTCAACACCACACCTGCTTCTAGGCATGACTGAATTTACTCGGTCTGGTGTGTGCAAGTAAAACACGTAGGCAGGTGTTTGAAGTACTGGTGCGCATGCGTTTGGACATGATTGATCCCTTATAGCTGTCCGCTCCACGAACACGCCTGATGAGTCATGGTGATCGTGCTTTTGAGGCCGTAGCACTAAGCCTCTGGAACTGCCTGACTACATTGATACGCTCTACTGAGTGTGTTCAATCAACACAGTTAAAGACAGATCTGTTCGTACAGACATTCTGGCAACTTGCGGTGACGGTTCTGTGTATTTTATTGTGCTGCTTTTTATACCTTGTTATTGCCGTGTCTGTCGGGCATGTGGTTCAGCCACCTTATTGTTCATGCTTTTATTTCTGTATATTGTATTTAGTTCATGTGAAGCACTTTGTGACTTCTGTCTGAGAAAAGTGCTATATTAATAAAATGTATTTCCTTTACTTACTAACTAATATAAGTGTTAGCTAGGCTGTGGCTAAAAACTAATATTACTGTTTTGGTAGTGAAACACTAAACGATAGTAAATGCGCATATACCAACTTAATGTGATGTTAGCAAGGTATTTATTTCCCATCTAAAGTAGTGTTAGCAACAAATTGGCTGAACATTAGCTGTTGTCTAACGGTGGCTAACCGGTTATCATATATTATTGTCAACCGTCTTTGTATTTGCTCAATACCTGGGAAGTGTGGAAATCCACAGCAGTAAGACATTAGAGCAGCATTTGAGTCTGACATCAGAGGAAAGGGGACGCTGTGTGAATATGTGTTTTACGTTAATGTTGGCTTTAAACAAACAAAATGTAATAACTGAAAACCCGTTATCTTGTCATCATGATTTATAGCACAACTGAACACTGAACGAGACAGATCATCTGTCAGATATTTACATGAACAAATCTCCAAAAGGCTCCAGCAGCACAAACACGGCCCAGAGGTTACGTTCAGTGACTGAGTTAGCTGAGGGGACACCTAGCAGACAGCCAGCAGCTCCCAGCTGTCACTCAAAGAGGCCACGCCCCTAATGATGCATCACTGTAAGCCTTAATATAATGTAAACAGGTGAGCTGTATAAAGATTCTCCCCGTACAGTTGTCATGAAGAGAGAAATGAGCTATAGAGACCCAAACTGTTTTTTGTACCAGGCTGTAAACATGTTTATTTCTGCTGTAAAGTTTAACATGGGGCTCTATGGGGACTGACTCACTGCTGGAGGCAGCCTCAAGTGGACACCAGAGGAACTGCAGGATTGGCACTTTTGCTTTGCATGTTTGTCGTCACGAGAGGAGAATCCAAACAAAAAGTGTTTCTCTTGTGCCTGTCATTGCACAATGCATACAGCAAACAGAAAGAGGAAGGTAGCGCCGACCACATTCTCTGCTTCCTCTTATGAACAAAAGCTAAATGTCATGATGACTTTGTTTGTTTAGTTGTTAAAAACAAAGCCCTATGCAAACATTGTAAACACTGGCCTATGCAAACGTGATCTTGTGGTAGTTTTTCTCCTTGTGGCTGGTTTTTCAGGCACACTGTGCACTGTGTACATTGGACATGCATACAGTGTACATCAAGGCATTTACAGTGAGGACGTTTGAGGTCTTTTATTCATTTAGTAATAATATCCTGCAGCATTGATGAAGAAAATGCTTCTGATGAGTTTACATGTATGTTTTCATACCCACATGGGTATTACAGTCAAACCAGGAAGTACAATATGAGATCAAAGCCACATGCAAGTACAAAAGGAACATCTCTTAATTGGAATTTTCACAGTCACAGTGTGTACTTGAAAAAGTCACAGTGTGTACGTCGACCCAGTCAGAACATTCTGTTTACGTGAGGTTGCGTCAGGCCAAAAGGAGGTGACGTCTGTTCATTATAGCGCACACATTTTGCAATATGTGCTGACAAGCATATGAATCATGTGAAAGAGAGATGTTGACCTACAGATTTAAACGCTGCTTTAGAGGACAATTAAAGTCTCATTTTATGTTTCATGAGCTAGAACTAACAGATACACTACCAGTCAAAAGTCTGGACACACTTTCCCATTCACTTGTATGAGAAAATGTGTCCAAACGTCTGACTGGTAGTGTGCCTTTTATTGTGGCCAGCCTAAGGCACACCTGTGCAATAATCATGCTGTCTAATCAGCATCTTGATATGCCACACACCTTTTGTGTACATAGAAAAAGTCTTAAACCTTTGAGTTCAGCTCATGAAAAATGGGAGCAAAAACAAAAGTGTTGCGTTTATATTTTTGTTTAGTGTATTTTGGGGTCTAAATGACTGAAAGAAGACGTTTTTGAATCGCTTGAGTAGCTGCTGAGCTAAAACCTTTCAGGGCAACTCCCCCATCAAAGCTCGTCCACTAACAGTTCTTGTTGTTTCCACTGACAGGCTCAGATTGTTATTCTAAGTGTGTGACAACATGACAGAAAGGATCCCTACAGAGATAGACCTTTTTGTTACAGAGGAAGATGATTGTTTAAACCACACACAGACGTTACATCGCTCTCTGCACACACACCAGACTCCATTTACAAAAATGGTCATTTTAGCTTGCATAACACAGGAATGGCTAGTCTACTGCTGCATGGTTTTGTTAGTATGTATGTGTTATTGTGTGTTACACTAATTTTGTGTTGGATCTGCACCATCCATATAAAACGCCAATGTCACAAGAGAAACCAAAACTACTAACCGACTAACTGTCTGTGTCCTGCGGGGTAAAATGACTGTTTCTGTCTGGTGGTTTTGAAGAGAGCAACGTAACCAGTGATTCTGGTTCAAATAAAGTGTCTTACAACACAACAGAAAGGATCCCGACAGAGAGGAAGAGGATTTTTTTTTAACCAAACATTTTTATAATTCTTTCAGTGATTATGTTTTTAAAGGAAGACACTTGCCTGTCATGAAACAACACTGGGAATATTTAAAAGCCCTTTTCCCTTCAGTTCAAAATATGTTGCAATTATAACGGTGTCACAATGAGGCACCCGAGCATGACCGCTCTATCTGATGCCGATGACTAGTATGATTACCGGTCAGTAGGGAGGCACTGGGAGGTAACTTTGCACTTTGTCCTGTTTGATTAGCTGTGTTACAAGAAGACAATTTTAAGTTAAGTTTAGTGAGTACAGGAAACACTTTGGTTTGCTCAAATGTAACCACTGTTTGCGTGTGATCAGTCAGTATAATTTCTCTACGTAATATAATTTACGTACCTGCAGAAAAAAGCACTTTTAGTTAAGACACAAATATAGTGCTGAACAGGGGAGGCTTGTGTTCTGAGCATGTGGAGAGATGATGGGCACAGAATATGGATGAACCTGCAGCATGTGATGCTAATCTATATAATAAATGAGAGTGACTGGTTGACAAAACTGCCATCACCTTTTAGTCCTGCAGAGGGCGGGGCTTAGCAGGAAATTAGCCATAACTCATTGGCTGTTTGTCCAAGCATCGTAAGCCATGGTAGATATCTTCTGTGGGTGTTTGAGAATAGATTGAATTAAACTAAAGGCTACACAAAGCGGCATTGCTCGGCTTTATGAAGCCGGAAACCCAACAGTCTGTGTCTGTATGTGTGGGAGCTTTGGTTGATCAGACAGTTGCCTGTAATTCTGCATCTACTTGGTGTGGTCCTGGACCCAGTGGCAAAGCCTGAGGCAGTAAGTCTGTGGACTGACGGTGGAGAAGGACCGGCCTGGATGTCTCAGCCTCTTCCAAAAATGCTCCAGCCTCTTCTTAAAACTGTAAACTGTGAAAATGTCAATGATGCCGATGAAGTAGCGCTGCTCCGGCCCATCGATCACATGCAGAGGATTCTTAAGGTTGGGCAGTAAACGTCGGTTTTGGGCCCTGAAGTCTTGAAGCTCAGCTGCGTCACTGCCCGGGCATGTTTGAGGACTTCCACCACTTGTTGCATCTTCTGGCTTCAAACAGCCACCGTCCACCTCAGACAAAAGCAAGGGGGAGTCCTCTTCTGGCACTGCACCAGGGACAGCTGCAGTGCCTGCATGGATCGGGCTGGAGCCTGGATTCACAGATCTGAATCAGAAAGTCACAGGAAGGAGAGCAGGGATGAGTGACAGCACGAGGAACCCAGCTCACATTACATCTTCCTTTGATGTCAGGGGCTGCAAACTCTCACCCTGAGACACACGTAACAGAGTTTTCTCACACTCTCATTCCGCACTTTCATCTACTCTCGCAGAGACAAACTCATTCTTTGATGAAGACATCGCAGCACACATGACAGAGCATCACACCCTGCAGCTCAGAGTCCTTCTGCAAAATCAAACACTACACCAGAGAGGCTCGAAAGACACGACGGGATGTAAACATTTGGAGTTTGATTGAAACTAACTTGTGATGCTCTTAGATGCCTGCTACTATGTACATAAGAGTGTTTGCGCGGAAGAGTCCCTGCAGGTCTGTGCTGACTGGATTGGCAGTGCTTTTCTTTCGCGGGTGTTTTCTGGGTTTGTGTATTTTTCCACCGTTTTCGTATTTCAGCGCGTCTGATGTTAATGCATTTGTTTTGGCTCTTTGCAGCACGTTTTTTCATCTGCAGCGTGTTTCAGTCATGCATTTTTGGATTTTCAGCCTGTTTGTTCAAATGAAAACGGTTTAGGCTGTTGCAGCACAATTGCCCTTGTCGGCAACGGTGGGTCTTCCAATAATGGTCGGATAGTTATTGAGTAATTATATGAAATGTTATTGAATAGTCATTTTGCTTGAAATGCCCCTAATAGGTTTGACTGTTCAAAGAAAGAAGGAGATTCATCAGAAAACACGACTTACACATGTACAGGACAAGAGCGTCAAAGAGAGAGGACGTAAGATGCTTTGTCAACAGGGGGCGCTAACATCCACACAACATGAAAGGTCCTCACAGGAGCTTTAAAGGGATAGTTCAAATAAGTAGTTCTGGTGAGATGCCAGGCCCCTACCAAAACAACATGCAGGTGATGGTGATCTATTTCAACGCAAAATCATCGTCCTACGATTTCATATACTGCGCCGTTCTTTTGGCACTATTTTCTCTCTTGACAAATCCAGTATCACTACGCCTCGCTCTGCATCTGCTCCGCAAAACCACACGACTAACTCGTTCAAGATGCTGAAAAAAATGCACAAAGTGCAGCAGGATGAGTGCATGAAGGCCGAGAGGAAGAACGAGCTACTCCCCGTCCTCCAGCGTCAAGTCACACATCCAAATCCCCAGGATAATTCAACACAGACTTATTTTTGCTCTGCTCTGTAGGAAGTGGAACATGTAAGCCGTCTTCCTGTCTGTTCAGGATTATGGAGACGTTAACAATAGACATGCCTCTGACTCCACTCTTAAACCACCGGATTCAGTTCAACACTCCACCTTAAGATTTATTACCAGCTATTCCACTTATGCAAGTTGGTTGGCCATCCATACGCATTTCTCCTTCTTGTGTATTAAATCACTGAACATGAGGGACTGCCCTTAATATTCATGATTGCCCTGAGTACGGTAAGTAGTTATTTGTTCCGATCTACCCCTCTGTTATCCAGGAATTTAAGCCCTTCTATTGAATCGTGTAAAACTACAAAACTATTAGCTTTCAGTGACTTCCTAGCTAACGGTAATGTTATGTAGTAGTTGGCTGCATTCTCACATTAGCTGTTGCTTAGCGAATGGGGTTATCCAGTATGTTGTTTTATGACCAGATTTAACAAGAAAGTGTTTGAAATTCGTAAGATTATGCAAGAAAAAATGTGCATAACTGGATACGTTGCCCTGTAACATTAATTCTTTAAAGATATAATCTCGAAGATTTCAGTTTCGTTCTCTTTGGCGTCACTTTATGGCGATATTGCGGGAGCACACGTCCCAGATATCCAGACAGTGCTGCATGTTTGCTTCTCAGACTGTTTGCTTCATCTGAGCGTCGAGTTTGTTTCTTCTTCTTTGGATTTTCACTTCTTGTTGAAGTTGTATCTGTAGTCATCCATCTTTTCTTTGTTTGTTCAGCCATAGTAGATTACTGTTTACTTGCAACACTTGCAGAGAGCGGAAAAGCAGCCGCTTAGCTCCGCCTACCCTCTCTGGCAGACCAACCACTGCTGGCTGATGGAAAACGCATCACTAACTGGGCGCCGCCACAGACACCCAGTCTGTAATAATACTATATACTGCAAATGCAAAGGCTTTCATCAGTGGGCCATAGGCTCAGTCAGCATGTGTTACCTCATTTGGAGATAGAGACTTACAGACATTTATTTACCTGAAAATCTTCAAGATTAAACCTTTAAGACTGATTGCTTGATAAATTACTTAAATCAGAGTTCAATGATTATTAAAGAAGTCGTTATCAACCAATCTACTGATCGACTTATGGAATACTTCAGTTCTCCTCATACTCCTGGGGATATTTCTAAGACTGACACAGACAAACATTTATATATGTTGACTCTCATACTGCAGCGTACGTGAAACCAGGGAACTAAGCAGATAAAACTGCTCACACACACTGACTTTTTGGTTCTCATGATGAGAGTAGCGAAGGAGAGGCTCTGGTGGCGTTCGTCGTGGTGTAGAGGCTGATGGGCCAGGAGAAGACTGTAGTCCAATACATGGAGCCTCCGCAGGAAGTGTGTGTCGATCTCCACCTGCCGCAGTAGCCAGGGACGCTGTCGGTCTTCACACACCCACACACACACACACACACACACACACACATAACATTACTTATCAAACAGAAATATATTGATCAGATACATTTTTATCTGAATTAGATTTATTTGAGTTATATTTTTAAGGCGATGTTGTTGCCAAAGGTGACCATCATAACTCTGCGGGATCAACATTCAAAGTGGAGTCCCCCAGGGTTCAATTCTTGGGCCACTGTTATTCAACCTGTTCATGCTCCCTCAAGTCCAAATACAAGACAATAGAGTTGCGTAGATGACTCAGATTTACTTAAGTCTTTCACCAAGAGACCATGGTACCTTAGAATAGGTTCATAAATGTTTAGAGTGAGTAAATACCTGGCTGTAATTCAAATTCCTTGGACTAATCAAAGGCCAGACCACAATTAAAAACTGAAATTGAACACAGGGAGAAAATAATGAAATGTATTACTTAGCTTCATTCCAAAGATGAAAACCCAAGTTAAAAATATTGGGGTCAGTTTCACAGACAAGACTTAAATAAGGCCGGGAGTAGGTCTTAATGTGGTCGAGTTTAGCTAGGAAATTTAAGTGGCTTTTATGAACGTGGCTTAAATTAGTGGCTTGTTAGTGCAGTAGTGGAGTCCTGGAGTGAGCTAACAAAGCCTAAATGAGGTTAAGTGTCATTGACCTTCTTGATCTAATGGTGCTTATAAAAACCCTGAATGGAACAGCAAACACGATTACTGGAGTTAATGTTGAGACTAAACAATGTAAAAAGAATTTGTTTAAAAAAACTCAATAACATTACGGCAAATGGGAAAATGCCAGTTTTTACAGCAGAAATAAAAACATGTTTTGTTATAAATAGCTCATTTTACTGTTCAAGATAACTGTACGGGGGGTGAACGATTTTATAACACATCTGCTTGAATTATATTAAGCCTTAAATTATAGGGGCCGGCTCACTTGAGTGACGGGTACTGCTGGCAGACACACAGACGCACAGTCACTGGTCTCAACTTCTCTGTTTGTGTTGTTGGAGCCTTTTGGGTTTTTTTTCAGACAAAAATAAGACAGTTAATCTGCCTCTCTGTGGGATTTATGGAATTTCTGTCTGAGAAGTCTGAGCTCCAGACGACGGCATCGGCAGATTTAATGTTTTTTTTCAGGGTGAAAAAGGACTAGAAGAGACTATTTGGGTGAAGTTTCGTTTATTTAAGTTCATATTTCGTTAGATTTGGACTTTTAGTTGGTTTGAATACATATGTAGAGTTATTTTTGTTGTAATTACATTTTCTTTGCTCACCTAACTGACAATACAAAGTAAAGAGGGTGAAACTTATTTTGAAGAGATATTCCCTCTGTTCCCTGTTTACATTTTCTGTTTAAAAGTGTTTTAGGTTTTCTTTTCTTCTAAAAGAACCCTTGAGCGTTTAACACATAAACATCACATAAAAAGGTCATGTGTTACAAGGTCTACTGTGCTCGCCATACCTGGCTTGGCATGTTCAGAGTTAATCAAACATTTATTAAATCGTCGGCCAGGACATAGGAGTCAGCAGTTGTTGGCTTTTCCCTGATGGGATCACAGAGAACTGCAGTCATGGGAGGAGGTTAAGAGGCAACTCCTTTACTCGAATGAATCAACATCTGCAGTCGGTCAACACCACAAACAGCATCTCCTCTGTGTGGTTATACTAGCTCACACACAGACCCTTCATCTTGGAAAAAGCTCCTCTCACCTCTCATCCAAATATATTCACTTCTGGTTCCAGTAAACCAACACGGCAGCAGCCATATCCCGAGGTGTAATCCAAGTGGTTAAGAAACCACTGACATCACGGTGGCCACACAGAGCGCCACAAGAAGTCTTTCTTGCCTGTGCCCATCAAACTCCCTCTGGGTGTCTGATGCTTACACCATCACTAACAGGCAACAGTCCTAAGAACATCCATCTGGTTCCAAGAAATGGAAAACATTACAGGAGTGAATCTTGAGAGCAGACTTTCAGCTGAGAACAAAAAGATGACTCTACATGAAGAGTTAGAATGAGCATAAAATATAATATATCTCAGAGGCCGTGCCTCTGGACCCGGCTCCAATGACTTGGTTTCAAAAAACCTTTAAGGGTAATCTTCTCCTCCTGAACACATTAAAGGCATGAAGAAATATTAGGAAGATAGGGGCTCTACCCTCACCCCCATTCATTGAAATCCTGACTTTCCCCTCTGGCCTTGAGGACTGCACGTTTCTATTGTGGTCAGACGAGGGTATTTATACTGTAGCAGACTTGGTGCCTAATGGTATTGTTAAATCTTTTAACCAGCTCAATGAACAATACAACCTTTCCACAACACACTTTTTTGTCGGTATTTACAGGTCCGTAGCTGTGTCTCCTTGAAAAGTAAGGCTACACGCAGTACCTCTGTAGAAGAGGTACTGCAGGATCCCACGCCTTGAAAGTTAATCACCATTAATTACCAGGCTTTACCTGGCACCCCCAGCAGAGGGCGTTACTCATCTTAAATCACTCTGGGACAGACCTGGGCTTAATCGTCTCAGATCAGGAGTGGAGTGATGTCTGGTTTAGCCCTTCTGGTTGTTTGTCCACTAACAAAGAAATGCAATTTAATTACACCACAGATTCTGGGTTAATGTCTGTGAAGACATTTCTGAAATGTTGGGTGAACTCTTAACCTGTATCGTATTCCTGCTTGACATCCTGCGGTGAACCCTAAACCCCACAGGTTAAAGTTACTGGTGTCCTTCTGTTTGGTGCCAGAAGGTTCATCTTACTTCAGTGGATCTCTGACAAGCCTCCACAAGCCTCCATGTGGATAAAAAGCATAACAGGTCTCATGCCTTTAGAGGCCATGACCTGCTGGCACAAGGACAAACCTTCAATGTTCTCTCAAACATGAGACCGCTTCCTCAGTGATACTGGAGTAGGCACAGACTTTGCAAAGAGGCCTCTGTGGACTGATCTGGAAAAATATCCGTAAAGAGATCATGTCTTGTTCCTAAAACTTTAAAACTAATAAAGATATTTAATATATCTGAAGGAAAACCTGAAATAAAAAGAGAGCTATGGTCCAAAAAAGAAACTTCTTGGCCTGAAACGAAGCGCATTGATTAAACACTGGAATCTATCTGTCCTCACAACAAACATGCGCTCGATTATTAATCCTGATCACGATTTTCGCTTCCGACAATTAAATAAACTGAATGATTGACACGACATTTACGTTTAAAATGCTCCGCCCGTGGAGCTCGGACCGCGGGAGCGCAAACATGTTTATCTGTAAATGACAACATGTTGTCATCACTTTTGTGGTTGTTTACAAACGTTTTAAGATGTTTGTGTTATTAAGTGAAATCTTCTCAAAGGACGAACTTGAATGACTTCCTGTCATGGTCTCCTACCTAGCCTGCAGGCTCTCTCTCCCTCCCCCTCCTGTCTGTGTGTGTGTGTGGGTAATTGCAGGAGTGGAAGCAGGTGTGCGGGAGCCAGGCTGTCAGCTGCAGTCCATCACAATCAGCCTGCTATAAAGATCCAGTCCTGACTCCTCCAACCTGCCAGATCATAGACTCTGTTTATGCAGTCAGTCACCTTCAAGCCTTTGTGATAGTTTACTTTTTGCCAGTATATTCCTTACCCTAACTCCTGTTTCCTGTCCCTGCAGTTTTCCTGCCGACCCCCCTGCATCCGTCTCCAGCACTCCTGCTGCCCTCGTCCTCTGCTCCTTCCCCTGGCTTCCCCTGCACTGGACCCCTGCAGCTCAAACTCAGGCTCACTGAATAAACGAACATCCTTGCCCTACTCTCTGCCTCCTGCCTCTGCTTCTGCACCTGAGTTCTAGTCAGCCGTAACACTTCCTGACTCTTGATAGTTTGCTATAGTTGTGAGGATGGCGGCTGCACTGGTGATGATGAATCATCATTGAAAAGCAAACTGGGAGGAAAATGCTAAACGTTGGGAGTTGTAGTTTGCACACATTACATAATGCCTTTAGCCCTCCTATTATCCTCAAACACATTTTACCCTTGATGTCTGCCTCCAGAAAATGATTTGCATACAATTGTTGACCAAGTCTTTGTGTCAGGCACTTTGTTTATTAGTTGAATACATAAATAACCCCTTGATAATGAAACTTATCGGTGAGTTGACCTGTTCTCTAGCGCCACCATCAGGCCAAACTTTTAAATTAGAATTAATGTATCTTGAAAAGTTTTCATACAAATCTTCTCAAATTTACTGACAACATTAATGAACACAAGAGTATGAACCCTGTTGGTTTTGGTGATGATGTGACCTTTCATGTAGCGCCACCATCAGGTCAAACATCAAACAAAAATCTTTCATCCAAATCTTTTCTAATCTGGGGTGCACATTCATGACTCTCACAGAATGAACCATGTTGATTGATGTTGGTGACCCCCCCTTTCCTCTCATAAGCATATTTATTTAATTATTTTTATCTCCTTTTTTTGTAACATATTTGTGGTTAGTCACTATAAGTCTCACTCACCCCTCCTCTTTTGTTACCCGGCTTGGGATCGGCAAAATGTGTCATCCCAAGTACAATATTTTCAATGGATGGTGTTATGAAGAGCTCTAATGATGACTTGATGTCTTCAACATGGCTGATTGCATATCTGGTGGGGCCTGGAAGCATTCTGATAATATTAGCAGCGCTAAGTCTACCCTGCTGTTGAAGTGGGGAAAGGGACCATATCATCTTTCCATGTTTGGAAGGGCGCGTGTCTGCTGGTGGTCGAGAGACAACTGGAGGGTCAACACTCTCACTCTACTCACTTCATATGATGATACTTTTAGAGGGGTATGTGTAGTTGGAAAGACTTGGTTGTTATCAACTTGCAGGCCTACATTAGAGTAGAAGTAGAAGTATCATCCCCCCCCCCCTGTTATGTATCAACTCAAAAGTATGAACTCTGCACCTGCAGGTGTGGGGGTGTTAGGTCACGCACACAGAGAGACAAGTTGTACACAGCTCAAACAGCTTGGGGTCAAATTGACCCCAGAGGAACACCATGTGTGCTTTATGTGTTCAGCACATTGAAAAAATATCATCATGATAATTTTATGCTTAAACAGTTGTCCCCGTCAAATTAGGAAAAGTCATGAAATATGAAGCAAAAAAAAAAAAGTTAACTATTATTTTTTGAATGATAAACATTGAATGGGGTCAAATTGACCCAAAGGATAACAGGAGGGTTAGAGCAGGCTGTGCATCCACAGACTGGGACCTAGGAAATGCCCTGCCCAGCCTTAAATGGCTATTTAAGGATGTTCCCGCTCGTAGAGAGGACTACACAGAAGTCACTGGTTCAACATCCTTCCCTCTTGACTTCTGCAGTCACCGATGGCTAGAAAATGTGGAGGTTGCTGAGCGTGCTCTTCAGATTTTGCCCTCTCTGAAAACATACATCAGTGCTGCCAGAACAAAAGAAGTCACAGAACCGTGCACAAAGTCTTTCAAGAAAGCTGAGCTGATTGTGCACGATGAACTCTTGCCCATTTATGTGCAATGATCTCACAACTATGCTGAAAAGTCTAAAGGAGAAGTTTGTCAAGCCGAGTGTGATGAAGAATGCAACTAACACAGAAAAGCTTCTCAGAGTGGAGCATGAGGACAAAGATAACCACATGGATGTCTACAGAGCGAGCCTCGGAGGAACATGTGAAGAACTCTGGAGCTGAGAGGCTGAGGCTTGAGTTCAGGCGGAACTGATGAAGATGGTGTCTAAGCTTTGTGAAAAGGCACCAGTTAAATATCCTCTGGTGAGAAGCCTGTCTGTTCTGGAGCCAAGGGTGCTCCTTAACAACAAAGAGTTGAGTGACCAAAAACTCACACCCACAGCCTGATGTCAACCTCGGATGCCTTCAGAAAGTTCAATCCACAAAGTGATAGGTTGGATGAGTTTTACCATCAACTTTCATCCAACAAAGGTAGTAAGACTCTGCCTAGTCCTCTCGCATGCTCAAGCTTCTGTTGAGAGGGGCTTCTCCGTCAACAAGGAGATGATGGAGGAGAACCTCAAAGAACATTCACTGATTGCTCAGCGGGCTGCAAAACATTGGCTACACAAAGGAATTGCTACGTTCCACGTCTGCTGCCAGGCAGAAGAACCACATGTACCTCGATGATGAAAGACGCCAAAAGCGAGATCAACAGAGGAAGCAGAAGAGAAAAACTTTAATGGATGAGACAACAGAGATGAAGGTGAAAAAGAAGAGGATGTGAAAGCCCTGGTGAAATCTGCTGATGGCAATGCAGAAAAAGCTGAATCCGAGGGCAAACTCTGCCTCATTTCAAAGTCAAGCGGACTGAGAAGAGCAGCAAAAGAAAAAGAGAAAAATCTTGAGGCGTTGGAGAAAACGTTGGCAGAGAAGATGAAGGAACTGAATGACACTCTTTAAAACGTCCATCTGGCCTTACCTTGAAGTATTTGTGTCATATAGATCTGTCAGACAGAAAAGTACACTAATGTTAGCTGAAGTTGATGAATTTCTTCTGCTCTTTTTGAGCCACTGTGAAGTAATGTGATGGATGCTTGTAGTGGAACATTTTGCCTTATCTTTCAGTATTATTGCTACTTAATACAATATTCTGGTGGTTGATGCATTTTTGTTATTTTCCCCGACTGAACGGGACGGATCACGCTCGGGTTGATTTAAGTTGATTTGTTTTGATTTGCACAACATACAGCTGAGTTAATGTGTGTGCATGAGCTTCTATCACATTATGCAGTTTACAACTGCTGACAGTGCCTGAAAAGTTTGAAAATTGACCTTGAAAGTCCTTGAAAAGTACTTCTATTTGACCATGAATGTATGAACCCTGATGATGACGTGATTCGCTAGATTATAGCGCCATCGTCTGGGCAAAATACTGTAACACAATAAAATACCTCTCTCTGCATTTTATACTGGTGTATTGGTCGCACCAGTTTATAGGTCGACGCCCACTTTTTAGATGAAAAGAGATGATTTAAAATGTGTCTTACACACCGGATATTACCGTACGTATCCGTTAAGTCTCTGAAGTGTTGTGTCCAAACCAATGACTGTATATATAGATGTCCGACGTGTCTCCATCTGCTCTCATTGTACGGAACTGACCCTGGAGCGTTTGTCCCCTCGGTGCGGTTCGTTCAGGTGGTGTGAACGCCGGAATGAAACTCTGGTGCGGACCAAACAACCGGATCATGGTCCGCTAGAAAAGACGGGTCTCGGTCCGTTTCCAAACAAACCGCGGTCCGGTTTGATTCCGGTGAGAACGTAAACGGACCAAATACAGGAAACAAACCATGAAACTGTGCGTTGTAGTTTACAGGTGCTGACATCTTCAGAGACACGCAGTGAGATGAGTAGAGCACAGAAGTGAGGGAGCGAGGAGGAAATAGAAATATGGGCGACCAAACAATTTCACGAATGGTCGGGACGCACGAGAACACAGGTGTTCAAAGTGTTCAGAGAAAAACTAAAGGAGATGCAGCTGATCGATCTGTGGAACGGTGACGGTTAAAAGTAAAAAACTCAACAACAAAACATTACAGTGGTCGTGTTGAGAGTGACGGATCAGTGTGCTCTCTCTCTTTGTTTACTTCAGGGAGTTTTCCCACATGGAAATTCTGACCAATCAGAGAGCAGTTTCCTCGCGCATCAAAACTTTTGGTCTGCTGGTAAAAGCTGCCGTTTGAACACAAACCAAACTCCAGGCAAAATGCAACATGTGACAATTGGGTGTTTGATTCGGACCAAACAAACAGACTTCAGGTGTCAGCGCGCCCTTAGAGAGCTGTCATGTTAACCATCTTTTTTAGGGAAGCAAGATATTATCGGCACGTTATCAGTATCTGCAGATTATGGCTTGAAAATGACATATCGGCACTGGCAGATATATCATTTTCTGCCCATAAAACAGCGCTTTATCCCTAAATGCTCGATGAGTCCCTAAAAAAGCTAGACACAATGCTACGACATTAACCCGGTGTGAGTGTGCGCGCGCACTGCCTGCACCACGCCTCTTGAAGAAGGGAGCAGATGTCTGCTGCACGGCAGTTTGTTAAAGTTTCCAAAACGGACAGTGAGGTTGATTTCATTTACTGTTTTTGTTCTGTGCAACAGGTCAGATTTGCGCTAGTTGTGGCTGTTGTTAGGATAATCTTTGTATACAGTCTATGGTTCAAACGCGGCAGGAAGGCTGCTGATGCTCATGTCTGTCACAGGAAGGGAGCGAGCTCCTCGTTAAAGCGAAGCACTGTTCCCCAGAAACGGCTCGTTATCGCTGGTTTGGAGGTTTAGCCCGAGTTACGTTAAGAAGAAACAATAATCACTAAAGAGGTCTGAAACCTGCGTCTGCGCCGCAAAGCAACACGACTAACTTGTTGTAGCAGCTGAAGAAACAAAGTGCAGCATGATGAGTGTGTGAAGGCCGAGAGGGAGAACGAGCTGCTGCCCGTCCTCCAGCGTCGAGTCAGACATCCAGAACAGAGACGCTGCACAGAGACACCCTATTTTTAAATGTGTAATGCTTTTACTTTGAAAAGCCTGTGTGTGTGTGTGTGTGTGTGTGTCCTGTAGGGGGTACAATAATGCTTCCTGCGTCCTCACCCAGAGTGATGAACTGGCCTTCAAAGTTGAGGTCTTTCAGCACTACAATAATCTGGCTTCCCTCTGGTGCCGGCTCGGTCCAGCGGCTCACCTCACAGCCCTTAATGTCGTACCTGACGAGACAAAACGCACATCACAGCACACACAGAGGCTGTTTGTGAGGCGGTAACACTGAACCAACACGGCTCACGCTCGGAAAGCAAAGCAAGCTTACCTGGCATTGATCCGATCGTCTGGATAGAAGACACTTTGCATAACGATGAAGTACTTCTGCAGGGGACGAGTGAAATGTGCTTTATAACACTGTGTGACACGTTGTAATCATGATGCAACATAATGAAGAAGATTGATAAAACGAGTCTGTACCTTCCGTCTGTGCGGGACTTTGATCCTGTGAACACCTGAAAAACACAAGAGAGGAATCAGTCAGTCCAGCTCAACACATATCTGACTCATGAATCATCCGGTTAACACAGAGTGGAACTAGAAATCACTTTCATCAAGTCTCATTTTGTTTCTCCTTTAAGTTCTGTTTGTGCAGCTGCTTTCTCTTCAGCTGCGTCTTCTCAATCAGTGAGCTTAATCAGGCGGATCATCCATGGGTTCGTCATTAACGACGTATGTTGACAGAAAAGAATCAAATGTGAACAGCGCTAAAGACAAATGGAAGTTTACAGGTTTAAACACAGATTTTTAGAAGCGGGACAAACACTCCAATAAAGCCATCTATCGGCTGAGTGAGCGTTTGTCTTCTGACATCACTTCCGGTGGATTTCCATGGCAGGGCAAAATGTGTAAAAGCTGAATGATACTGAAGTCAAAAGCCATGAAATCCTCATTTCACACCGCACATGCTCATTCAGTGCTCTCCATACATGCAAAGAGACTCTGCTGCAGCAGTACAACACCTTTGATAAGAGAATGTACAATGACTGTTTGAGTTAAGCGCTGAGACACACATCTGTAATGGAGCTTCTGATTAGTGGAAAGTTAGAAACACATCCTCTGATTGGTCAACAGACTCAGCACAAGGCAACAGGAAGTGGCTAAGTGGACGGCTAACAGTTTCAGCACTTAAACATGGATAACCAATCACAAGAAGACATCGAGTGTTGGAGTTATTATCATGGAATCACTGTGTGGAGTCTCCATGATGACTGTGCTGTTCAAGGCCGAAGATAGCTCATGACAGAGAGACGATCAGCTGGCTGCTTAAAGCTGTGCAGCACATCTGTAGCAGGTCGCATTCTGGACATATTTCAGAGCGAGTGAACGATACGCTCTCATGTTTGAGAGAGTCTGGTGATGTAAGACTTCCCACGTGTGGGGAAATGAGATGATTGGTCACATTTGTGGAAAAGTTGCAGCAATTGCTTGAATTTGCAACATTGCAACTTCCTTGAGGGACTGATTAAAGATCAAACTACGATAGCTTTGATACTTTTATGGCTCCTTCATGGGAAGGAAACAGTCTCATATTCAGAACTCGTAAAACAGATTTAAGATAAGAATATATAAGATATATAAGAAGGCAGCTGCACCAGTGTCTCCAGAGCTGGGATTCCTAACTCGTGAAACACAATGCACAATAACCGCAGAGTGATTTGTGTCTGTGACTCATCTGCGAGACTGAAATGTATCTGTGCCTCGTGTGTCATCTCCACCTATTTGTGCGGATTGTTTTTGAGACTGTTCCACCGTGCTGTTTCACTCAAAGTGCAAGTGTCACCTGACGTGTGTCTCGTACAACTGAACTTGTGTCTGTAAATCTGGATTTGTATCTGCGCCTCTAATTTGCAACTCGTATATCATCATAAAAGGATATCACAGAGATGCAGGAGAGATGTTGCTGATGCTCTGCATAGTGTAGGGCACGTTGTTTCTATGTAAAATGCCGCTCACACCATCCCAGATGAAGGCGGGCCTTAATAAAGCACTTCAGTAATTTACTAATTTAAAAAATATATATTTTTAAGCAGCCGTCACTCCGAAAGCCAGTCGCAGCGTTGTTGCCATGAATGCTCTGCTCACTGTGTCACTGTGATCGTTCATACAGGAAAACTATTAAATATTATATAAACAATGTTAAATCAATGTTAGATATTTAGTGCCTATAGGCTGAGGCATCGACCAATAAACGTAGCTATATCTCTGGGTCGGGGGAGGAACAGGAAGAGGATAACAAAATTGGCACGACACCGGCATGGAAAGCGCCAGGACTTCCCTGCGTGTGTGTGGAACAACAGTCTCAACAGGATTCAAACGGAAAGGTTGAGCTTTACGAGTTATATGTCCATTTAAAAAATGCTAAGTTGACGTATAAATAATGATACAAGTGGTAAAATAGAGGCACAGATACAGATTCACAAATTCTGTTTTATAAGAGTCAGGCGACGCTTCTAACTGTACACTTTGCACTTTACAAGGTCAGAGCCGCCTGTATTTCTGAGACTCAGATCTTTCAACGTCTGCAGAAGCATACTACGCTGCAGTGTGCCGGGGCAGAAGGCACAGGACGCTAACAGACTCAGTAAGCTCATCAGGAAGGCGGGCTCTGTCCTGGGAGTGGAGCTAGAGTCTCTGGTGGAAGTGTCTGAGAGGAGGATGCTGAGGAAACGCTTCAGTGTCATGGACGACACCGCCTACCGCCTGCACGCCACACTGGAGTCCTACCAGAGATCCACGGAGGAGCAGCACAGAGCGCCACAGGAAGTCTGATCTACCTGTGGCCATCAGACTGTATAACTCCTCCCCGTTCAGCAGGAGGAAACATGGAGCATGATGGGACTTTTTATCACCATATGCACCTTTTGATATCATGTGCAATAACACTTTCAATATCAGGTTATATGATGTTCACCATGTGCAATAATACTTTTCTACATCTCATTAAACCATACATTTTAAATTTTATATTTTCACTTAAATTTGAGTTGTTTGCATTTTTTATTATTTGTATTGTACTGTTTTTTTGTGCTATCCAGCTCTGTCATTTCCTTTGGGATTAATAAAGTTTTGGTTTGATGGCACATAACTTTACCTTCATACGAGCCTGCAGACACGCTGTGTCCGCTAAATCTCAACATCTAGTGTGATCCCGCTCTGCTTGTTTAGATTTGATTGCTAACTATAGTTTGTCATTACGTGTAAGTGTGTGTTTGTGTGTGTTCGTGTGTGTGTGTGTTTGTACCTAGGAATTTGACCAGCAGTGAATGGGGGTACTTCCTCAGGTGTTCCATGTAGATCTTCAGGTTGGCCAGAAGGAATTTGATTTCCCTTTTGTTCTGGGTCTTCAAAAAGAAGCGTTTATCATTTCTAGAAGTTCGAAAGCAGAGAGGAAGAAGATCTCTGTCCTATGAATAATGCAACAACACAAACCTTTCCCACTTTTTAAAAAGAAATAAGACGTTTTTATTTAAAGGTATAATAAGTCGGAGTTTCTTAGAAAAGTTAAATATAGACTTTTACAAATATAATATAATCATCACTTCTGGGCCTCTGTGCATGTGTGTTGGTGAGTGTGTGTGCAGACCCTTGTGAGACCCTTCCCTCTGCATCTATTCTGTTGTTCTGCTTTACACGGGACGTTTTCAGGAGGGGCGCTGACGTGGTTCCCTGAGCCAATCACAGCGTACAGGAGACTGTGGGAGTGGTTCAAGTTACCAACTGGGTCCCATTCAGACCGGCGAACGTGGCGAGAGAGCGATTCAGAGTTGGCCTTCTTTCTGTCGGACAGGTAGGTGCCTCAAACCGGGTAGGAAATGCTAAGCGGCGGTGTTAGCTTGGCGGAGCGGGCATGTTCTCGCACGAGAGAGTGAGAGGGAGCTTCTGGTGACGAAGTCTCCTGTAGATGTGTTCATCCTGCAGCAGTGAAACAGGCTCTAATGGCTGCAACATAATCCTTGATGGGTCAAAGGTCATCCACTTAAAGTTCTTGTTGTTTCCACTGACAGGCTCAGATTGTTATTCTAAGTGTGTGACAACATGACAGAAAGGATCCCTACAGAGATAGACCTTTTTGTTACAGAGGAAGATGATTGTTTTAACCACACACAGACGTTACATCGCTCTCTGCACACACACCAGACTCCACCGACAAATATGGTAATTTTACTGTGCAGAACACAGAAGCTGCTCGTCTACTGCTGCATGGATCTGGTAGTATGTGTTTGTTATTGTGTATTACACAAATATTGTGATCCAAAGTAACTACAGAAAATACCAAAGTCACACACAAACCCAAAACAACTAACAGATTAAGGCGCCTGCAGACCGGCAGCTCCTGTGTTCTGCAGATTAAAATGAACAATTTTGTCAATGGAGTCTGGTGACATTGAAGAGAGCGATGTAAAAAATCCTCTTCTTCTTTAATAAAAAGGTCTTTCTCTGTCGGGATCCTTTCTGTAATGTTGTCAGAGAGTGAAATGTTTTTTTAAACCTGAAAAAGTCCTTACGTCACTTTCTTTACATCACCAGACTCTATTCACAAAAACATTCATTTTACTTACAGGCCATGGGAGTTGGTATACTGCTGCCTCCATTGCTTGGTTTTCGTGTTATCTTGTACAACACAATTATTGTGTTGTGTGTGTAGATTGTGACTCAAACTAAACATTTAAAGCATCAAAGTCCCACAATAAAAACAAAAACAAACCAACTGATCAAGGCAGCGGTGGACCAGAAAATCCCTGTTTTTGTAAATGGAGTCTGGTGTGTGTGCAGAGAGCGATGTAACGTCTGTGTGTGGTTAAAACAATCATCTTCCTCTGTAACAAAAAGGTCTATCTCTGTAGGGATCCTTTCTGTCATGTTGTCACACACTTAGAATAACAATCTGAGCCTGTCAGTGGAAACAACAAGAACTTTTAGTGGACGACCTTTGACCCATCAAGGATTATGTTGCAGCCATTAGAGCCTGTTTCACGGCTGCAGGCTGAAACTCTTGTGGAGTAATTCCAAAACTTTTTGTACCTTTAAGTCATTGAGAACCAGAAATCTGTTAAAATAGGCTACAAAATACCAAACGTACCCTTCAGGTTATCAGGATTACAGTTGTTATAACTTTGTTTATATCTAAGTAGACTCTGTTAGGTTTCAGGTTAAGGTCACAGGTGAGGTTAAGGTTACAGTTTACAGAATTTCTGTTCAAAATCAAATCTTAATTTCTTAATAAAACAGAGGAACAGTCGTTCGTGACTCACGTCAGGAAGAAGTCGGCCTTGCTCTTGGAGTTGCTGATGAACTGGAGGTAACAGTTCTCAGAGCAGAGCGACTGCTGGTACTCCTGCTCCGTCATTCCTAAAGAGCCTCGCAGGCTGGCAAACACCGGGCCTGCAAACGTCTCCATGGTAAAGTCCTACACACACACACACACACACACACACGCACACACTGAACTACATATTCAGGCGTACGCATTCATCACTCTTTCAATGGTGTTGAGGCGGATGTACCTACCTTATGAATCTGAGTGACCTGCAGTCTGAAATCATCGTCTGACAGCTCAGCCTGCAGACGGACAGAGAGGAAACATGTCACTGATGATTACCAAGCTCAACATTACGCTATAAATATTACACATATTTTCTATTTAGATGATGTAACTAATTACAGTTTTAACGCATGCTTTGTGTTGCTATGTAAACGCCACCTTGACCTGATCACACGTGGGACTAACAGCTCTGAGAGTTACAGACAGCGGTGGCTGGAAAACACTTTAACACTGATTTAGTAAACATTAAGATCCAAGTGAAGTAAAATAAAGTAGTGCAGCTCACACCCATGCATCTATGTGTTCTCTGTCAGTTAGCACAGTTTTCACATGTCAATAGTTTTGCTCAGTAAGGAGCGTCAGAGCCGTGGCGTGACCTGCAGCTAGTTAGTAACGCATGTTACATGTTTAACCGTCTGTATCTGAGAGAACAGCTTGATTAACTTTCCTCTTTGTTTGCATGCACCTGATTGGCCTTGTTTTCTCTGTTGAAGAAACTTTAATTGGTTTATGAAAACATGAAAACAGACACATGAAGGAAGTTTGCCAGAAAACATTATGTGTATAGATCAGGGCTCTCCAACCTTCTGAGAGCTACTTCCAAAAAAAGGGGCCAAGAGCTACTTGCATCACATCGCTGTAACTGCTGGTGGAGCCCCGTGTTGGTTCTTTTGTCGACTGAAACGTTGGTAGATTAGGCGCACACACCTGTCCATCACATTCGTGAATAAAAACGTGGAAATAGTTTGTTTTCTGCTTTTTGTGGGCGTGGCCACTTGCATCGTCCATCATAAATGTGGCTCAACAGGCTAACAGCACCAAACTCCTCACTTTAGCTCAACTAGCGTACAGCGTAACTGACCTGGTGGAGGTCACTGTAGCATTGCTGTGATTGGTTCGGTTCAGGTGTTGACAAACTTGCCAGGAGTGTCACCGTTTTTTATTGACAGCTGATCGGCCTTATCCTATTATTTTGTATTAGAGGGGGTGGGACATCTGTGTCTTTGATTGAACTGAGGTGGGAGGAGGCTTTCAAGGAGCAGCTATTGTCGTCTGATTTTTGTACAGAGTCTGTGAACCTCTTGGCGAGCAACTAGAATCCAGGCAACGAGCTACCTGTTGAGACCCCCGGTCGATGGGTAAAAAAATCTCTGAGTAAAGAGTGAAATGTGAAAGTGTTATATTGTTATGGCTTTCATGAGCATGAGAGTGCGATACTGGATCCACATACCATGACTATATTAATCTGTCACTGATAATCATAGATGAGAGCAACTAAACGTCACTTCCCGTTCGCCTGAGCGACCACGCCCCCTTCTGGGCGAAAACAAGCGCTGTCAAAGCGCTGTCGGTCAATGAGAAATCTCTTGCAGTAACATGTCTTCAGCTTCTGCGTCAAATTCTGAGTCTCAAACAGTGAAAAAGGAACAAAGGGCAAAGAGGATAAAAGAAGAGCTCTGTGGCTTCAGGCATGACAGTGGTACTGTGGGACCCGGTGTTGTGTTCATACTGGTTTTCCTAAACCAGCAACTGCTGTGTGTAAACAGAGGAGCTGCAGTCGGCCTCTCTCACCGGGTTTTTCACACATTTGCAAACCTAATTCTTCAGGTTTTCATATCTCAGATAAGCTGTGGTGAAAACCATCGTATAAGTGAGCACACCGAAGCCTCTTACGTAGGAAATACTCAGTAATATCATCATTACTATCCCCTAACAACAGCTGTCTTAACCACTGCTTTACTTTAATACAGGGACAACATAGACACAGTGTGTGTGATGTCAGTTTATGACACACCCGGCCACAAGATGGGGACGTCCATCAAGTTTGATGGAGGCAGACACGAGAGGACTCACGCACACCTCTAACTCTGATTACCTTAACGTCACGACTCCGATCGTTGATCAGAAAAGTCTAAATCTGTTTGCTGACTGGCTGTTGGATTTGGGCTCTTGATAGCGTTAAACGTCTGCAGGATTTTTATTTACCACCATTCATATTAGAGGGACTGATTTCACCCAAAAGGGGGGGTGCTACTTTTGGGCAAAGCACCCTGACAGGTTGCTCTCGTCTCGTGTGCAGTACACGGGGCAGCCCGAGTGACTCTCTCACAAGTCACATGCGAGTGTTTCACTGTACACATACTTTTGAATATACGCTGACTTGCATCAAGATTCAGCCCCTATAAGCGCCCTACATTTTACAGTAAATGTAATTCTGACTGATTTGGGCTTTTAAATCGTTCATTAATAAAAGCAGGCCGTCCTAAAAGCAGACGTGTGGATGCACGAGTTCATCTGATGACTGTTAGTCGCAGATCTAAGTTACTGGTTTTACAGTTAAAACACAGAATATATACACAACTATAGAATATTTGTTTGGATTAGTAATTTCTAGAGGAAGTTAAGATTAGTAGAGATCACATCTAAAGCCAGTGAAAGGTCTATGTAAAAGGTGTGTGTGTGTGTGTGTGTGTGTGTGTGCTGTGTTTTTAGGGCTCTGCAGTTAAACCCAGACAGGACGGTGAGGCTGATGCCTGTTGAGTCAGCGTTTGCTGTTTGACTGGGATTAGACGAAGCAGCAACTCTGTGTGTGTGTGTGTGTGTGTGTGTGTGTGTGTGTGTGTGTGTGTGTGTGTGTGTGTGTGTGTGTGTTTGTGTTGACCTGCTCTGTGACTTCATTCACTCTGCATACCTCTCTGGTTTAAGGCCTCGTTCAGGAGGGGACTCCCCCCTTTCAGCTGCACTCTTTGTACTGGTTATTTTTGCTGTCTGAGAATAAAGCTGAAGTTGGATCTGTAGGTGTTGTTGCTCAGAGACACAGACGGTCTGTAGGACAATAAATGAGGTCATCTTTGACTCTGAACTGAACTTTAGAGCTCCTGTGTGGTTGGTCTGTAAGTCATGAACTGAAAGTCATTGTGAAACTGGAACCTGGGCCCCCTATTTAAACATATTTTGGGGTCTTGAAGGAACAAAAAGTTTTGGAATTGCTCAAGTAGACGTCTTCAGCTGTCAGCCATGACACAGACTTTATTGACTGCAATGTAATCCTTTGAAGGGCAAATGCGCTCAATAAAACTGCATCAGCTAAAAGTTCTTGTTGTTTCCATTGACAGGCTCAGATTGTTATTCTAAGTGTGTGAAACATCACAGGAAGGATCCCTACAGAGATAGACCTTTTTGTTACAGAGGAAGATGATTGATGTAACCAGAAACAGACGTTACATCGCTCTACATACTACGAGATCCATGCAGCAGTAGACTAGCAACTCCTATGATCTGAACTGTAAAATGATCGTTTTTGTGAATGGAGTCTGGTGTGTTTGAAGAGAGCAATGTAACGTCTGTTTCTGTACTGTTGTCACACACTTAGAATAACAATCTGAGCAGTCAGTGGAAACAACAAGAACTGTTAGTGGACGACCTTTGATCGGGAGCTGCTGCTGCCTCTGCTGACCCGTACTCACTGTAGGTGCGTTGTCTATGCTGCTCTGTGTGGCTGCAGCCAGTCCCTCCTTCATCATGCAGGTCAGGCTGTAGAACTCGTGCTGCGGATCGATCTCAAATAATCCCAGGAGCTTCCACTGCTGCCTCAGCCCCCCCCACCTCCTCCTCTTCACCGTGCCGGTGTGTTGACGGTGCGCTGACGTCTCCATCTGTGACACAGAAAAAAACACAGAAATCAAAACCATGTGGCTGCTGCAGCGTCCGCTGACACCGAGCTGGAAACAGACGAGGGTTTAAAAGCTGCAGCAGACAGAAATCAGAGAGCTGAGGCCGGAGAGGAAAACACAAAGACAGCTGACTGTCATTCAGTCTTCAACGGGGTAACTATGGAGACCAACACAAAGCAGCACAGCTTCATGGGCGGTGAGAGGTTAAAGGGATAGTTTAGGGTTTTTAAAGGGGGCTTGTATGAGGCACATATCAATATTCAGTGCATTAACTACAGTTCATGTAGGTCGACAAATCCCCCCAAAAAATCGTGTCATATAAGTATATGTCTTATGTTCAATAATTTGATATAGCATACTGCAGACCTAATCTACTGTGGCACTGAGGCGCTTTAACAATCCCAATAAGGCCCTCATAGCATTCATAAAAATGTATAATATATATATATGTATATATATTTAATGTTTGTGAAAAACATTAATTATAATAAATTATGTTTTATACAGCTATTTGGCCCTGTGATTGACTGGCGACCAGTCCAGGGTGTACCCCGCCTTTCGCCCAATGACAGCGGGGATAGGCTCCAGTCCCCCGCAACTCTAAACAGGATAAACGGTATAGATAATGGATGGATGGATGGATGGACAGCTATTTGACATTACCACTCATGCTATTGACCAGTAGACGTAGGTTGGCTGCAGCTGCATGTTAGGCTAATGCTAGCTCTTCATTTGATCTTGCTAGCAGTATCAAATAGCATCACAAAATGTCCCTCACAACACTTTTAACCTGTAAATCATGGGCCATACTGCTGTTAGAAGGATAGTTCAGATGTTTTTAAAGTGGGGTATATGGGGCATATCAGTGGGGTACTCAGGCTGTTTGAGGGGCAGGGGCAAAAAAAAGGGGGCAAGTTGTGATGCGAAACAACGACAGGGGCATTTTCAGCCACAAAGGGAACCTCATGAGGGCATATTGTCTCATGCGTACGAGTGTTCAAGGCCATCTAATTTTAAAAAAATCATTTATCCACTGAAAGGGCACCTGAGGGGGGGCACTTTTTATCTACCACAGGGGCATCCATGAGGGCACATTCGCGGTGTTTTTTCAAACATGGGAGCACCAGAGGGGGCGTATAGGTGTTAAACTTCCCTGCCCCTCTTCTTTGTCAGCCAATGTGATCACATCTCATCATTAACCTTCTTTGTAAGTCAGCCATCTTTGCTATCGTTTCGTTCCATAGCAACAAGCGGGATGTGGAGCTCCTCGCACCTTTAAAGCTCCTCTCTGTTTCTAGAGACGCTGTCGGCTCCACTTTGCATTCAGCCGTGAAACAAAAGCCTTCTGTCTGATCACGACCGTGTGTGACCCCGTTTGATGGTCCGCTCAAGCTTCTGAGGTCTGAACCCATCCCGTCTTTAAGAGACAGGCAGCGGGGGATTCGTTACTGATCTGAAAAGCTGAGGAAAAGAGGAAAAGCTGTGTTGATAATGGAAAAAATTAAATTATAATCATCAGTTGTGGATGCTGCCGGGTGATTTTAAAAGGATTTAAATAAGAACTGAGTCACAACCGCCCAGGCTGAAAAATGGCCAACATGGAAGTTCCAAAAGCTGCAGTTCCTCTGGCGTCCACTTGAGGCTGTCTCCAGCAGTGAGTCAGTCCCCATAGAGCCCCATGTTAAACTTTACAGCAGAAATAAACATGTTTACAGCCTGGTACAAAAAACAGTTTGGGTCTCTATAGCTCATTTCTCTCTTCATGACAACTGTATGTTTTTAAATTATGAGCTGTAATTCGAGTTTTGCTGTTTTTACTCTTTTTGTCTAATAAATCATTAAATTGATTTTGGACTCGAACTGGATCATTGCGCGTCAGATAGATGTCACACTCCTTCACTTAGCCACTTGCGATCTTTGGATTCAAGTAGATCGCAACAACAAGGCTAAAAGTGATGCATCATTAGGGGCGTGGCCTCTTTGAGTGACAGCTTGGAGCTGCTAGCTGTCTGCTAGGTGTCACCTCAGCTAATTCAGTCACTGAACGTAACCTCTGGGCCGTGTTTGTGTAACAAGTCTGACGCACAGTTTTTACACTCAGATTCTACCATTATTGTATTTAGATGTTAGCACTGATTAGCAGCTATCTGTGTTCACACCGCTATGTTCCAAAAGCTCTCCTAGCTTCTTTAGTCGAACAAATAAACATCCCCAGTGAGCCACCACCACAAATAGAATCTCATTTTGTACACACAGTCGTTAACTTGCTAATTAGCCAGCTAATTAATTCGCCTTGGGCACAGACTGTATAACTGTATTACTTTGATACTTTGCCAACCTCTCCATCCTCTCAAGCTCCACCCTCACGTCCAAATATGGTCACTTCTGGCTCCAAGTAACCAACATGGCGACGGCCAAAATGCCAAACATGAAGGTTCAAAACAGTAATCTAAAAGGTCATGTTGGCTTTGTCTGTTTAAAAACTGTCTATGGCAGGCATGATGGGACAGATGTGTGTGTGTGTGTGTGTGTGTGTGTGTGTGTGTGTGTGTGTGACGTTGTCCCTGTTGTTTACACAGCATGTCTCTTTTGCTCTGGGCCCGCTGTCTAAAAACACACACTGAGGCAGCAACATGCCGGTGTAGCTGTAAGCAAAGACTCAGTGGCTTCAGATAGTATTTAAGTGTTAAATTTAAAGCTGTACTTATTTCTATGTTCACAATGGAAGAAATATAACTTGGTTATGCTAAGTGTTGCAGCCACAGAGTGATTACTTGACTCTGCAGTTTCCCTCCGCTCTCTGGCAGCACAGGCCCAGCCCTGCCTGCAGTGTCTATTATTGATGGTTCACAGAATTATATCGGAATGAAGGACACAAAAAGGGAAAAAACGTAACTTAATTTGTAAAAAACTACATTTTCTATTTCATTAACATTGTTTTTTTAGCTCACTTAATTAAAAGAAGGTCCCAAGTAACTCGTTTCTAGGAGATAAAGGAGAATTTATCTGACTATATTTATCTATTCACATTTGCTATTGCAAAACATGAATTGAGAACATGAACTGTTCTGCTTTCAGAGAGGCTGAGAGAATACATGCACCTGAAATAAAGTTTTAACTGTAATCCTGTTTATGAAGGCTATGTTAACGGTACTTTATATATTAACTGCGAAACATGTAGTTCCACTAGTTTAATCCGATTTTAAGCAGCAGGAAACATTAAACGTGACATGCCTCAGTGGTGGTTAAAACAAGCTAACCGTGATTATTTCAGGTGTCAAAGCTTCCTCTTGGCTGGTGAAGATCATAAATTGCTTCAAAACCTGGTTCTGTTTAGCAGCAGTACTGTAGATAAAACATCTGAACTCTAACAGACGCAGGATTTTGGATGCAGTTCGATGCTGGATTCTCCGCAGCAGTGATGGGAAAACAAGAAATAGAGGCTAAAAATGACTCGAACTCATAAAATGATTTATAAAACAGCTGTCACCATGTTTAGATTAAAGTGTTTTACTTGCCTCGTGTGGCTCGTGGACAGATCGGTGCGCCGTCTCCGCTCTGACCATTCCTCACTGTGTGTATGTGTGTGCGTGACTGTGCGTGACGCTGCGTCACATGTCAATCTGCAGACTGACCGTGTGATGACATCGAGCGGAGCCTGCGGTCACACCCATACACTGACAACCAGGGACCATGAACGCACACCGTTAACTCGTTACACAGGGATGAATCGTAAAAAAAAACAAAAAACTAATTTGATGAAAAAAATATATATATATATAAATGTTTCGATCAACTTTAAAGCTACACATAAAAACGTATAATAAATAGCTGAACACGCAGCAAGATACTGCAAAATGTATTTAAACTTCTCGATTAATAAGGTTATTACTCCCCAACACAAGCATCGATTAACTAAATAAGTACACCGATAAAAGGTGACCTATTCAGTGTTGGGGTGACACTTTAAAGTAATAGCTTTTAGAAATCTAATTTAAATAAAGCTGCCTAAAAAAAACTTTGTAAGAAAAAAAGATAAGAAATATAGAACAAATATGATACAAAAAGTCATGTGCAAGCAAAATAAGCTACACAATAATGTTTTTGCAAATGGTGCAGGTCTTACATAAACCCCAAAACAGTAAAATACTCCACTGTTCATGGAAAAAGAGCATTCAACCACTCCCCTGAATATTTGTTAATAATAACAATCAACAATACCTATGACAAACTGAGTTTTATAAATTCAGATTATAAACTTTAAAATGATTGCAGAATATTTTCTTAATCTCATCTGGGTTTTAAACAAGGACAGAACTGCAACAAATGCTGCATCATCAAATGTGTCATCTGACCTAAAACTGGTGAAAAATAGATTTTACTTTTACCCTCTTACCTTTTATGGCCCCATTTTTTATGAATTAAATGCATTAAAACATTGAAGAAAAAAGTTTACTACTTGCAGCCCATATCCTTTCATAGCCCTCAAAAACTCTCGTATATCAATAACATGTAGTTAACTACTCCCCAACTGTAGTGGAGATAATAGGACACCGCTTATCCGGGTGCTAGTTAGGGCTTATCACTAGATTCAAGTCACTGTGTCGGCCAGAACACCACTTAAGGCCAAAACTCAAGAGTGTGCATTGAAGAGGCGAGCGATGGTTGATGCTGCTTTATTCCCTCCTAGGTAGTGACAGGCTTACATCCAGTTGCAATACAAGATAACGTGGGTGCGTGCGTGTGTGTGTGTGTGGTTTCTATAAAAGAAAGAAGATACATACAAATGAATGAATAATATATACATAAATACACTCATATGAACAGAGAAGTGATAAACACTCATTACATGAGATGCTCTCTCATATATACGTTCTGTGAAGTTACTGCCAATGTGAACCTAACACTTCCGGTTATTTACGGCTAATGTCAAATCTCCCGCTGCCCAACCGGGATACCAGGATACCTTTATTTTGAAAACCTACGGACGTGCTACATCCGTCACCGAGTGATCAAAGCACATATGATTAACACCATTCACGTCGTACCCAAGCTCAACAATTAAGCACATAACATTACTAAACAGATTATGAGCACATTAACACACATGAACATGTTTAAACTTTACGTGATGCAGGTCCGACGACCGTAATTACGTGCATATAATTAGCATAAACATCAAACAGCCAACATCAAAGCGCAGAATCCTGATCAGAATTGGCTGACATTAAGTATGCGTATCTACATTAACACAAGAAATACGGTCATTCAGTAGAAAATACTTACTCTTATGCATTTACGCACACATCACTCTTCACAAGTTATTGCACCGCACTGTCCCTCACTCATCTATCACTCTGAAGCAGCCGGCTTATTAATGTGAATGACGTCACTTAATACAGCGAGCCCGTGGGTAAGCTCCCAATCGTATGATCTTGACGATATACACCAATAACCAACAGTACTTCAAAACAAAAGACCCCACATAATTAAAGCCACTTAATAATAATTATTAACACACTTGTCACTTTGCAGCCTTTTCTACACCAAAGCTGGCATGGGTAAACTGACAAAAGTTCACTGATAAAAGGATAAAGGTCATCTCAAATGTCATTGTGTGGGTTTGTTAGGATCACAGCTGCAGAGAACACTTGCTGACTCATTGTATCACTTGATGGCTAATATGTTATTTATTTTTCATCCTCACTCCTGGTAACAGGAAAAATACAGTTTATCACTCCAGGGATAAACATTAATCACAAAATAGACTTCTCACATGCAACATCTGCTGAACAGTATTGGTGCCAAGGATAAGAAAATAAATGACGTTTGTTTAAGATTAATTTGTTTTTTGTTTCTAAAGAATCTAATAACATTTCTTAAAACTGGCTTCTTTAAAGGAAGCATGAAAAGGCAGAAAAGGATGGGTCCTAAAGTTGAGCCCTGGGGGACACCAAAATTTGTGGCGCAGGGAACGACACAGCATCATCTCTGCTTACCCAGACTTTTTTACCAGTTAAATCAGAGGTGAAACACATCAGGGAAACACCAGAGAAACCCACAATACCGGAGCAGAGACGCAGAATTTGTCAACAAAGGACTTAACTTCTCGCACTGGAAGAGTCCCCGAGGAAAATATGAGGAGGAAGATTTTGTTTTTATTTTGTAAGTACAAATGTCGAGAACACATCCTGAAGATGGTATTTGACTTGTAAAAAAGTTTGGCAAATTCATTTCTTTGCCTGAGATTTGCTTCTTTCTTTAAGCCATCCCATTTAATTTCTTAAAAATTGGCTTGCTTTAAGAAAGCATGTAAAGGGAGAAAAGGATGGGTCCTAAAGTTAAGCCCTGGGGGATGCCATAATTAGTGGAACAGGGAATGACATAGAATCATCTCTGCTGACCCAGACATATATACCAGTTGACTCAAAGTTGAATCACTTGAGGAAAACACCATATAAAAGGCCCTTCAGATGGTTTAAGAGCACAGTGTGTTCAGTGGCGCCAATCACGTACGTTGACAGGAAAATACCGAAGCAGTGATGAAAAATTTGTCAACAAGACGCTGTCGGCTCCACTTTGCATTCAGCTGTGAAACAAAAGCCTTACAGTTGTGGTCAAAAGATTACATACACTTGTAAAGAACATGTATGTCATGGCAGTCTTGAGTTTCCAATCATTTCTGTGATGGAATGATTGGAGCACATACTTCTTTGTCACAAAAAACATTCATGAAGTTTGGTTCTTTTAGGAATTTATTATGGGTATTCTGAAAATGTGATCAAATCCGCTGGGTCAAAAATATACATACAGTGGGGAGAACAAGTATTTGATACACTGCTGATTTTGCAGGTTTTCCCACTTACAAAGCATGTAGAGGTCTGTAATTTTTTTCATAGGTACAGAAATCCAGAAAATCACATTGTATGATTTTTAAGTAATTAATTTGCATTTTATTGCATGACATAAGTATTTGATACATCAGAAAAGCAGAACTTAATATTTGGTAAAGAAACCTTTGTTTGCAACTACAGAGATCAGACGTTTCCTGTAGTTCTTGACCAGGTTTGCACACACTGCAGCAGGGATTTTGGCCCGACTCCTCCATACAGATCCTCTCCAGATCCTTCAGGTTTCGGGGCTGTCGCTGGGCAACACGGACTTTCAGGTCCCTCCAAAGATTTTCTATTGGGTTCAGGTCTGCAGACTGGCTAGGCCACTCCAGGACCTTGAGATGCTTCTTACGGGGCCACCCCTTAGTTGCCCTGGCTGTGTGTTTCGGGGTCGTTGTCATGCTGGAAGACCCAGCCACGACCCATCTTCAATGCTCTTATTGAGGGAAGGAGGTTGTTGGCCAAGATCTCAAGATACATGGCCCCATCCATCCTCCCCTAAATACGGTGCAGTCGTCCTGTCCCCTTTGCAGAAAAGCACACCCAAAGAATGATGTTTCCACCTCCATGCTTCACAGTTGGGATGGTGTTCTTGGGGTTGTACTCATCCTTCTTCTTCCTTCAAACACGGCGAGTGGAGTTTATACCAAAAAGCTCTATTTTGGTCTCATCAGACCACATGACCTTCTCCCATTCCTCCTCTGGATCATCCAGATGGTCATTGGCAAACTTCAGACGGGCCTGGACATGCGCTGGCTTGAGCAGGGGGACCTTGCGTGCGCTGCAGGATTTTAATCCATGACGGCGTAGTGTGTTACTAATGGTTTTCTTTGAGACTGTGGTCCCAGCTCTCTTCAGGTCATTGACCAGGTCCTGCCGTGTAGTTCTGGGCTGATCCCTCACCTTCCTCATGATCATTGATGCCCCACGAGGTGAGATCTTGCATGGAGCCCCAGACCGAGGGAGATTGATCGTCATCTTGAACTTCTTCCATTTTCTAATAATTGCTCCAACAGTTGTTGCCTTCTCACCAAGCTGGTTGCCTATTGTCCTGTAGCCCATCCCAGCCTTGTGCAGGTCTACAATTTTGTCCCTGATGTCCTTACACAGCTCTCTGGTCTTGGCCATAGTGCAGAGGTTGGAGTCTGTTTGATTGAGTGTGTGGACAGGTGTCTTTTATACAGGTAACGAGTTCAAACACGTGCAGTTAATACAGGTAATGAGTGGAGAACAGGAGGGCTTCTTAAAGAAAAACTAACAGGTCTGTGAGAGCCGGAATTCTTACTGGTTGGTAGGTGATCAAATACTTATGTCATGCAATAAAATGCAAATTATCTATTTAAAAATCATACAATGTGATTTTCTGGATTTTTGTTTTACATTCCGTCTCTCACAGTTGAAGTGTACCTATGATAAAAATGACAGACCTCTACATGCTTTGTAAGTGGGAAAACCTGCAAAATCGGCAGTGTATCAAATACTTGTTCTCCCCACTGTACAGCAATGCTAGTATTTGGTTAAATGGCCCTTGGCCATTTTCATCTCAATTAGGCGCTTTTGGTAGCCATCCACAAGCTTCTGACAAGCTTCTGGTTGAATCTTTGAACACTCCTCTTGACAGAATCGGTGCAGTTCAACTAAATGCGTTGGCTTTCTGACACAGACTTGTTTCTTCAGCACAGTCCACATGTTCTCGATCGGGTTTAAGTCAGGACTTTGGGAAGGCCATTCTAAAACCTTAATTCTAGCCTGATTAAGCCATTCCTTCACTCCTTTTGATGTGTGTTTTGGGTCATTGTCCTGTTGGAACACCCAACTACGTCCAAGACCAAACCTTCTGGCTGATGATTTTAGGTTTTCCTGAAGTATTTGGAGGTAATCCTCCTTCTTCATTATTCCATTTACTTTATGTAAAGCACCAGTTCCACTGGCAGCAAAACAGTCCAGAGCATAATACTACCACCACCGTGCTTGACGGTAGATATGGTGTTCTTGGGGTTAAAGGCCTCACCTTTTCTCCTCCAAACATATTTCTGGTCATTGTGGCCAAATAGCTCAATTTTTGTTTCATCTGACCACAGAACTTTCTTCCAGAAGGCCTTTTCTTTGTCCATGTGATCAGCAGCAAACTTCAGTCGAGCCTTAAGGTGCCGCTTCTGGAGCAAGGGCTTCCTTCTTGCACGGCAGCCTCTCAGCCCATGGTGATGTAAAACACGCTTGACTGTGGACACTGACACCTGTGTTCCAGCAGCTTCTAATTCATTACAGATCTGCTTTTTGGTGGTTCTTGGTTGCATCTTGACCATCCTGACCAATTTTCTCTCAGCAGCAGGTGATAGCTTGGGTTTTCTTCCAGATTGTGGCAGTGACACAACTGTGTCATGCACTTCATACTTAGAAACAATTGTTTGCACAGTTGATCTTGGGACCTGTAGCTGCTTTGAAATGGCTCCAAGTGACTTTCCTGACTTGTTCAAGTCAATGATCCGCTTTTTCAGATCCATGCTGAGCCCCTTAGACTTTCCCATTGTGGCGTTTGTGGCCGAGTCAGATGAGTGTCTCAAACGAGCTCTATTTTAAATGGGCTCAGAGAAATCACCAGCTGTCGTCAATCATAATCACTCACAAGAAGTTAAAGAGGCCATGCCACAAAGCACATTTGATTGACACAACTTTCTACATCAACAAAATTCAAAATTGAAGTTGCTGTATGTATATTTTTGACCCAGCAGATTTGGTCACATTTTCAGAAGACCCGTAGTAAATTCCTAAAAGAACCAAACTTCATGAATGTTCTTTGTGACAAAGAAGTATGTGCTCCAATCATTCCATCACAGAAAAATAAGAGTTGTAGAAATGATTGGAAACTCAAGACTGCCATGGCATACATGTTCTTTACAAGTGTATGTAATCTTTTGACCACAACTGTATGTCTGATCACGACCGTGTGTGGCCCCGTTTGATGGTCTGCTCAAGCTTCTGAGGTCTGAACACATCCCTTCTTTAAGAGGCAGGCAGCGGGGGATTCATTACTGATCTGAAATGCAGGATGTGGGTTTGTTAGGACCACAGCTGCAGAGCACATTTGCTGACTCATTGTATCACTTGATGGCTAGTATATTATTTATTTTTCATCCTCACTCCTGGTAACAGGAAAAATAGTCCAAAATCACTCCAGGGATAAACATTAATGGACTTAACTTCTCGCACTGGAAGAGTCCCCGAGGAAAATATGAGGAGGAAGATTTTGTTTTTATTTTGTAAGTACAAATGTCGATGCCTTTTTGTTTTTAAAGAATCCAATAACATTTCGTAAAATTGGCTTGCTTAAAAAGAGCATGTAAAGAGAGAACAGGATGGGCCCTCAAATTGAGCCCTGTGGGACACCATTGTCGGAATGAACCAGGAATGACACGGCATATCTAACCATGTAAATAAAACCCCAACATTATATTTGACCTATACAAAAGTTTAGCAAAGACATATACGTATTTGCCAATTTTACTAAAAGGTCTGTGTTTGAAATGTGCTATGTAGATAAAGCTGCCGCACTTTACTTTAAAGTTCATGTCAAAAGTTAGATGCTCTTCCAAAATAAAAGCCTATAACTATTGGTCATTAACACACTGTTGACATAAAATTCTTCCTCCTACTTCTTACTTTATAAAATATACATACGTGTTTACAACTGGGATCCACTGGAAGCACCAAACGACATGGAATGAAAACTGTATCATTTGCAGAGAGGACAATGCAAACAAACAAATCATCCATCCCTCTTCTATACCACTTATCCTGTTCAAGGTCGCGGGGGGCTTGAGCGAGAGGCGGGGTTACACCTGAACAGGTCACCTGTCATTCACAGGGCTGACACATGGAGACAGACAACCTATCATGCTCACAATCACACCCACAGGCAATTTTAGAGTCACCACTGAACCTAACGCGACCATCAACAGAAACATAGGAAAAGGTTTTCTACAACCTGTTGACAGAATGTCCTGCTCTACACTCATGAACGTGTTTAAAGGGAACAAACAAGGAGACGAGGTGCAAACAGGATTTCTTCGTTTGTTTTACTGTTTCCTCCTCGTGTTCTGTCGCCTTTGGCAGCAGAGAACAAACAAGGAGTCAGGATGTTGATGGAGTGGAAAAAACTGGTTAAACAGTTTCAGAATCACCTCTCACTGTGAAAAAAATAAAGTAAACAGCTGATTAATTTTTTTTTTTTTATTAAACAGAAATTTCCAGCATTGTTGTAGGTCTGCACCAGAGAAAATGCTGGTTTGCATCCAAAACAATTCACTATTAACACTTCACAAAAGATTGACACCATTATTTACAGAATTTACGACCCGTGCTGCACAGTGATACACGTCCCACGCCTGCCGTAGTTCTTTCAATTACCGTATTGACCCTAATAAAGGAGATAATAATGTTTTTAATATTATATTTGAGGACAAGACAACTTCATATTCACAAATAGAACCCTCCGGAGTCGAACGCCTGATGTTTTACTGTTGAACTGGTTTCTTATTATTTGCAGATGAGTTATAAATGATGGAAAACAGCAGAATCCCACCCTGACATAATTATCTGTTAAACATCCAAGAATAACTGCTGTGATGGCGTGACCAACAAGCTGCTGCAGGAGCTCAGCTGGAGAGTGCGAGTGTTTGACCACGGAACAAACTGCCTCACCTAAAAACACGAACGATTCGGGGAACTTTGGCCTGAATTGGTGTTTGTGTTGTTATTTAATAGAGGAGGAGATTAAAAAACACTCTTTGCATGTTCGTCATCATGGTCAACAGTTTTCTCGGAACCTTTGCCCAAACTGAATATGTTAATGTGGACTTGTTCTCATGAAGTGTACGAAAACAAGTTTAAGGAAAATCAACAACTCTCATGTAAATTGGTCTCTTTTGCTTCGAGCAAATGCAGCTCTGGAAAAAGGATCACTTCGGGATTTTTCAACCTAGACCCTACTTTCCCATGTGTTTGAGTGGAAGTGACTAGTGGAGACATTAATTATTGAAATCGATCCAGTATTCAGGGAGGGAGCACCGGCCGGCAGCCGCCACATGAGATATGATGTAACTAAACAGGGCAGCGTGCATACGCCAATATACAGCCACTAAAAGCGCTTGTTTCTGCTACTGACAGGCTCAGATCGTTATAATAAGTGTCTGACAACACTGTGGCAGCCATGCTACTTTACCTCATGCTCTCTGTTGTTGTCTGTAACCAATTCTGAAGGCTGAAGTCTCGCGTGAGACCGTAGTTGTTACAGGAAGAAGGAGAGAGAGGAGTGAGAGTACAGAAAGCGTTGCTCAGTGCTATCTAAAAGATTGTCATGGCTGAAGATCCTCTCTCCTTCTTCTTCTTAAAGTAAGGTAAGGTAAAGCAGCATGGCTGCCACAGTGTTTGGCGGCTGCCGGCCGGTGCTCCCTCCCTGAACACTGGATCGATTTCAATAATTAATGTCTCCACTCGTCACGTACACACAAACACGTGGGAAAATAGGTCTAGGCTGAAAAATCCCGAAGTGATCCTTTAAGTAAGCAAAAGATGTTTTTCAGAGCTGAATAATGCAAAGAAAACATCAGAATGTTTTAACAGAGGAAGAGTTCACAGATCAGTGTTTGGTGGAACAACCTGGTTTTTAATCACAGCGTTCACGCATCTCTGCATCCTCCAGTCCGTCACAAGGCTGTTGGTGACGTGAGGTCGCTCTTGGAGCAGCTCGGCTTTGTTCGATGGCTTGTGACCGTCCATCTTCCTCTTGATCACATTCGGGAGGTTTGAATGGGGTTCAGATCTGGATTGGGCGGGCATGACATGCAGAGAGAGATGATGATTTAAGGGACATTTGGAGTGGGCTCTTAATATTTTCCGGAGCCCTCTTTTCTGGGATCTTTTTCTGTAATCGACACGTAGTGGCTTTAAAACACGGAAGCTCATTTTGATCTGAAAATAGAAACTAAATGTTCTTTTTAACGAACAAAACTCAGCGTCAACTTTTCAGGGGCCTTTTTCAGAGAATGAAGGTTTGATTAGTTTGCAGGATCACCACAGAGGCTGTTTTCACGTACTCTATTCCACGCCATCATCCTGAGATCAGTCCACTTTCTTTGGTTTGCGATTCTTCCACATGATCACTGCAATGAAGGCCCCTGTGGACAACATAAGAATTAGGCTACACAAACACATACACTGTACATTTTAATAAAAGAAGCTCGTAGTGCTGACGTGGCCTTAGACACGACACACATTCTCACATCTCTGTTATTGCCATATGTTGAGAATTTAGAGGTGTTAACTCTGAAGTGAGTTCATGTCTCGATGACAAATACATGCGTGAGAGCTTTGCTTTGGAACAACAGCTGACTTACCGATACAAAGGAGCACAATAACTGCCGCGATGCCCGGCAGAATGACCGAATACTCCCGAGGAAGAAAGTATTTGTGCAGCACATGATCAGTGTCTACGAAGGGCTGGGGGAGGACAACATAACAACATCGCGTGTCTAAGTAAAACATTTAGAGACAGTTTCTTATTGATCTCAAACAAGCCTGGAAATGACTATTTTTAAACCAATTTTTGGACGTGAGGGAAAGTAACAGAACATACCAGGACGATGACCCATACTGAGTAATATGTGAACAACACAAGGCTGAAGACCACCAGGCTCATGCCTGCTGCTTGATCCACTCCTGTAGCCTGAAAACAAAGAAACATCTGGTGAGCATGAGGCTGGAGGGGTTGCACGCCATAATGATTGTAAATGATGAAACTATTGGGGAAAACTATTGGGTGCAACTAGCAGCGTGTTTGGTCTGAGAGACAAAAAGTTGTCTGTGAGACATCTGGAAAAAATTTGTTGTGAAAAGTGACGATAAACTTTGTACAGCTTTTACTCAGAACAGACGGATCTGATAGCCGGTCACAGAGCGTAAACAACAAGAGCCAGGCAGGCGTCAGTTTTCAGCCTGCTCATCAGAACATTTCCAGCTCATGGCTGTCTGACTGTGCGGCGCCACTTTTTAGATCCTGGTCATTTTAAACGATGTGTTTTAACTGGACGAAGGATTTTGGACAATTACTGAGTTGAAAGTAATCTGCAGCACAGAAGCTGTTTCTTTCAGTGTTTCATTAGTTTTAATTTTTGAATCTAAAAACGGAGCTCACGTCGGTTACAGCAGCTTAGCTCTCAGACCCTCCATACATGCTGTGTCTGATGGAGAGTGTCAGGAAAACATCAAACTGCTTCATTCTGTGTATTTAAACTGGTTTTATATATATTTACTTTTATTACAAAAACAAGAATACAACTTGAAACATGTATGATGGGCCTTCTGAGTTTTACTAATGAACCGTCTGGTTTCTTCAGGCTTCCTTCATCACCAGGACACCCCTCAATCCGGCAGGATTATCAAACTATATTGTGATCTGATAAATATAAATCATCATAATCATATGTTTCCCTGCTGCCCTTCAGCATATACGATTAAAACTGAAGCATCAGAGGTGGAGATATTCTGCTTTTACTACATTTCCCAGGATGCAACTTTAATCAACTTTTATTTGACCTTCCTTAGCTGTTCAGTATCCTTAAATATTACACTGTATGCTACTATTTTTTTATTGTAAGTTTACTTTTAAAGCCTGATTACATTTTTGAGACTTGAGAGGACGACAGAAATAAAGCTTTTCTCACAGCCTCAATATGACTGCTCCTGATTAGTAAGTTGACCTTTAAATCCCCCTTTAAATACACAGACCTTGATAATATTATGTTTTGAGTAAAATGTCAGGGTGAGTCAGAATACTTCAATAACAGGTGAAAGGAGCAGATAAAGTGTTTAGATACACATATTTCTGAGTCATCTGCTTATATCTGAAGAGTAAACAAAGCTTGGATTTGAACTCATTCAGAAAAACATCTTTATTTACCTTCATTTTTATCTTTTCTTCATATCTACACTTTGGAAAAACTATATTTCTGATGTGTAAGAAGCCGCTGGCACTAACTAACCACTATCTGTTAAGCATATGACTATAAGCATAAATTTAGAATAAAAAACTGGTACTAAAATAAATTCTTACCACTTAAAGTGTAATGTAATTCTTTAAGGATCACACTCTGGTTGACTTTGTCTGTTAACCCTCCAGTAAAAACAGCTTTAACGGGGAAAGCTGGTTTGTCAGTTGGCCGCACACCTCTTAGCAAGCCGAAGTCTGCTTTCAAATAAGATAGCCAAAGTTCATTTACATATATTGAGAGTTAACAGTTATTTTACTCATTTACAAATATTTGTATGTGGAACATCAGATATAGATTTAGATTATTGATGAACAAGGTCGTCTTGTAAATTCGGCGTAGAAAAATTATATAATTCTTATAATATTAGGGCCTTTAAGTTATATTTACAGGATTGACTGGCACAGGAACATTCAGGAAAACCACTTCTCAAGATGAGAAAACCGCGAGGATCTTAAGCAGGGATTTTGTAGAATCGCAATTCAATATAGAATTTGCTCTACACTAAGATGTAGACAAAATTTTGATTATAATCCCCAAACATCATACTATGATTGATTATTAATGTACATTATATGTCTGTCACAACCGTTAAGATTAGCTACAGTAAAGAGTTAGTCTGCTTTACTCCATTATCGTGTGAAACTGGCCAAAGTTTATAGTCTGATATTCTAGAGTTAACGCTAAGTAACTAAAGCTAAAATATAAGTTTAAATATCGCACATTTATTCAGGTATTTCACTTTAATCGGCTTATTTTCTTACCATTTCTGCCAGTGTGCTGACGTTTCCTGCTCTCCTTCTTCTTCCGGTTGGTAAATACGGCTGACGAGCTGTATCTGAGGGTCTTTGCTGCCCCCTACTGGTTGATCCGCACAACACGCTTCAAGCTATTAGAAAGTTTATTGTAGACTACGAGTCTGCAGATTAACCTGTTCAACAAAATAAAGAAGTTAAAAGAAACAACTTTAATATTAAAATGTTGCTTACAGGTTAAAGCAAACTTACTACAAGCAAAGGAAGACATTAATACAATTATACAATAAAATAAAACCATGAACACAAACACAGGCTCTGTATTTTATTACGTTTCCAAATTTAAAATTCACTAAATTCACCCCCCCAAAAGGGTGAAACATCTTTTAAGTTAGACATCAGTTTCACAGATTTTATATGCCTGTTTTGTTCTGCACAGAATATAACAAAATATTGAATAAAACCAGAAAAAATTGAGACATAAAACAGCAAGAGAGAGACGGTTAACTGATTTGGAAATACTTTATTAAGTGTTTCATAAACTGAATTGTGTTTTCTAAATGTTCTTCTATCCAAGCAGGCCGACACAGTGAACAGCAGCACACTCACACAGTAAAACTATGGCCCTGCTGATGTACACACATGAAACTTTTTTTTTATTTTAACAGTACCTGGTCAGATTTACAAAGTGTGGAAGCACAGAGGATGGAAGTCACAGCTGCAACAGATCATCAGCAGGAAACAGATCCACCAAAATACTGCAAACGCACCACTGCAAACAAGATTTAAAGGATTTAAACGTCATGATTCTTTGAGAAGAACACGGATCTGCTGGATTCTTCTTTGTGCTGTAAGAAGAAGCTCTGCTCCTTTAAAGAACCTGCAGCTTTCAGTGTGTTTGGTCCTTCTGATGAAATGCAGACCTCGCTGTGCAGGAAGTGCATTGCATCGTGGGAAAGACAGATTTCAGCAGCTAATTAAAGATGCAGCTCGTGCTAACAACAGAGCACATATGCTTAGTTGCATTCATGTCAAACAGACTTTAAGCAGCATGAAGAATTATTCATGTGGATGTGGTTTGGATCTCAGCTGATGCAGGAGGGAGGCGTGACTGTGAAAGTTACTTCACGAGAGTCCTCTTCAAGGCAACGCAACTTTTATGCATGTGGCGTGATGGTATAAAAGCTTGTGCATGGAAAACAAGCCATCAACTTCAATCTCCATACTGATACCCGGTTCGTTTAAAACCTGATGGAAGTTATGAAGTCAAACCTTACAGTCTCATCTTCAAGACAACTCTTTTTCATCACGCCTTTTTCACCGTAATTTAGCACGTTGATGCAGGTTTTTCAGACCCCCTAATTGATGCTGATAGTCTCTTCTCCCATTGCCAGTGAAGTATCCTCCTGTCGGTCTCTTTTCTGCTGCGTCACCGCCTGACGTCACAAACGCACCCGAAACAGGGTTAGTAACCAGTGAAGATGTTACAGTGGTTAGGTTTTTATTGTATCTGTTACTCATTCAGTCGGTTTATCAAACTCGACGACAGGTTTGGAGCGACGTTCGAGCGCTGCTCAGACGGAGACGGGCGGAATTTGTAGCTGAGATGACGAGGAGTCGCAGAAGTTACCGACGGAGACGGAGCCGAGGCGATAATTACCCGGGTCTTCTGCAGAGTCATGTGACCCGGGTCTGAATGCTGATTGTAACCTTTCGCACTGAGCAGAAAAAGCTGGGTGTTAGCGTGTTTTTTGACCAGTGGGAAAGTGACTCATGTTTCTGAACCAAAACAAAAAGATAAAATGCACCAAATTAAAGAGCAACTTCACATCCTGTTGTAGCAAACATACACCCACTGCCTCAACAAAGTGCAACACTAACCTTTCCCTGATATCCCCAAAAATCAACAGTATTGTGTTTCCTTATTATTCCGGGGGTGGAGACATCGTCCATCTTTATGTTACAGTCAGCGGTTCAGACTGAGTTTTTCACTCTGGTTCTGTTTGAGCATAACTTTCCGTGAGCACCTAGCTGTCGACAAAATGGCAGACGCCTGCAGCTGACAGGAAGTCACATGTTCTCTCAGAGGAAGTTGGCGTTCATTTGTAGTTTTTTCGTTCACGTTATATTTTAGCTGAGTTTTGAGTTAAAGTTTTATACAAATAAGACACCGATACAGTGCTGAGATGTTTTTCTTTCCCCCCACTCGTCTCCTCTTTTCAGACTTCTCTGTCCTCTCATGAACTTGTGTCCTTGTTGTCCTCTGGTGGAACGTTCTGGTCAGCGCAGCTTTTATCACCTCTGTTCCGTGAGGGAAACGTAATTCAGAAGGCTACGTGTTTGCTGAGAGGCTACGGAGTCATGTTCTGAGACAAGAATTAGCTAGCTAGCGTGCTAACTGTACAGGAAACATTAAACAGACCGTATTGGACGGATTGTTCGCTGTAAATTCTTCCTCTTCTTCATGTCACACCCCCTCCTCGCTTCTCCTATGAGGAGGATGATTTGCCAAATGAATAAACGACTGACAGAAACCTGGCCACAATGTTTCTATGCACATGGGCAAGAAAACAAGACGAACTTGAGCTGCAGAGATCACCTGGTTCCTGACTGCTGCAGAGGTCTGCCATTTCACACTGCTGACAGTCTGTTGCTGTATTTCTGGTGATGAGTGTGACCTTGTGTCACACTTTGGATGCAGTGTGTCCCAGAGTACGTCACACATTTCTTTACAGGTGTTTTGGGGGGTCAAGTTTTCTTTCTCAGAGGGAAATAACTTGTCGCAAAAAACACTTAATAAGATAAATAAAGTGACTGCACATGTTATTAACCACAATAAGAAAGTGCATTAAGTGTTGAGTCACTCTGTAAGCGTGAACATTTGGCAGCTTTTCACATCACAGTAGGTTCTCACAGAGCGCAGAGAGACACGGCGGGCTGAGACCGTAAAGAAAGATGGCTACCCTGTACGAGCGAAGCACCCAAAGGTCGTCTGTCTCTGGTGTGATCGTATAAAAGTTCACCGTGTGACACGTGAGCGGCAGCTCCATCAGCGAATGTGCACAGGGAAGGTTTGAGTTAGAGACACTGAACAGTCTCTGTTCAAACTGTGTGACACGTTTCTGTCGAACCAGACATTAAATCAATCTCAGTTTTCAGGTAAAGGCGTCCACCGGATCGCCTCTGTGTCCGTCTGTAAAACTTTAAATATGTGAGCAGGTTTGTTTTACCTTCCTTTGACAGGAAGTTAGCAATTTAAATATTTAGACATTATTATTTGATGTTCAGGTTTTTTTAAGTGAAGGCTTCTTTTGTTGAATAAAGAATAATTATGATTAACAGAACAACATTTGTTTATAATGTTTGTTTAAACATATAAAAAAGTATAATTTTGGAATCAGAGGCAGACCTCGCATCACTTCACCTTTAAATTATACCCAGCAGGGGCTGATCCAGACGGGTGGCCTGGGCCCCCCTTGAAATCTGATTGGCCAAAATCCTAAACTATGACTGGCCTTGTCAGAGGCGGGACCTACACAGGCTGCTAGTAGCATTTCACTGTGGCACATTTCCTTTAGTACTTTAAATTGTTACTCTGGACAAACATCTCTTTGAGTCCTTAAAGAACAAAGCTTTGAAGATGTATATGTTGCCACTTGTTACTTTGTTGTTACAGCTACGACCGGTGTCAGTTCGGCTCGGTGCACTGGGTGTAGATTCCAATGAAGAAGTTGTTTGTAGCTCAGTCAGACGTAAGAGATAAGACCTTTGTTTTTACACCCAGCTGGTGCGCTCGGCTCCTGATACCCAGCCCAGGTATAAACATAACGGAGTTCATGTGAAGTTCAAAAAGTTTGATTCTTTTGTCCGTCTGGATTTCATGATTCATAAATATTTGAGACGACAAAAAGGAAAAGGATCATAATAAAGAAGAGCATAAGATCTTGGTAAGTTTTGCAAGTTAGCTAATGTTAGCGGTACAGACAATTGCATTGTGTACATTGCTAGCTAGCTCGAGCTAACGTCTCTATAGTAAGCTTGCTGCTTTATTTCTCACTGCGCAAAATTCAAGTTTTTCACAGTTACTCTGAAAACGTCTGCTTTGTAGAGCAGCAGCAGCAGCAGGTTACAGAAGTCTTAATTCAGTTGCCATGTGACTGGGCCGTGTCAAAGTGAGCAACCAGGGCAGGACCCAACGTTCAAGATGTCTGTATTCACTTAGATTCAGACAAAGACGAACAACTTATTCCATCATCCTGCTCTCATCCAAATTTGATCTGTTTTGCTGTCCGCCGTTTCAACAGATATTTGGTGTCATCTACGATCTCATAAAAGATCCTGTGTAAACGGTAACACAGTCTCTGTCACAAGTTTAACAACAGGTGAGAAACTTGCCTCAGCTCAGCATTATCGCTCTGCAGTCTGTATTAAAGCAGAAGAAATATTGAGTTCATAAAGCTTTGATGTGAACACACAAGAACAATAAACAAAGAATCAGTCTCATGTTCAGAAGTCCGTTTTCTCCGTATGTGCAGGTTCTAAAACAGTTTGTGTCAACATGGCAGCGTACGCGGAGTCACAGTCAGCCAGGCCGGCGTGAGGTCTTATAGATCCATGTAGAGAGGAATGTGAGTGAAACGCCTCCACACGATGCGGAGCTGTTCTCTCACTTTGTGCATGTGAGAATAAAACACCCAGAAGGCAGCTTGAGATGGAGCATCACATCAGACTGGTTTCTGCCTCTCTGTGCCTCCATAACCTGAAGGCAAACTACAGCATGTGTGTGTGTGTGTACTTTAACAAACGGCAGTGTACTCGATGTGTGTATTTGAGTATATTTGACACTAGGCCAGTGTGTAGTCAAACTGGCCCTTCTCCAGCCCGTCGAGGCCGTCAGCCCAGGTGGAGGTGGGCATACTCCTGTACGGGTCCAGCAGGATCCGGAAGCATCGCACGATGAGGATGAGGAGGAAAACAAAGAGGAAGATGACCAAGGCGAAGGTCGTCTTCTGCTCCAGGGACATGGCAGCGATGGCGGAATCCGACGAGGACGCGGAGGAAGACGAGGAGGAGGCAGAGGAGAGGGCGACGAAGTGTCCCCCGGCAGAGTACAGCAGAGAGGAGAGGGCAGAGGTGAAGGGCTCTCCCTCCATCATCCAGGAGGAGGGGAGAGAGGCGGGGGCAGGACAGCAGCTCTGCAGCTCCCACAGGGGGCGCTGTGGCATCGTCTTCACTCCGGCCCGGCCCCTTCAGATGAACCTCATTGTCTGCAGAGACAGAGGACAAAACACAAGACTTTACGTGTCACAGTCACAAAGTATTTACAGGATAAGTTCACCCTAATGATTACATGTTCATGTCGAAGGTTAAAGGTCAAACTACCGACCAGTCAGCAGAAGCTTTATCCTTCCTGAAGACAGCACGTCACGTCCCCTAAAAAAGCTAATGGCCTGGCTAGTCATTAGCATCTGAAGATGTTAACTAGCAAGCTGAAGCTCCCAACTGGTCGCTTGTCTTGGCATGCTGGTTACCAGTCTTGAAAGCTAATATCGTGGGTTGCTGGTCTTGGCATCAGTTACCAGTCCTTAAGTTGATGACAAGCAAACCAGTGGCTGATCTCGGGGCTTGCTAGCCCTGGCAAAGTAGTTTAAAGCCTTGTAAGCTGAAGAACTAGCCAAGCCATTAGCCCATATACCATCCAGTGGGTTGCTAACCAAGCTAGTTACAAGCCTCTGAAGCTAATGTCCAGGGTTGCTAGTCTTGGAGAATTAGTTACAAGCCTCTGAAGCTAATGACTACCCAAGTGAGTAACTGATCCAGTGGGTTGCTAGCCTTGGTTTGCTAGTTGCCAGCCTCTGCAGCTAATGATTAGCAAAGCCAGTAGCCCATCTCATGGGTTGCTAATCTCAGCATGCTCAAGGAGTAGCCAAGTAGGTAGCTAATCCAGTGAGTTGCCAGCCTTGGCAAGCTAACTACTCTCTCGAGGTGATGACTTGCCATGCTATTAGCTCATCCTATGGGTTACTATTGTAAGCATGCAAGTTACCAGCTCCAGAAGTTTATGACTAGCCAGCTTGTTAGTTTATTATTGGCTAGATGCTGATCAGTCAAAATGCCAAACTCAAGGGTTTAAAAACGGTAACCAATGGGATCAATAACTTATGAATAATTACCTAAATATGCAAAACAAAGGTGAAGTATTTTGTGCAAACATAACGGCCATCACGCAGAGAGTATCGTTAGAGGAGCAGTGAACGTGCTAATAAAGCAGCTGGAGTCAACGCCAGCTGCCTGAAAGCTTCCTGTCCAAGGAAGGAACGACTTGAATCCATCATCCAACATCCACAGCAGTGTTTCGTATGACTGTATATTAATGGCTATAGATTTGGCTAATTTGACCACATCATTTGGGTTGGCTTTTATGTTTCCATGATGGTTTCCTTGGTAACTTGTGGCTGGGAGGTTTCCTTGTATTAATGTGTATGTTTGTTGGCGAAGGTCAATTATGATGTAACACAACGCTGTACACACTCAGGTGTGACGTCCAAGAAGTTGCGTCTCCAAGACCACCGATTTAGTTTTGATAATGTGGTATTTGATTGGATGATGGGGAGCGGGCTGGAGGCAAATGTGACATTTGAAACATGAACTAGAAACAAAGGAGGCCAGAGCGACGTTCAGTCTGTTCCTCAGCATGGACACAATGTCATCTTTAAGATGACTTACTCTCTTTCCTCTCCGCTCCGCACAGGTAACAGGACACTGTGTTTTGTACCTACCGACACGTTTGTACGTTGTAGCTATGAAAACCATGGACAGCTTTGAGGCCGTAAGCTGCAGACAGCTGTGTACGCTGCCCTCCTGCTGATTGTGAAGGAAAATCGTTCATATTTAAAAGATATTTAGCGCTCTGTTGGTTCTGCTCGTAAGTGAGTGCTTTGATTAATAAATGTGTTCTTTGATTTTAAAACTGTAGCCTCAGGGAGTGTTTCCTCTCTCATCGCCGGGCGCTCCATCCCAGCGCTCCTCAGCACTTTCTGTCAGAGAGAACAGCACACGGAGTCCATATAAATAAGGGGGTGTGTCTATAGGGGGGGTTACTGTTCCTACAAAATGTTGAGACTGAACTTGCACTTTAAAGTCAGATATCAGGATGACTGACACGACGCATCATATCAGAAAGATGTCGTGCTCATCTCTACAGGTTCTAAAAGGAGATGATGCATGCAGGTGGAGTCATTCTGTGTCATCAACAAATCCAATGAAAGGACAGAAACTAATAATGCATGATGGTGCCGACAGATGATGGTGCTATCGTACAAGTTAATTCATGCAGAACTGTGTGGGATGGATCTAATATAAAGCTGGTCTCACTCTGTCAGTCTGTGTGACATCAGTTTGGAGGCGACTCAGATTGTGCGCTGAAAGTCTGATGAATCAAAGTAACAAAGTAATGAGAGGATGCAACATGCAGAGACACGCCTCGGCTGGCTTCACCTGCAGCTCGCTCAGGTGTAGCTGAAAACAAACCTGTTTGTTTCTGTGCTCTGAGAACAGGGGAGCAGGACGAGGAGAGAGTGGGAGACAGGAAATGCTAAAAAGTTAGTTTGAAGCCAATGATGTTGTGATTAGTGTTAGCCTGTTACTGTGTTCTGCATCATTTCTTTACACTTTGACATCTCACAGAGTGATGTCAGAACGCTGATTTGATTTTAATGTAAGAAAAATCACCAAGTGCATCGTAGCCTTCAGTCATTGTCATGGTTCTTTCAGTCCTCAGAGGGTGAAGCTTAAAGATATTCTTGCTTTAAACTACAGGTTCACATGCACAGTTTGGAGCGTCGGCTGTGCACGTCCTCAAAAATGACCACTGCATACACGACATGCAGTCTGCACATGAACAGTAGGGGCAGTGTGGAGGCAGAGGGGATGTGACGGGGTCAACACAGCAGCAGGGACAACAAGGGCAGAAAGTTCTGAAGACGAGCTGATAGACCGAGTCCACAATGATCCACATCTGTACGATGTGTCGTTGCCGCTGCACAGAGACAAACATGCCTGTCAAACAGCTGCAGACAGATAAGTTCTGTTTTAGAAGTCAACGTGGAAACCTGCAAAACTAAACGTCCGTGCACGGAGGAACATGTTGGAGAGACGGAGCGGGGACGGAGCAGACTGTGTGTTCTGTCCACCGAACACACAGAAGCTGTTTCTGCTGTGAGCTCAGAGTGAACATCACAGTAACCTCCTCGAGTGTCTGTTGTTTGTATCCCACACATACATCCAGCCTGAGCTCTCTGGTGTGTCGAGCGGAGAGGTCATCTTAAATGTCCTCCCCTTTGAAACCCCCACACGTGTGGTCGAAACAATCAGTTAACAGGTTTTTAAACAGGCAACATTGGAACATACCCAAATGAAGTTAGATACACACGTTCTGCATTTTCATTCGGAGTGAAATCAGTCAAATGTTACATACCAGCAGGATGTTGACTGAAATGGCTGACAGGGTGAGATGTGTCGGGGTTTAAACAAGAAGAAACTCCTGGGCCTCATGTAAAAAACAGATTTATTCATGCGCGGCACGGCGGGCGGATGTCAGAGAACTTTCTCTCAGACGAGCACAAACAGAACTCCCGCTGGGTTCAGATCTGTCAGACAGGTCATGTACAGAGAATAAGAAAATGTTCCTGCATGAGGTCCAGGTCATGGTGAGGCTGGCGGACCAGAGCTGAAAGTAGTCTGAAGATAGAAGCTCTCTGAAAGGTGAGACAGGCAGCTGTCAAAATCAACATGTTATACATCCATAACATGTGGTGAGTTGTTCCCCCTCAAAAGTGCATTCTTTTTAATGGCCAACAGGGGGCAAAAAAGAAGTGTGATTCTATAGCAGTCAATGAGAACATGCTCCTCCTCCTCTCCTGATGTATTCCCTCTGTAAACATGTTCCTAACGAGTTTATGGTCTCAGTCTCTAGTTTCAGGTCTTCTTCAACACAGCATGATGTTCATTTAGTCACTGATGCTCCCATTTAGAGTCACACAGACCAGGAAGAGGGGAGGAGTTAGGGCGGGGCTACCTTTGATTGACAGGTCGCTACAACGGCAACTTGAAAAATGTCCTGTTCAGTGTTTGGTTGTACTTAGAAACACTCTGAGGAGTCGGCTGTTAATTTGTACACTTTGATTAAAGCCTGTTTTTAGTGAAGCAAAAGGATGAGCCTTGCTAACCAAGCTAGCTTTAGCAGATATCTTAGCATTAGCTAACCTCCAGCTCCGCTCTCTCTTCTAAATGTGTCCACTTCTGGCTCAAAAAAACACCAAGATGGCGACGTCCAAAATGCAAATATCCAGTCTTCACAACTCTACAAACCAATGGATGATGATACAATGGCCACGCCCACTTCTTATTAAAGTCTATATTTTGTAGTTAAGGTGACCCCTCTTGGCCAAAGTTATGATCATGGGAGAAAAGGTGGATGCACCTTGCTAACAAAGCTAGCTTTGGTTAACTTAGCATAGCTCCTGTGGCGCTCCACCCTCACGTCCAAATATGGTCCCTACGGCTCCAAAAGATGTTAAACTCAAGACTTCAACACGGTACTCCACAATCTGATGGGTGACATCACTGTTGCCGTGTCCGAAACCGCATACTTACGTACTCCCTACTACATACTATGTACTGCATAATGCCTACTAACCTGACTGTTAGGATGCCGTTGGCATCATACTCAGAGCCGTCTTCTCCGTATCACGTGACTTAATCGTTTACGTATGTCCGCTCTGATCTCCGGTCCATCTCCGCCATAGTAGAAGCTGAATAGCCACAATGCATTTTGGGGCGGTTGAGTACAACCAGAGAGCTCCCCTCTCATACTCAAACATCCGGGCCGATCGAGTATACATCCGGGCATTTCTCGCATACACAAAATTGCATACTAGGAGATGGGAACGCATGACATACTTAATTTCACGTCATGGTTAGTATGGTTAGTATGATTAGTATGATAGTATGATAGTATGCGGTTTCGGACACACCGAACGTTTATAGTTCGGAAGCGACGCCCAGTGGCCAAACTTATGATCACATCCTTTTACCAGTTCTATCATCTTCATAGTTTTGAACAGCACTTTGTCGTTTCCATTTTGTATTTTCCTTTATTTGTTGTCTCTTCTACAAACAGCTGATCCGACACCGTGCGCTGCCTGCGTAGGTATACGCCCCCCGAGGTCGGTCTTCCGACTTGGGAAGTCGGATGGCTGCTCCGTGCAACAACAGTAAATGAAAGCTGTACTATTAACGGTTTATTATCACGTCTGTCTTGTGTCTCAGTGACTCAGTCGTACACACAGTACTGTCCAACGTCTATCTGTGGACATGTTGTGGACCTCATTGTTCTGTGGTTCTCGGTATTCCGAGAGACCAATCACAGGTTCCGAGGTAAATGGAACTCACCAACAGTGCAGAGGGAAAGGGCTGTCTGAAACTGAAACTGACATGTTTATATGTAGGACTCTTAAAGTGGCTAAAGTACGTGGTGCTCCTGACCCCGTCTGCAGCTAGCTTAGCTTAGCTTCTGTGTAGGAACTCCGGCCGGCTTCTCCGAACAGGGACCGTGCTGACTGTTATCTACTGTACGTAGTACACTTACTACTGATAAGGACCTCAAACAAGCCCACTTGAAACAAACTGAACTATCCCTTTAACTCTTTAACAAATAGAATACAGCCTTAAAGATGTCTGACAGACAGATTTAGCTCCTTTAAACAACAGTCTAAATGTGATCAACTTCCTGGTTTCCTCAGGCTTCCTCCATCACCAGGAGCTGGCAGAATTATCAGAATAAACATTGTGATAAATATTGATCAATACAGAAAAATAATTTGATCATATTTGTTGCCACATCGCTTAAAGTGCTTTATAATACTGCCATATACTGATACTATCACTGGTGCTGTACACGTACCTCTGGCTCCACCTGCTAACTTACCTGCTAACTAATTCACTACCACCTGTTTATACCTCGGGACTTTACAACAACAGTTTATACCTGCACGTGACAGGAAATGTGTCATTTATGATCAATAACAAGTTGTTCTGCTGCAGCAATATTTCACGTCTTTATGTCGAAAACTCAAATTACATTTTAACTTGAAACTAACCTTTGTTTTCACTTGAAGGCTGTGTGCGCTGTGTGAGAGCTCCGTTGGGACCTGAGAAGAACAAATCACGTCACGCTGACACTGTACATGTGACGATAGGGATGTGACCGCCTGTTGTTTCAGTCTGTTATCTTCAGCAGCAACATGTTCGCGGTTCATGAGATGCACTTTCACTCATTCAGCTCATTAAAACGCAAAATCACGTCGGACACAGCGAGACAATGAAGGAGACATCGGGAGACAAAGTTGGCAGCAGGAATCAATCAGACAAGGACGCTGCAACCTTTTTGTCCCTCACATTCACCTGTAACTCTTGATTCACACATGATGACAGAGCAGAGACACGACAGGTGAGCAGCTGTGACAGAAGCTGCTTCATTCTAAAGTCACACACACAATCACTCAACAAGTGCGGAGCCTCCATCAGCATCAGCACCACCGACACATCCGCAGAGAGGCACCTGACTGCACACACACACACATGCAGCACATGCACACCTGCAGACCCCTGCAGCGGGGGAACAGCGGATCGATGTTACCTTTGTCTGTGTGCGGGGGAGTCAGATCCATGTCCAGGGTTAGAGGGGGGACCGGGAGGTTCGGCCCATTCTACCTTTAGTCCGCCTCACAGTCCGCTCAGGATGCGACAAACATATGAGACACAGCTAAGGAGGAGGAGGAGGAGAAAGAGGAGAAGGAGGAGGAGTGAGGAGCTCCGTGTGAAGCCCGACAGGATGCCATCCCCGGCGGAGGCTCTGCAGCCTCTCTGCCCGCTCAGCTGCTCCCTGCCTCCGCTGGGAGGGAGGGGCGGATCTGGATCAGGATCAGGATCTGGATCTGCACAGTCAACAGACTCCAACCCACAACCCCAGAGAGGCAGTCTGAGATACAGCTGCTGCGCTTATCAACACAGCGTATTAAAGAAACAATGAGACATACAATTTAAATTGACCCAATTATTTTAAAACACAATTTTTGAGAAAGGTTCCCACATGTCTAACACATGAAAAATATAAGAGGACACAAATCTTGACCCCATCAGACATTTTTACAAGCAAGAAAGCAGCTAAAGCTCACCTGTGATTAATGACATCACAGGTGAGCGAGTTTAGCAGTGATTGGTATAACTGGGAGATGTGATGAAACAACTTTGGGGAATGAAAAACAGTAACCAACCCTGAAGTGCAGAAACCTGCAGTTCCTCTGGTGTCCACTTGAGGCTGTCTCCAGCAGTGAGTCAGTCCCCATAGAGCCCCATGTTAAACTTTACAGCAGAAATAAACATGTTTACAGCCTGGTACAAAAAACAGTTTGGGTCTCTATAGCTCATTTCTCTCTTCATGACAACTGTACGGGGAGAGTCTTTATACAACTCACCTTTACATTATATTAAGGCTTAAAGTGATGCAGCATTAGGGGCGTGGCCTCTTTGAGTGACAGCTGGGAGCTGCTAGCTGTCTGCTAGGTGTCCCCTCAGCTAACTCAGTCACTGAACGTAACCTCTGGGCCGTGTTTGTGCTGTTGGAGCCTTTTGGAGATTTGTTCATGTAAATATCAGACAGATAATCTGTGTGCGCTTTATTGGACGAACAGACCGTCCAACACGTCTCACACACTTTTTTTACACTCATTATTTTATTTATGCTGTATGTCAGCACTAATTAGCAGCTATCTGTGCTCACCATAGCAGGCTCTTTAGCTCGTTCAGTGTTTGTCATACACTAATTTATTTGTTCAACTTTGCTCAGTTAACACAAAAAAAGATTCTGTGGAAACATGATGGTTAATGAGCTCATTCAGCTAATGAATTAGCAATGGACACTGATGTTTAGCTTTGATAACTTAGCATCTGCTAACCCCTTCCTACTCAAGCTCCACCCTCTCCTCCATATCTGGTCACGTCTGGCTCCAAAAACCCAACATGGTGACAGCCAAAGTAATGTCAGACTTGAGGCTTAAAAAAGGCAGTCGACAAACCAGTGGGTGACATAATTGTCACAGTTGGAGGTAAAACAAAAAGGGAGACGACCCAGGTGCAGACAGTCCAACAAAAAGGTACAACCATAGATCTAGGAACAGGAAACACGGGGAGCCACAAGGAAAATCCAGAGTACAGGTGACAAGGTAACAAGGCTTTCACGAGCATAGATGCAATGAAAGAAACACACAGGTGGCAAACAGGGACAGGTGAGACTAATCAACACAGGTGAAAACAATGAGGGCAAGGCACACAATCCAAAAGGTGGGAAAAGACACAAAGGAAGGAAGTAAAACAAGACGTGACAAACATGAACAAGAACTACAAAATAAAACAGGAAATGATAAACAATGAAACACAAATGAATCACACAACTAAACAAGACTTAATCATGACAAGAACACAGAATGAACCAAATTTAAACAACTCATGACAATAATGGCGGCTTTATACAGTAGTAATAGAGATAGTAGTAATACAGTAGATCATCCAGGTGTAGTATATGTAAGACAAAGAAATCCATGAAAACATCTTAAAAATGAACCTCAAACAATTTAAATGTAATAAATGAAACAATGTAAATCTAAAGGCAGCTTCTTTACAGGTGTATCCAGGTGTATAAAACCTGTTTGCAGCACAACTTCTGGCACTTTTGTCACAGCAGGAAAAACACAACATATATTAATCATCATAAGACTGTCCAAGGGTCCTGATAGCGTGACGCTGGCTCACTGAGTGATGAACACTGATGAAACTTTCTTTAGAAACATGTACCCCACCTTTAAACACACCTGTTTAAAATGTTATTCATTAGTATGAACACGATGTAGTGTAATGTAAAAGTTTAGTGTATGTGACAGAGGAGGAGCGTCCTCCACACTTCCTGTAAGCAGTATCGACCTGCAGCTTACAGACAGGTTATTTAGTCTCCGGAAAGACCCCCTCATTGATTTTTTGATGCATCTCACACTCAGCTCCAGTGTTTCTGTGTGTGTGTGTGTGTGTGTGTGTGTGTGTGTGTGTGTGTGTGTGTGTGTGTGTGTGTGTGTGTGTGTGTGTTTAATGGGGAACGATTTCCAGCATCCTCTGTGCTGCCCTCGACCGTCTGCAGTCAGAGGAGACACACTGACAAACAGGTGTTTGTTATGACCTTACAAAGGAAGCCTGCTGCTTCAATGTCACAGCTGGTTCAGTGACTTTCACCAATCACACATTCTGGATGTGATCTGAAGATGTGCAACGACACTTTGGCAGACAAACATTAAATGCAGAGTGAACTTAGCAGCTCTTCCACTGTTCAACCTCTTCTCGCTCGGTGTTTGGTCTCCTCCACCTCCTGAGGGAACGTTCTGTCTCTTTAGCTGCTAAATGCTCCACTATGACCATGTTGTAATTATTCTTAGCCCAATACAGAACTGGATCTTTAATATGGAGATTCTTGTGTGTCATGCTAATCGTCGCTAATGTAGCCTGAAGCAGAGAGGAGGAGCAAGCTGCAGAGGTCTGATAGGCTCCTTCACACTCAGCACAGACTTCAGTTTTCCCTGTTTGTTATTTAGACCATAGACTGTTTAAACAGTGAGGACAATGCTTTAGGGCCTAAAATCTGCATTGTTTCAAATGTCCAGCAGGGGGTGACACTCTGATTCTATAGCAGTCAATGAGAACATGCTCCTCCTCCTCTCCTGATGTATTCCCTCTGTAAACATGTTCCTAACGAGTTTATGGTCTCAGTCTCTAGTTTCAAGTCTTCTTCAACACAGCATGATGTTCATTTAGTCACTGATGCTCCTGTTTAGAGTCACACAGACCAGGAAGAGGGGAGGGTTTAGGGCGGGGCTATCTTTGATTGACAGGTCGCTACAACAGCAGCCTGAAAAATGTCTTGTTCAGTGTTTGATTGTACTTAGAAACACTCTGAGGAGTCGGCTGTTCATTCTGTGAACTTTGTTTAAAGCCTGTTTTTAGCGAAGCAAAAGGATGAGCCTTGCTAACCAAGCTAGCTTTAGCAGATATCTTAGCATTAGCTAACCTCCAGCTCCGCTCTCTCTTCTAAATGTGTCCACTTCTGGCTCAAAAAAACACCAAGATGGCGACGTCCAAAATGCAAATCTCCAGTCTTCACAACTCTACAATGGCCATTCCCACTTCTTATATAAAGTGTATGGTTTGTAGTTAGAAGGTGACCCCTCAGGGCCAAAGTCATGATAATTGGAGTAAAGGTGGGGGTCATCTGAGGTGGTGTTTGGGGGCAGGGATGGAGTCCTGTGTGAAAGTCAGTTTCATTCACTGTTTTTGCTACTTTTAGTCATCTTAGTTTTCAAAGTAAAGGTGACGCCATAAAAACGTGAGATAGAAATCTTTAGATCATTTTGAACGAACCGTCTGGTTTCCTTCAGACTTTCATCCTTATGGGGACACATCAGAAACAGGCAGCATCATCAAATATAATAATAAACAATAATGCAAAAGATGCTTTAGGGCGGGGCTACCTGTGATTGACAAGTGACTAACAGGGCGACCTGTCAACCAGGATAGAGGCATAGCAATGTGTGTCCATACGTACCAAATATGGTCACTTCTGGTTCCAAAAAGCCAAGCTGGCGACGTCCAAGATGCCAAACTGAAGGCTTCAAAACGAACAATGGGTTACATCACTGTGACCACGCCCACTTCCTATACACAGTCTGTTTGCCCGGAGAACTCCTCTGTTAGTGTTTAGTCCACATGTCCCACCAATCACAGAGTCCGATGTTAGTTATATAAAGAATCAAACAGGCTCAGGTGTGAGAGTTGATGTGTCAGCCTGAGGCCTTAATGAAGCCCTGATCTGATATTTAACTCTGCAGCAAATGTCCTGGGACCCGTATGAAGGCTTATTAAAGTCAGAGACAGGAAGTGAATAATCTGAGGATTACAGTGCGGACACGAGAGGAATTCTAATTAAAGAGAAACTTTTTCATCTGAGAGGAAGAGGAGGAGAGTTTGGTCTGCTCAGAAACAGTCAGAGGAGAAGCTCCGTCACTGAGCAGCAGGGGTAGTGGGAGGATTACAGTACAGGATATAAGTAAAAGATTATCAGTAGTTTCTAAAGTTGATTCAAGACCATCAACTTTGGAGACTGGACTAGTGAACCAAAGGCAGAGCACATGGACCCAAACCTGGAGGGGTGAGGTGAGGGCAGACAGGGGGTCAAAGATCTTCTGCAGCAGTGAGAAGAACACATGGCCCCGTTTCCACTGAGTGATGAAGAAGAAAAGATGAGGATTTTTATGGTGGGCGATCGCGCTGCGACGGCACAAACGGTTTCCATTAGAAGAAACAGGCTGCAAAGTCAAAACTACAGTGGCCCTTGTAAGCCACCGTAGTTTATGATTGTTATTGGGATGCTTCTTTGTTGCCCACAAAACTACAAAAATGGTCATTATGCTAAAGTTGCCAAAACCCTAGAGGACAGAGAGCTACAGATTTATAGGAATCTACAAAGGAACCATTTTCCATATTCACACGGCGGCCATTTTCCTCTGATGTCACGCTCAGTGTGGAAGCTCACATGCTGCTTAATTCAAAACTGCCATTCAAATAAACTTTAAAAAAGCTTATTGTTTTACTACAGTATCTAATCGATCAGCAGCTGAAAAGACGACTGATCGAGAAAGATCAAAAGGACTTTTGGCCTCATTTCAAGCTAAACAGCAGGTCTGATAACCAGTTAGCTCCCATCAGACGTTAGCTGCGTCTCAGTTCAGGGGCTGCACTCTTCAAAGGACGCGGCCTACAGAGGACGAGTCACTCGTAGCCTGTGTAGACGCTGAGGCCGAACTGAAATGAGACGGTCTGGTCTACGGTGGATTTCCTGTTTGCGTCACCAGCTGTTCCCGCCCTTACCCTTGGGTCACAAAATGCAGCACTTGTCGCCTAGCAACAGGTAGGTAGCGGGCTAACTAGCTAACATAACTAACATCATGTAACTTTTTTTTTAAAGATGATTTGAAGTCTAAAGCCCCTTTCGTTTTTTTACATTTGTATCTCGAGCTGTTCGATTGAGTTGAAACCAAAAACGTTGACATTTAAAGTGTGTTCCTCGGCTGTTTAAGAGTCCGCATAATGAACCTCGATGCAGGAGGATGCACCCGATGGGGGAGGCATTTGTTGGGTGCATCTGAAGGAGCCTTCGATGCGCCGCTGTGACGCAATCAGCCTTTAAATACGTCCTTCAAAGGATGCAGCCCCTGAATTGGGACACACTCAATAGCTAACATTAGCGTTTAACCACTTCTTAGCTAACGTTATTGTTAGCTAGGAACTTAAACCTTTCCTCTTTAAGCTATGTTGGTTTCCCACGTTTAGCATGATGTCAGAGGAAAATGGCTGCCATGTGAGTGTGGTTGATTATAGAGATCTTCACATGATGTTCCTACGTCCTGATTGGGCAGATTATCTCGTGGTAGAAATAGTTTAAGGATTGCAGGGGTTAAAGTCGGACCAGGAGCACCAAGAGAGACATCGTATACATCAGGGATTATCCTCTGGGGACCATGACTGTGCAAGATAAAGTTAAATAGCAATACTGCAGGTGTGTATTCAGACATCAGAATGAATCTCTGGTTTATAATAAAAGCACAGAGCCAAATAATTCCTGCCATGTAGGTCACATTTACTCCTCCAGGCAGCCGTTTGAACTCCTCCTCACTGTAATCAGCTGCTACATGAGCCTGCAGGGGAAACAACGGCACACAGGGATGAAATCTAAAGTCAGCCAGGTGATGGGTGTGTACGCTTGCAGGTACAGAAGCTGCCTGCACACATCTTGTTCTCAGTGCCAGCTGGAATCAGAGTCATCCCACACACACACACACACACACACACACAGAGGAGAGAGGAGCCCCTGTGGTAAGAAAGGATTTCTGCCTGGAGGCAGCATGAATCATTGATGTGAAATACTGTATACTCTTCCTCCGCTTTAATTGAAAGCTCAGCAGACGAGAGTTTTATTCATCAACTCTGAAACTTGTGCTGAAGCTGAACAGATCTGCAGCGAGAGCTCAGAGCAGATACGGAGCAGAGGACACTCTGTGAATACGGGAACATTCAGGGGACAGACGGAGAGTGAAGATAATGTCGTCTTAATTATCTGATGTCAGGACGATTCTCTGTCAGCTGATCACATACTCTCACAGTTATTCTCCAGCAAAGACAATAAGAAAAGTTTGTCTTTGAGTGACAGCTAATAAATAATAAAAGCCTGACGTGACCTCTGTCTGCAGAGAGCTGGGGGACTCTACGCTGACTGAATATTAAGTAGATGGAAAATGTAGTTGGAGGACTTTTGTTCCTCCAGACTGTGAATAACAAACTTTACAATGAGTTAGCCCCACATTACTCTGCTGGCAGCTATGATGGAATGGCTGCAGTGGCTGTTTTCCTTTGGGGCAAATTAACAAAGGTCGTCCACTAAAAGTTCTTGTTGTTTCCACTGACAGGCTCAGATTGTTATTCTAAGTGTGTGACAACATGACAGAAAGGATCCCTACAGAGATAGACCTTTTTGTTACAGAGGAAGATGATTGTTTTAACCACAAACAGACGTTACATCGCTCTCTGCACACACACCAGACTCCATTCAGAAAACAGGGATTTTACTTCTCAGGACACAGGAGTTGTTGGTCTACCTCTGCTTCAATTGGTTAGATTTATGGTGTTATTGCGGGTTAAACAACTATTTTGTTGGATGTGAACAAACCATTTAACTACACTAGTCATACAGTAACACAAACAAACTCACCAATTGAGGCAGCAGTCCCTGTATTCTGTGAAGTAAAATGAGTGTTTTTGTCAATGGAGTCTGGTGTGTTTGAAGAGAGCGATGTAACGTCTGTTTCTGGTTAAAAAATGATGTTCCTCTTTGACCACATTACAGAAAGGATCCCTACAGAGATCTACCTTTTTGTTAAAGAGGAAGGGTTTTTTTTTTTACTCCATCGACAAAAACTTTATTTTTAGTTTGGAGAAAACAGAAATAAACGCAGCTTAAATTAGTTTGTGTGTTTGTGTTTTTGTTTGACTTTTATTTTATATAGTAAGCGCAGCTCCAACACAATATTAGTGTAACACACAAAACCACAATCAAAATAGCCAATGTAGGCAGCGGTAGACCAACAACTCCTGTGTCCTGTCAGCTAAAATCAGTGTTTTTATGAATGGAGTCTGGTGTGTCTGCAGAGAGCGATGTAACATCTGTGGTTAAAACAATCATCTTCCTCTGTAACAAAAAGGTCTATCTCTGTAGGGATCCTTTCTGTCATGTCGTCACACACTTAGAATAACAATCTGAGCCTGTCAGTGGAAACAACAAGAACTTTTAGTGGACGACCTTTGACCCATCAAGGATTATGTTGCAGCCATTACAGCCTGTTTCACTGCTGCAGGATGTAGAAAACTTTGCATACCTATTTATAAAAAAATAAAAAATAAAATAGGGCCTAGGTTCAAAAAACAAAAAGAAACACAGAATGAGCCTTATCGGGGAAAATAAACATAGCATTGATAGAAATGAAAAAGAGATGCATTTTATTTGTGTAAAAAGGCACATTTAGAGGACAGAGTACAGAGAAATGTTCCTTCCACTCAAACACAGAAACAACAGCTGTTGTTATTATGTATCAATAAAACAAACAGGAAGCAACAAATGTGATGATTTTAAACTAAAACATTAAAACAGGATTAATCCATCGGGCGGTCGCTCCGTCCCAGCGGCAAACTACAAACTCAAGTATTGATTTTACATCAGAGGAAAAGAATGGAATATGCACATTAGACATTATGAGGCCTTAATATTTACTCTTACCAACTTTATCATGTAATTAACGTTTATAATGTCATTTATTATGTTACAAATACATTTGTGATTAACTGCTTCCTACAAGGCAAAGTATAAAGTAAATTCAGCATCAGCTATAAGCATCAGAATTTAGCGAGGAGTGGTGGGTTAGTACATCTGGACGTGGTGATCTGATCCAGAAAAAGAAAAGTTATTTACAAGCAGAAATATGTTTTGGCTGAAAGGTGCACAACAGGTTGATGGCTACAGCAACAACTCTGAAAATAAAAATATTAAACATCAAACATTTGAAATGTGAGACTGGCAGAGGCGCCAGCAGTTTCAATCATTTCCTGTTAGTGCAAAACAGCACACAAGTTTCTTTAATACAAACTGCAACTAGTGCCCTGCTAACGTAGGACCAAGTAGAGTTCACACTATTACAGTATATAGTAGGGGACTAGTAGGTTTGGGCGATCGCGACACTTTTTACTCATATTTCGATCTAACAGACAATCACAGGAGGAAAGAGGTTTTTTTAGCTCGATCTACACGCACACATTTCTGCCCTAAAGCTTCGTTTGAGCTGCTGTTGGAAAAAGAGGAAACAGGAAACGGAGAAATTGAACTCATGTTGGCTTCCAAAAAAGGTAACATGACATCGTTTATGTGGATAAGTAGATTAAATCTTTTAGCTTAAGTAATTATTTAATGGGAGAAAAAAACCCTCACACCGGCAGCATTATCAAACTGAATCTCCCGACAAATCTCAGTATTGATCAGAATAGAACAAATATGATCATAATTTGTTCCACTGCATTTCAAATCTCATTTAACGTTCAGGGAGGTTTTCCTGAATCTCTGGACGTGACGACCTCGAGGGTACAGAATTCAGCGGGGACGCGGGCCATGGATCTCTACGACAAAGGAAACGAATCACTTCCACAATATGTTTGAAGGGTTTTGAATAATCTCTTAAAGTCTGTTCTGGCCTCTCAGCTGACGTGTTCGATCGTCTTTAAACAAATGTACATTTGGCTTTTTCCCCACGAGGACGGACGAGGAGCGACGAGGACCCTCTCTGTCCAATCAGCTGGCTCCTCCTCCAGCGTGACTCCGCCTCCTCCCAGTACGCGACACAAACCGGGCCCGTCAGCCTCACATAGTCCTGGGGGGCAGCTGCTGTTTGTAAAGACCGGCTAACGCTTTGGCGGCGCTCTGGATCATCTGGCGCTGCGTCATCCCCGTCACCGCCTGGTGCCAGTCCGTCCGGTTGATGTTGGGGATGCTGCGCTCCAGGACCTCGCCCACCGTCACGATCAGACCCGACCAGCGCAGGCTGTAGTCCGGGGGGGTCAGGGACTGGGCCTGCCGGGGGAGGGGTTACAGGTCAGTGTGAGGAGACGCTGGAGGTCTCTGAGTGAGTCTGACGCTGATGAGTTTATCCAAATCAATAAAGTTTTATAGATTGTGTTTGTCCATTTTTACGACTACTAGTATACTATCCTGCTCTCTAACATACTTCTTCTCTGAAAGTACTTCATTCTATAAAGCTCATCTGCCTTCCCATCAGGGACCCTGATACTCTGCGGTTGCTGTGATTGTGTCACCTGCTCAGATTTACCTGCTGGATGTGATCCAGAGCCACAGGAGTCGCCTGAGTGAAGACCTCGATGCGGATGTTGTGACCCGGGTCCTCCAGGATCAGACAGCACATGTCAAACCACCTGAGGAGGAAAGTTTAGAGGAAGGAGCATGAAGTTTTCTCTGCAGCACAGACGTTAAATAAATGTTAAATACAGTGAAAATAAAGTGGAGCGTCTTCACACACGGAGGAGGCGAGGCAAAAATATGTGAGAGCAAAAGTTAAAAGTCTGTTAAAAATAGTGAAGAAGAAACAGCTGTGGTTGCCTCTGTGTGTGTGTGTGTGTGTGTGTGTGTGTGTGTGTCAGTCAGAGGTTGTTTTTCTTCTCACTTGTCAGGAAACAGCTCAGCGATGAAGTTTTCCAGAGAGACCACCGGCTGCTTCTCGTGGATCACACCCGCACGACGCAGGCTGTCAATGCGCTCCTGAGCTCCCTGCACGCACGCACGCACACATGCACAATGACACACACACACACACACACACACACACACACACACACACACACACACACACACACACACACACACACACACACACACACACACACACACGCAAAGAAAAAACACACTCAGCTTGCGCATGACTGAAATACAAACTGAACTATTAAACTGAGTTTTCCTTCTCATGTGGTTTTAAGTCTGTTGTGACGAGCAAACGTATCAGAGGGCGTCGTGTAGGCAGCTGGTTTGCTTCTGTAGGAAAGGCACACATACACAGACGAGAGTGTTCCAACACGTCTGCTGTGACAAACTTCACACGGCTACAAGTCAGTAAAGTTCACGTCTGGCAGTTTAAAGGACCTCACATGAGAACATCTGAGTGGTGATCTTTAATAACTGCAGGGAAATCTTCCTGCATCGGTCAGTTGGGAAGTGTTCTGGGAAGGTCTTCTGTATAGGTGTGTTTAGGTGGGTCGCAGGCAGGGTCAGAACTGACGTCACACTTGCGGGTTTTTTTTTTTGACTCATTAGCCGATATAAGTCGCACCTGATATGAGTGAGGCGCTGGCGTGGTTTCGATGGAGAACGAGGAAGACGCCAAAGGCAAGACGTCTCTTAAAAGCCCATGACTGAGGACACAGACTTTGACACACGCACACACGCACGCACGCACACACGCACGCGGGCTTGTTAACCTTAGCTAACTACAGGAAACGAGTCTGGTTTAGTGTAGCCGCGTAACAGGAAGGCTTAAGTGAAGTAATGTGTCTGAACTGGAGGCTCAAACATTTAACAGGAGTGCCCGCTCTGAATAAAACACGTCCCAAACTGATCGGATACAAAGTTGTAGCGCGTCTGTGTGACTCTGTCCCGCAGCAAACACTGTCGTCCTGAGAAACCTCCTGATGACTCGTCTTATTCAGACATCCCCAAAACAATTCACAGATATGACTTCACCTGGAAACGTTATTTTAGATTTTCAGAGAGACAAAATGAACAGGTGCAGATCAAACTGCCTCCGACAGCTACAGCTAATCTATCTAAAATACATATCATTTGCATTTATGCCGTCAGACCCAAAGCTACGTCTTATCAGAGCAACCAAAGGTGTGACGTAGCAGCAGGCTGCTAGGATAGGTGGCTGGTTTCAACATTATTATGAAGATGCCTCAACTGTGCGGTAACCCACCCCCTATTACATAAAGGGTTGTGATTGGCCCGACTCAGGTCGGATGGAAATCTGTGTGAACAGGACGGGGGACCACACGCACCTGCAGCCCTTTCTACATCGGGATTCTGCCACAGCGCTGTAACGAAGCTCCGCCATCATGCAGCCTTTGTCATTTTACATTGAACCACGCAACGTCACCATAAAACGCCCCAGTGTGTGTTTTCACACGGGCGCGTGGGGCGTAAACAAGCCCGAGCCTTACACACACACACGGTGCTGTTCCGCCCTGCTGACGCCGCTGTTTACACACTCTCTCCTCGGTTACAACCTCCGATGCCGGCTCGGATGTGGAACGACCTCGCCCCGTCGTCACAGACGGAACGTAACAGCGGTGCAATAACCCGCCTTGGCCTGGCAGTGTAAAAGGAGCGAGCGTCTGCGTTTGTTTACAAGAGCCAATAAAAGCTGCACTCACAGGTTGAGCTGCTTTAAAGGACACGTCTGTCTATAATCTAATGTCTTCTGTTTTTAGTGATAAGCTGATAATTGAAGAGTTAATTTCCTTTATTTCGATCACCATTAAACTTTGTTGTAGAGCGCTGTTCAGGATTCAGACCCTCTCCCTGTTCAGGACTCTCTGGGGGGGGGCAGGTGTTATTGAGGTGTCTGTTCTTTGTCGGTGTGAGGAAATTTAACAAGCCGTAAATTTGCCACGTCCTCGTCCTTGAGGCGTCGCCTCCTGTAAAACTCTCTGAATGAGACATAAATCCCAACCTTTGTGTTTCTTATTGTCCACAAACTGTTCAAAGAGCCGCTCACAGCCGAGCGTTTAAAGAGGGACGCATCCTGCCGGACACACAGAGCGGGGGGGCTTCGCTTTTAAAAGGAACTATAACCCCCAAATACACACACACTTTAAACATGAGGACTTTTCTAGTAAAATAACTTTATTCAAGACATACGACGACCTTGTTCTTGTAATTCGACCACTTTGTTCTCCACAATGACTATTTATATCTATGACTTCATTCTGATCATCTGTTGACCTTTCAGCACCAAAGGTTTCATCCTGTGACGCTCGTCTGACCGACACTCGTCAGCCATTCATTTCATGGATGGACTTTTGTTTTGGTCTTGTTAGCTAACTTTAGCTAGCTCGCTAAAGCCAACAAATCGCTCACTAGCCTCCGGAGAAAACACCGTCCTGAGAGGAGAACACCAGCTAACACACGCAGACTCCGGAGCTCATCTTCAGGGTACATGTCTAACTTACTGTCGCCAAATTTCTCCACCAGCAAACTCTTTTTATGGTCAAATATTGTCTCCTGGCCCTTTTTATGTGAGCGCCACGTCTCTCAGAGCGCAGAGATGAATTCGCTTCACAACATGTTGAAGCAGTTTCCTGTTTCAGTCAGAACAGGAGAAACAGGAGAATAATGATGAAACACGCGCCTGTAAAAGATCCACCAGTGCTCCTGCCCTCTGTTTTACTTTGAGTCATTAAACAGAAATGTTAATATCAGGCTGTAGACGCGTCAGCGGACTGACCTTGACCCCGGCAGCGTAGCCCATAGGCTGGGGGGCGATGTTGGACTGACCGGGCTCTCCGGTGACCATGGCCATCCCAAACACCTCCTGGAAGGCGTCTCTGACCGCGGCCACGTTCATCTCTTTGTCTGAGGTCACCACGACGTCCACGTCCCCCCCGGACCCTGCAGAGACACAACACAGGAACATTTAATGAGGACGCTTTAATATTCTGCTAACACTCGGAGCGCTGCAGGACGAACGAGTCATTTTTATGGAGTCACTTCAAACGCTTCCTATGGCATCAATCTGTAGCGCTGACATTAAAGAGTTATCTCAGTTAACAAAGCAGAATAATTCACCTGTTTTCCTGCTAAATAAACACAAAACATTTTGATAAACTTTTCTGAACGCAGAAACATGACCTCAGTATTTCTGAACACTCCAGAAGTGATTTGAACTCCGAACATCTTTTAGTTTTTGTGACATTCTCACTTTTATGATGTGATAGAAATGCAGTGTTACATCGCTCTTTGCTTATAGTGATGTCACTTCCTTGAGTATCTTCAAACGCTTCATGCAAAAGAAATCCCAAGTTGGCGTTTTCATGGGCTCAAAGTGACGCAGTGACTCACTGATGTACGGAGCCATGCCGGGGTCCAGAGTGGTGATCATGGACTCCACAGAGTGTTTGGTTCTATCCAGGACCGTCTTCACTACGGGGTTTCCTGCTACGCCCTGAGGACACACACACATTACATCACATTACATACAAGAAATACATCCGGCCATAAAAAGTAAATCAATATATCGATAATTCATAAATCATTTCAGTAATTTTTTTAAACATAAAGTTCAAATGTTTTCTGCTTCCAGCCTCTTAAATGTTTGTGAGGCGACACATCTGGAGGACCCGCCCCTTAGGAACCATCATGGTGGCCTGTTTAGTGGGACTTTATCAGCTACTACGTCTGAATCTTTAAGCACAAGAAGAACACTGAGTGATGTGACGTGAGCTGATACGTTAAACAAACGAGTTAACAGAGAACGTTCATCTTTAAAAACTTTTCAGCAGCTAAAGACTTTAAAAAAGTCCAAAACAAGGAGGAATGGAGCCAGCGTGTTTTTTTCCTTCACTCCATTTTAATCCTGAAACTCAGGACACACGACAAACACACTGATGACCTGCAGCTGTACTGTGTGTGCTGTAACTAGTGCTGTCAGGCGATTCATAAAGTCACTCTGTGATTACCAGCGGACGTCTGTGTGTGTGTGTGTGTTTCTCTGCATTGACCCTAACCCTCCTAAAGGTCTGTATCTCTGGAGACGCTCTTCCTGCCCTCTGAGATGAGGCAGATGTGTGAGGACGGTGGGTGTCAGCGGTCTTATATTGTGGTTTTCATATGTGGATCTGAGTTATTACCTTGAAGAAGCCCCAGATGCCTCCACCTGTGTTGGTTTCTCCAGCCGCTCTGGGATCGTCCTGCTCCTCTGGGAACGTGATGGGAGATCCAGCATCTAATCCTCCGGTCATCACGGGCTGCTGGACCAGCGGGTTCGAGGCCACGCCTGGAAGAGGATGTGAGATAAATTAGGGCGCTTAGAGGAGAATCCGAATAAAGTATTTGTACTGAAACAAATCATGAATATATGAAACACGTCACACGCTGGAAAGCTACAGAAGAGGACCAGCGCAGCTCTCACCTGGCATGGCGGTCGGACTGGAGAACGTCGGCATCAGTGGCGTCTGTGGCGTCCGCCCGGCGTGTCCCCTTGTGATGTCATATCCTGCGCTCATGGAGAAGCCGGATGCCATCGGTCCTACGGGGGGTGCCGACACGCCTGCAGCCATGGGAGGAGGAGGTCTGATGGAGGAGGCCAGAGGAGGTGCAGAGGGGGAGGTGAGGGGAGGGAAGGGAGAGCTGCTGGTGAAGGGGGAGGACAGTGTGGAGGGAGGGGGGAACTGGGAGGAGAGGGAGTGGTGTGGGGGGAGGGGGCTGCTGAATGCTGGGTGGGAGGGGCCAGAGGGGAGGGAGGGGCCGGGGGGGAAAGCGGTGGAGACTGAGGGGGAGCCGATGGAGACGGAGCTGGTGCTGAGGAGGGACGGCGGGCTGGACAGACCTGGAGGTTAGACAGAGAGGTTATTTAAACGCTTTGACTGCATGCTGGACGATGTCTTCATTTGATCCTCCGACACGTTCAGGAAGCTACGATCACATTAAAAACATTTATTTAACTTTAGCGAACTTTAACAGGTGGTCTCGTTAAGGTTAAAAACTCATGAGCAGAGAGAGAGAGAGAGACAGAGAGGGAGAGAGAGAGAGAGAGAGGGAGAGAGACAGAGAGGGAGAGAGAGAGAGAGAGAGAGACACTTTTTTTTCTATAATTTTGGAGCTTATTATATTTGGAGCAAAGTATTTGAACTCTTCTGAATCTGAACTTTTTTTCGTAGTTGAAATTGTAGAGACCTTAAAGCTTTCTCTGAGAGTCATTAACTTTATCTATCGGCAGCAACTTATATATCGTTTCTTTAATATGGCAGCCTTCGTCCCTCTTACCGTCTCTGGGGACAAATAAAGGATGTCCTACCTGCGGTCATTGGGGGGCTGCTGGCTGTCGCAGCCACACTCAGAGGAGGTGAAGGGCTGGCAGGAGGCGTCGTCTCAATCCCGCTCTCTTCCATCATCTTCCTGGTCTTTTGTTTTCACTTCAGTCCAGAATAAACCTGAAAGAACAGGTTGTGATCGATCAGGGAGTGTTTATCACCTGGGTTACGCAGCCCCTACTCTGAGTGCAGGAAGCTGTTTGGTATTTGTAAGGCTGAAAGACCAACACGGCAAACAAGACGACTTTCCCCCAAAGGCCTCAGGTTTGCTTTGTAGTTTGTTAGTTTTGATTTAATTAACTTCATCAAAATGTGAATACCAGTACTCCTAAAGAGACACATTTAAGCACCTTATTTGATCATGTTTAAGGATACATTTGGTTTTGTAAAATGCCTCCACCTCTCCTCATCCAATTTATTTCTATTCAAATACATTTATACATCAAATACACTCGACTTCCACCACAGACTGTATGGATTGTAGCGGCTTTGGTCCAATCACATGCTGCATTAGCCTCAATCGACTAAGCTTGCTGTGATTGTCTCTGTGGAAAACCAGACATGAAGTCTTTCTTGATCTGTGTACAAAAATGATGAAAATACAGGTATCATTAACATTCTGATACTAGGTGTTTTATTTGGTGATAGGCTACCTTAAAGGTATTGAGTACAGCGCTAACAAAAAGGCAGATACCAAAACTCAGCTTTGTTTTGGATCATGCACCACTACTAAACAATGTAAACTGATAATTCCTGCGTATTTCAGTCATTAAACAGATATTCCGGCCCTTTCCAAAATCCGGTTTAGCTCCATTTTGCACATTCCTGAATACATTTGTGTTTGATCACATTATCACCTGCTAACACGCAGCTTGAGAGATGGAGGAGGAACAGGGGCTCAGTGGGGGCTACAGCTCGTTCTTGTCCCTTTAGCAGGTTAATCCAGCCCTGAGGAAATGCACCAGCATCCCTGCTAGGAGGCTTTAACATTACAATGAGGAACTATTGTGCTTCAAAGGCAGCACATTTAAAATAGATATCACACTGTAAAGTTTTGTGTTTATGCAAAGCCAAATTGTTTTAATTTAAGTGTTATGATGTTTTGATTGTAGGGACAAAATTGACATACAGGACTGTAGAAGTTTTGTAAAATACAAAAATAAGATTACAGTAAGACTCACTAAATGACTTGAGTTATATTTTGTTTAAAATCCCCTTTAGTTCGTTAGAAATGTATAATTATACATAGTTTCGTTTTTGTGATTGTTGTTGTTGTTGTTTGTGCTTTTCAATAATGATGCCTGACTGTTATTTGATGTTTGAGTGTAATAAATACCCAATAAACATAACAGACATCTGCTCTGTCAGTGAACACCTCTGCTTTCTTGTTGCAATGTAAATAACACACACTTTGTTCAGTGCTGTAAATGAGTACATGAGTAAATACTGGTACCCGACTAAGGCACTCTTTTAGTAGGATTTAATATTTAATAATGTTGTAGTTTTTATTAAGTGTTCAGTGAGTCAGTGTTAGCTTCCTTTAACACAAACCGCTGCAGTTAACACCTCAGCTGTACACGTGTACAAACACTCTGAGCGCGAGACGAAATAAAATGTGAACAATTAAAAATAAACGTGTTCATTTTAAACTCACCCTGCAGGAAATAATCAGCCGTTAATGATAAGTGTCCGTGTTTAAAAGTAACAGAACAAATAGCTTGAACACTCACCTGCTAGCTGGACTAGCTCAGTACAGTCATGAACAAACCACTGGCGCTTTTTGATGACGTCATCTGTTGCCACGTCTGCTCAACTCCGACTCCTCCCATTACCGGGAGCAACCGGACAAACTGTACAGATTCATATTTCATAACCTATTGAAATGCAGCTGAATTGTTATTTAAAACACAATTTAAAATAATTATTGATAAAACATAAATGTTGTGACTAAAAATTACGAATTTCACCGAAATTAAAAGTTATCTGTAGAACTTCCCTGGAAGTCATAGTGACCAAATTAAACGCACTTTTACCTTTTATTGGAAAGAGTTGGAATAATTCGAGTGCACAACTCATCAGAATATGTAACAAAGATCTAATTGGTTTCAGACATTTGAAAGCGAAATTGTTACATATTAAACTTCTAAATTTAGATTGTTTCAACCACAAAATACAATAACAATGTGCCAACTTAAAATTTTAATTCAGCAGAAACATGAGAAATTACACAGATTTATTTTGGTCAACATTTCAAATTCATATATAGAACTTAATCTATATTATGTCTAAAAACAAACTTAATGTACAGAAATATAAAAACATTATCTTTTTAAAGGGGATAATGTTTGCAGAGGTGTTTACAAGTCTACAGCAAGTTCTTACTATTCAACAAATTAGGTATTAAAATTCAATTGCATTGTTAATTACATGTCAGAAGATGCATCAAATTTGGTGAAAATTGAGCGGCATTTTTCTATAAAATCCCACAAGGCCAATTTAATTCAATTTCTACCTGCCTCCAGCCAAATACCGAGTAACTGTTGGCTGTCAAAGGTAAAAACTACAGCCTCCCACCGCGGCAGAGAGATTTATTCTTACAATAATAAATATTTTTTCAAAAGCAATTCTTAAGTTAAGAACAGTCAGGGATTATAGGTAAATGTCTACTCTCAGCGTTTACAGTTTCAATGTGTTCTACATGATCTCAGGTGAGAGAATAAAGCTCAGTCAGAGCCGGACTGTCAGTGTTGGTGCTGCTTAGTGCTCTGCTGAGGTGAGTTTTAATGCTTGTTTGCCACCATCAAGAAAAAGCTGTTGATTTCAAAAGTCAACGCAAAGTGTCTTAAACCTGCATTCTTTCTAATGTCCAGCAAGGGGCGCCTTCACTGGTTTTAAAAGAAGTCTGATCCTATAGAAGTCTATGAGAACATGCTCCTCCTCCTCTCCTGATGTATTCCCTCAGTAAACATGTTCCTGATGAGTTTATGGTCTCAGTCTCTAGTTTCAAGTCTTCTTCAACACAGCATGATGTTCATTTAGTCACTGATGCTCCCATTGAGAGTCACACAGACCAGGAAGAGGGGCGGGGTTAGGGCGGGGCTACCTGTGATTGACAGGTCGCTACCATGGAGACCTGAAAAATGTTTTGGTCATCGTTCAGTTTTACTGAAAACACTCTGAGGAGTCGGATTTCAAACAGTAGGCTTTTAAAAACAAGAAAAATAAGCAATAAAAAGAGATTTTTTTACTTATTGATAAAATAAGTAAACACTTTTTCAAAACAAGTAAAAATAACTAGAGTTATTTAAATAAAATAAAAAAAGGCTATATACCCTGGTATGCTTTAGGGTGTGGTTTCCTGCAAGTTACAACCATAGACTGAATAAAAAGATGGACGACATGTCTCTATCTACTTTCAATGCACTTATTTGAAGCCCCCCGAGGCGGGCGCTGCCATCCTGCGCTGGTGACTAATGACAGAAACCATGTTTGAGAAAAATGTATTTGACGTGCATTTTGATTTTCTAGTTTGACTCATGTCCCATCTGTTAACATGGAGGAGGCGGGCTTTATGAGCTATACTGCAGCCAGTCAGCAGGGGGCGACAGAGAGGGTTTGGCTTCACTTTTAGGGAGCCGTCATGTCGGCCATCTTTTTATACAGTCATTGGTTACAACACGCTAAATTGTCCTGTAAACCAGGACAGAGACATAAGACTACCTAAAGGGTGACGTCATGGTTGCTAAGCCCACTTCTTATATACAGTCTATGGGGACAGTTTCATCCATATAAAATCTTTACACTGACGTTTAAATGTTGACATTTTGTTGACATATAAAATCATAAAAAGGAGTAAAAACGTTAGAAAACCATTAATAAGCCCCTGATAGTTTTAAGTCCAGACAAATGAAAGGCCTCAGGAGGGTTAAAATGAGCTCATCTTTCTGTGTCATGTGGACGATCATCAGTATTGCTGTATGAAAATGTTATAATTTGATCTTTCCGGACACGATGTCGTCATAGACAGAAACCGTCAGGGGAATGTAATCCTTCTGAGAGGCGTCTAAGAAGAACAGAGGGTCCTGTGTGACGTCCGGATTAAAACCCTCCAGAACCAGCTTCACCTTCTGCTGCTTGAACGTCTCCGTCACGTCCAGAGAGGTCTGAAGACACACACAGGGACATAAATATAACACTTATACACACTGAAGGTGAAGAACACCTGCACGACTCACCTGTACTCTGAGGAACCACGGCCAGGCGTACGCAGGAAGAGTTTGTACTAAATGTTCGTGGAGTTTTGTTCCGTCTAATTTGTGATCCTGTTTTAAGACGACGGCAGCCATTCCTGCTCGACCTTCATGTCCTGAAGACACAGAGCGGAGAAAGTCACAGAGACTGAGCAGAAGCTTGCTGATAGTTAACGGCTGCAATAAAGAAAGACGTGAAAAAGTAGCTAATAAACATGAAATAACTCGTCTTACATCACAACGTAACACCAACTAAACAAAGTAAAAACACCTTTTAAATCAGTTTCTGTTGCTTAGCAACACTGTACATGACGCAGTATATAAATGACATCACGTCCACAGACCTGTGATGGAGACTCCGTAGACGTTTGCTTCCTGGATAAAATCAAGAGCCCCTAAAACCTCTGAGACCTCTGTGGTGGAAACATTTTCTCCTTTCCACCTGCAGACACAAAGTTACAAACATGTTCATACAGGTGAACCTGAAACACCTGCAGGTGTGAACACAACAGGCCGGCGAACTTTAAAATAAAAAGCATGGTATTATTGATCAAAGAGATTTTCCTCTTTGTAAGTTAATATGTTGAGGTTAACAACATGCATGCTGGGAAAACTTAGCTAAATGACCAAAGCACAGCTGGGAGGTTTTTAAACTAAGTGTTGGTAATGATCAATAAAACTGTATGTAGTTAGCACCTGTGTTCCACCTCTGCTTTAATACTTTATTTTATTCACTTTTTATTCACTTTTTAATTGCATTTGCTGCCAAAGTGACCTTGTTATTAACATGTAATGTGCAGTCCTTATGTGGAAAACTACTGCACATGTTCATGTTGTAAATATCCAACATTAATTCAACATATGACCTCCATATATTTCTTCCAACACATCTCAAAGTAATTTGACACATCTGAATCGATCCATTCAGTGTGACACATCACAAAACAAAACATCACAGTCGTGTATTCTTATTGTGAACGAGCAGAAATAAACCAGCAGAGTTTCATCAGCAGAGTTTTAGGTTACGGACGGTGTTGCACCTGAATGTGTCTCCGATGCGATCGCTGAAGTACAGGAAGTCTCTGTGGTCGTGGAACAGGAGGTCTCCGGTGTTAAAATAAACGTCTCCGGCTTTAAACACGTCTCTGAGCAGCTTCTTCTCTGACTGGACTTTGTTCCCCGCGTAGCCCAGGAACTGACTCATGACCGTCAGAGGAGCCACCAGGATCCCCGCCTCTCCTGGGGCAGAGACAGGAAGTACATTTAGAGCTCAGCTTCTCTGCATACAGCTTCATACTACAGACTTACACGTCTCTGTATGCCATTTATTTACCTGTTTTTGCTCTAATGCATCTTCCAGAGTCTGTTCGGACCGCCTCGTATGTTTGTGGATCGTATTTCAGGAGCTCAAAGGGCATCGAGAGCTGAGGAGGAGGGAATTACTGAACATAATGAAGAAGAAATGTATATAACAAATAATACAGAAATAAAAAAGTTTGGATGTGTCCAACTTAGCAAACCACTCGTGTAACTGAATATATTGTCCCAGGTCCAGAGGGGTCATAGCTAAACGTTTTCTTTCTCACCTTGTTGAAGTAGCTCGCCCGCCCGATGGCTCCCACCTCGTCGGTGTAGTTGAGGAATCCGATGCTGGCCTCCGTCAGGCCGTAACCCTCTCTGATCTTTAATCTTCCAAAACGTTTGACAAACTGCCTCCAAACATCCGGCCGGAGGCCACTTCCTGCCGCCAGCCGGACACGGTGAGATCTCTCCTCTGGAACCTGCAGGCAGGACGAGACGTTTAAAGTTTAACAGTCCAAACACTGATCCTCCAACACAACCACTGATGACCCGAAGCTTCATGATGCTGCAGCATGTCTGATATTCTGGTTTACTTTGTAGCTCATAAAGAGAATCAGAATTAACTTCAGTCTGTTTCATGACCAACACAAAACTCCTCACAGGAGCTTCAAAGACAAAACCGGTTCATGCGGATGTTTTTGAATTCATGAGCCAAACGGGCCTGAACAGACTGCACACCTGTTCGGATCTGTCTTTCAGCTGTTCATGAAACATTTACAGATAAAAATACATTTTTAACTTCAATAAAAAAAAACAAATAGTCCTGCAGATGTTGGGGTCAGGTGCCAGGACCTGGACGGACTCGGACTTGCTCTGGGTCGTGTTGACCCGGCGTTGGGAATGTGTGTGTGTGTGTTAGTTTAGGAGCTGTATGTGTGTTTATGAGTTTAGTTCCGGGGTAATTGACTTACCCCCTGGAAAGTCCCTGCCCGGGCCGGGGGGGGGGGTAGTACTTTCCAAAGGTCCAGGAACTTTGAGGGCGGGGCCTGCAGTGCTGATCGTTTCTGATTGGATGAGTACTCACAGCGTTTTATTTTACCCGCCATGTTTAAAAGACTGCAGCTGCGCGCTCACTGTTATCATCAATCGAGATTGTTTATCATTTGCAATGAAATCAAATAAAAACAGCACAAGTCGGATCTCCTCCATGCTAACAGGCTAACTGTAGTGTCGCGGCCCATTCGTCATGTTTTATGGCGTCATCTTTGTTGTGTGGCCTTCATCTTCTTCTTACCGCCACCTACTGGACTGGCGGTGTAGTGTAGTTACTTTTACTGCTTCTCCAAAAATCATTGGCCTGTTTTGCATAATATTCCCGGGACTGTAGGCCGCCATGGAAACGCAGACAACAATGGGCCTCAGGAAGCATTTAGTTCCTTGAAGAGAAGTTCCTGGTACTTAGGGTGGAAAAGCACCTATGATGTCATTGTTATGTAAAGACGCACGCCATGGAAACAAACACAGCAGGGTTTACATACACACATGGCGCTGTTCCGTCCTGCTGGCTCCGCCTCTTACACCAACGCTGTTTTGCCTCTGTTAGTACCTCCAATGCTGGCTCAGAGGTGGAATGATTTCACCCCACCATCCCGCCTTTGTGTGTTTTACATCAAAGACGAGGAGGACAGAGGAGGAACAGTCCCGGCTTCACATGGCGATGTAAAACAGCTATAGAGACAGATGACCTTTCACGCTCACACTCACACCTACGGGCAATTTAGAGTCACCAGTGAACCTAACGAGCATGTCTGTGGACTGTGGGAGGAAGCCGGAGAGAACCCACGCATGCACGGGGAGAACATGCAGACTCCACACAGAAAGGCCCACTACGTCTGACCCGGGATTCAAACCAGGAACCTTCTAGCTGCGAGGCGACAGCGCTAACCTGCTTGAACTTCTTTCAGTTAAACGACATGATGAGAAAGTGTGTTTTTCAGTCTTACTGTCGGGTGGTTGATGAGGTATCGGAGCAGCTCTCCGATGTACTGAACCACCGTCACGTCGTGTTTCACACAGTCCTTCCAGAACTGACTCGCTGAAAACTTCTTCTTCAACACACACGTTGCTCCTGAGAAGAAGAAGAAGAAGAAGAAGAAGAAGAAGAAGAAGAAGACAACAGTCAGAAGTCAATAAACGTTTTAATACATTCAACATGTCTAAGAATGTCGATACAGATTATTTATAGCCGAGAACTTTCCTCTGCTTTGTTTCTGCTGCCACGAGAGGAAGTCACACTTCCTGACAGGCTTGTAGAAAAGATTTCCGTCTGTGTGAAGGTTTCCTCCTGTGTTTGTGTCTTTGACGTTATAATGTACTGAACATGAAGGCTAAGTCTCCCATGAATTGTGTGTTTGTCAGGGTCTCGTGCTGCCACAGACTCTACGCTGTGTTTACTCTACGAGGTGAAGGTGCAACCTACTTCATTATCATAAAGGAAGCAGCTCCAGAAGCTGCAGGGACTAAATCTGAAACCTGAAGACGAGACGGAAACACAAACTTGTTCTGCTCTTTGTATGCGTCTGCAGGTGTGAGCAGGCGGACACTGGAGCTCCTGGAGTTCTACTAAAGAGAAGCTGCTCTTACCGAGGTGTATGCATCCTCCGAGCGCTAACAGAGAGGCCGACATGTGATACAGAGGAAGAGTGACGTAGATGATGTCATCAGATGTGGCTCCACACATGTGTAAAAAGGCCATGCTCATGATGGCTTTGAGATGACCCACGCGGGCCGCCTTCGACAGACCTGGAAGAATATGTGAGAGTAGTTTAGATGTGCAGGATAAAGAGTCCATCTGTAGGTTAGAAGAACAAAGTGCTCACCTGTGGTTCCTGAAGTAAAGATGAAGAGGAAGTTGGACATGATGTCGACTTTAGGAAGGTCACATGTTTCTGCAGACATACGATCTACCTTATCTAATAAACTGCAGAAGTCCTCGGACGGAGACGTGTGATCCACCACCCACACACACATGTGGTCCTTCTTCAGATCAGGCAGAACCTCCGACACCAGGCCCACCAGATCTGGAAGGAGCAGACACAGTGATCTCTCTCTGCAGCCTTAAAACACTGGTACAGAGAACATACCAAAACACAATGACTACTTTAAAGCACATGTGGAGCTGGAGCCTCCTGATTATCTCTTATTAATCTCCTTCTGTGCCTGAATGCAGCCTGATGTCCTCCTATAAAAGAAGAAGATCAGGTTCTGAATGAAGTTCCCGGGTCTTTACTTTACCCCCTCAGAGTCCCTGCTCAGGGGCTTATTCATCCCATAAATACAGGTACTTTATTGCTCAACATTTATGATTTATCGAGAACTAGTTTTTGGGGAAAACCTGGATACAACAGACTGAAGAGGAACTACTTGAAAAGACGTCCTGGGACTAAAAGTTCTGTGTTCCTTGGTCGGGGCTAAGAACAAAATGAGTTTGATTCTGCGACGACCTGTCAGAGGAGATACGGCTCTGGATCGTCTGCTTCGTAATCATCCTTAAAAACAGACGTTTTCAGACGTGCTTCCTCTTCAATGGATTATTCTTCTGCTTTAATGTGTTTTACTCATTTATACATGAACTGTAAGTAATTAACGTTTGTTTGGTATAGCGCCTTTCACAGAGCAAGGTCACAAAGTGTTTTGCAGAATATTACTGTAGTAATGAACCATAAGCTGCACGTGTACAAAATGACGTCAGATGATCAAAGCCAGTTTGAACAGATGAGTCTTAAGCTGCTTTTTAAAGCGTCAGTAGAAACTGTGGAGGAAGAGGAAGGCACAAACACCTTTTGTTTTCAGTCGGACACAAGGGAGGACAGGTAGACCGTGTTCAGAAGACCTGAGGGATCTACAGGTGATGTCAGCAGACACATGATCAGCCGTAACATTATGACCACCTGCCTCATATTGTGTAGCTCCCCTTTGCTGCCAAAACAGCCCTGACCCGTCGAGGCATGGACTCCACTAGACCTCTGAAGGTGTGCTGAGGTATCTGGCACCAAGACGTGAGCAGCAGATCCTTTAAGTCCTGTAAGCTGCGAGGTGGGGCCTCCATGGATCGGACTTGTTCGTCCAGCACATCCCACAGACGCTCCATTGGATTGAGATCTCATTCCTCAAACCGTTCCTGAACCATGTCTGCAGCGTGGCAGGGAACATCATCCTGCTGACAGAGGCCACTGCCATTAGGGAATACTGTCTCCATGAAGGGGTGGACTTGGTCTGCAGCAATGTTCAGGTAGGTGGTACGTGTCAAAGTAACATCCACATGAACGGCAGGACCCGAGGTTTCCCAGCAGAACATTGCCCAAAGCATCACACTGCCTCCGCCGGCTCGCCTTCTAGTGCACCCTGGTGCCATGTGTTCCCCAGGTAAGCGACGCACACGCACCCGGCCATCCGCATGATGTAAAAGAAAACGTGACTCATCAGACCAGGCCGCCTTCTTCCATCGCTCCGTGGTCCAGTTCTGATGCTCACGTGCCCATTGTAGGCGCTTTCAGTGGTGGACAGGGGTCAGCATGGGCACCCTGACCGCTCTGCAGCTACACAGCCTCATACACAACAGACTGTGATGCTCCATGTGTTCTGACACCTTTCTATCAAAACCAGCTGTAACTTTTTCAGTACTCTGAAAAGGATCCATGGACTTGGCAACCCTGGAAGCAACGCAATCAGAGGCAATGATAAGGACGTCTCTTATCAGTGTTTATCTGAAGGCAGTTGTTGTTCATCCAATCCTTAAAGGACGCTGTTGTTTGTCAGTGTCGTCAGGCTTAAAAGATATGTAACAGTGATATGAGATTCCTTGAAATTTGCTGATAACGTGGCCCAGTGGAAGCTTATAGAGAGAATAAAATGGGACAAAGGACAGAACCCTGAGGCACGCCACAGGACAGAGTAGCAGCCTTTGGACATGTATGGACCAAGTGACACAGAGAGACTAGGCAAGGACCTTTTGATGTAAGCACATTTTTAAGTAACAAAGTTGGTAAGTTGCAGTTAAGTCTTGCAGGGAAACAGGAAAGGAACTGTCTCAAAGTGATGGCAGAGGTGGACACGCTGAAATGAGTGGAGTAAGGGGTGATGCAGATCTTCAGATCCGATCACTCAGGCCACATTCGGGATTTTGCAGGATATGGCGAACAATGGCTACGAGCGTTCGTGGCTGCAGTGCCAACGCAAGATTAGAAATAATCATACAGAAAGGCGAAGACTCCAACAACAGGTCGCGAAAGGTTAACGTGTGCTTTTAATGACGGATTAGACCACGTTCTGGGAGACCGGCCCTATTTCTGTCCCGCTGAGGAGGAAGTCCTGGACTCTGAGCTCGAGGGCTCGTGAAGATGAGCCTCTTCAAAACATAACGGCAGACGCCAGAGCCAGCAGCCACTGAGAGGGTCCGAACGCCGGCAGAGACGCAGGATGACGGCGAATATTTTATTATTTTATCATAAAACATAAATAACAAAAAATGTATCCACTAATTCCTCGTTTCAAAGTCTTTGTATAGCACTTGGCAGCTTGTTCTCAAACATGTCTATAAACATGTTGTCCAACCTACACACAGATGTGATCATGTGTGAGGTGGAGATAACACCTCCCATGATCATTTACAGACATGACATTGAAGGATTTCAGGTAAAAAGTCACTATCACCACATCCTCCTGATTCAGAGCTGCAAACACACGTCTGTCCTGTTAGATGGGAGAAGCCGTGCTGAGGTACTTTGCTCTTTACATGTCAACTATCAGTGAGAAACTTGTACTCCACAATAAAGCACAGATAGTGACGTTACAACAGCTGCAATCTGCAGATAACCCAAAGACCTCTCTTTGAGAAAGGTTGAAACTGGTGCAGGAGCCTTCACGCTGGGCGAGGCGGAAACAACAATAAATGCTTGTTATAAATTAGATTTAAACTGGACTAAAAATATATTTCTTCTAACTTTCTTTCAATTTAAGATTAAAGAACTTTCCTGAGAAAATCTGGGAACTCTACCGATTAAGAAAGCACTGAATCACAGACGGGACTCGCGACCAGAACGACCGCGTTCAAAGTCAGCACGCCGGTCTGTCACCGAGCACCAAACTGCAAAGAGGCCGCTTGTCTCCTCGGCCGACCGCTGCTTCACCTTTATATCCATGAGAGAAAAAGTGCAAACCTGCGCCAACAAGCAGCGTCTTCGCCCCGCAGCTCTGGAAGCAGTGCAGCAGGATCTTGGCTTTAATGTTGACGTTGAGAAAAGCGACCTCACAGCCCAGTTTGCAGAGTCCCAGCCACGCACAGATAAAGTCCGGCTCGTTGAACATCAACAGAGCAACAATGTCTCCTTGTTTCAGAGAGCCCTCCGTCCTGAACGCGTTGGCGAACCGGTTGCTCCTCCGGTCCACGTCCCCGTAAGTCAGGGTCTGGTTCTCGAATATGATGAAGGGTTTGTTCGGGTTCTTCCTCGCCTGGTACAGGAAACAGTCGAGGTACGTGATGATTCCCTGCTGCATACGAGCCTGCAGCGCCTTTCTGTAACTCTGAAGCTTCAAGTAATAAATCAAATCCACCCAGAAGAAGGGGTAGGTCATCCTCTGGTAGAGCAGCAGAGCCAGGAGTCCCGCTAACACGCTGCTGATCACTAAAGTTATCATCTTTACTTAAAAACACTCCACAGCTCTCTTTAGGACGGCTGCAGAAGTGTAAAGAACAGGCTGCAGCTGCGCATGCCTTCAGGAAACCTGCACTCAGCCTGATAGCTCTCTCATTATGCAATTTCTCAGCAGCACAGTGACAGCCAATGAGCTATGAGCATGAGATGAACCGTGTGGATTCAACAGGGCCGTAAGAAAGTCATTTGGGGCCCGAGAGATTGATTGAATATCTGAGACAACATGCAAACTTTTCGGAGAGCTGGAGAAAGGACGAAGAAGACTGAGGACATGCTGACAACCCAAAGCCTCTGGTGGACGTACAGATGTCCACATGTTGTTTTTAAAAATGTTCAAACACTCTTAATCTGAATGATTTTTTAAAACAGAAGAAAACAATTGCCACCGAGCTGTGTACAAGACTAATGATGAGGAATAAACAACAAAATGTGTAAACGTTGGTGTGACCAATACTGCAGCCAGTCAGCAGGGGGCGATAGAGATCTTTTGGCTTCACTTTAGGGAGCTGTCATGTCGGCCTTTTTTTTATACAGTCTATGCTTAAAGGTATAATCTGCTTTAATCAGTGGTTGGTCTGCCAGAGAGGGTAGGCGGAGCTAAGCGGCTGCTTTTCCGCTCTCTGCAAGTGTTGCGAGTAAACAGTAATCTACTATGGCTGAACAAACAAAGAAAAGATGGATGACTACAGATACAACTTCAACAAGAAGTGAAAATCCAAAGAAGAAGAAACAAACTCGACGCTCAGATGAAGCAAACAGTCTGAAAAGGAAAGCGACCGTCAGCCAGGAAAATCAAGAGTTACAGCCGGAGCCGACCGTGGACGTCTGGTTAGACTGGGATGTTTACTCCCGTAATTACTTTATATCGCCAAAGGTGCCGCCAAAGAGAACAAAATTTAAATCTTCAAGATTGAATCTTTGATAATGTTTATGTTAAGATGAAATACGTCTTTAGATTATTTTCTGGGGTTAAAACCTTTAAACAGAATTTGCATTTGATCCTTTATAAGATTGCTAGCACAGCCTGGAATCCGGCATAAAATGTGCATCTTAGTGGTATAAAAAATGTCTTAGATATAATCTCTTAGGACCCTTGATGTACCCTGAAAGAGCGCGGCTTTAGGGTTTGAGATATTAAAGATAACTAACAATTGTCGCTCTTTCCTTAAAGTCTATTAGTCTGCTGACATTCCTCTGCTTGTCTCCTAGCTGTGTTGTAAATAAACTGTATCAACTGCATACAAAGTGATTCTGCACTTAGTCGGCTTTATTGGAAGGACACTCGTATATACAGAATAACATCGGGCTAAGTACACTTCCCTGTGGCACGCCGTGACTGCAGGAAGCTAGGCTGAGTAGTGCAGAACAAAACCCAAAATGTCTGCCAAAAAAGTTCTCACAAATTCAACAAGACTCCAAACACTTTCATCATATTATGACGTTTTATTCCAAAGCATTTGCACCAATATCACTATGATGAAAAACAAAACTTCAAAAAGAATAACAGACAGAATCTGAGGGTGGTAGTGGCTAAACCATCGTCACCTTACAGGCAAACAAACACAGTGGCAGCTTGTGTTGAACAGATTCTTTTTTACAAGCACAGGAAGGAGCAGTATGTGTAGAAGAGTCTCAAGTTTCCCAGTTTCCAGAATCATCAGTGCTAACCAGAAGCCGCGTGTGTTCTTGTTTTCAACATAAGACGCTGGGTGATGTTAATATTTTTACACCAGAACTGATCAAACTATTTACAATATTTTACAAACATTTCAAACCGGCTCAGAACAGCTTCAGACCGCTGCTGCGTCAGGCCGTCCAGAGAACAGGAGACAAATACAATCATTCAAAAGCAACGTGTCTCTGAACAATGTTTTGTGGTGCGTGACGTATTACAGATTAACGACGTGAACTCTTCCTGCTACAAAAAGCCAAAGTCCAGCTTGAGCTTTCACTTTATTACATGTTTAGCCCTTTAAATCGCACCGTGATAAACATGACGAGCTGTGTTAGCTTCTTCTGTACCAATGGCAGTGATCGTTTTGGTGATTTAGACAAGGTGAAGATGAAATGATGTCATCGTGGATTTCGTATTACATCCATCGGACATTTTGACACGAGTTTATAAGACAAACAAAAGTATAAAAAACATTATTGGACCCACTGTTGTTGGTTCCCTCCGTCCTCTGCTTCAGGGACGAACACCTGGAGGAACATTTAGATGCTGCTCAGGAGGTCACACTAAAAGCTTGATTGTGATTGGTCAAGCAACAAACAAAACATTAATAACCAAGATATCCAAGATGTCCAGAACTTATTAGTCCACGTGGAGAGGAAACCGTTTAAAGGAAGCTGAAGGAGCAGGGAACACTTTCAAAGAAACATAAACGTAACGTAAAACTATTCAAAGTTTAACTTTCATTCTGTGATGATTTTAAAGTTTGTGTGGATGAAGTGGGACGCCTCAGGGCCCGGGTGTTCAAGGTTTAATCATCTAGATTTAGAAATCCACTTCTGTTCTGTCCAGGATCAGCTGATCCCACTTTCTTTTATTCCAGGTGTTCAGAGAAAACTGGATCAGATCAGCCTGATCCAGATTACCAGAGCTCTGAATGGGACTTCTGACGACTTACTTTGTCCACAGGGGGGCGCCAACATCCTCAAAACAGAAGCTCCTGACAGCTTTCATGTGAATGTTTTATGTCTGATATGAACTTGGGACGCACCGATGGAGAAAATCAGGGCTGATGCCGAGACCGATGTTTTTACAATGACTGTAGTGTTTGTGATTAATGGCCTCGTCTGGATACGGGGCCAAAATGAACTTTAATTATAACAACATAAACGTATTCAGGCCTTCATCACACTCTTTGAGAAAGCTTGAATTTAATCTTTAAATACTTTTTTTATTTAAACTTTCACATAAAAATTCAGCCTGTTTCAGAATCACCTGCTCAGAGTACAAACACTCCTCAGAGCCGAACAGAAATCTTTCTGCAAACATGAATACTTTCATGTTACAATTACATTTACTGCACAGTTAAAGCAGTTCATTAATAAAAACTACTGCCATCGCCGACGGGCCGATGTCTGTCCACACGGCTGATATCGGCCGATTCCGATGTTCAGCCGATGTGTCGGTGCATCCCTGACATGAACAACTTTTTGGCGAAACGTTTTATGGTGCTGTCACAAATCAGCAAGTCAGGAGCAGAATATAAAAAAATAAGTATTAACATCTTTGAAAAATGTCGACTTAAAAGTTTTATTCTGTTCTGTCACCGAGTCCTCCCTCTGCTGGGATCAGGATCATCCTGATTTTATGGATCAAAGTTTCTCAATCCGAGAACCCAAACTGAAGGATTTGATTGATCACCTGACATCATCCGATTACATCATCCTTTTTTGTCTTTTGTCTTGGAACGAGCCGGCCCCGTGTCCGGATAGTTTATTTTGTCGGGCAGTCAAAGAATCTTTTCATTACGATATTTGATTTTTAAACACGGCCGTGTTTACATCGGTCTCTCAATAAATAAAAAACACATATTACATGCCAATCACACGGGGACACACTGAACACGCGGTCAGAGCCAGACGCTCCTGATCTCATCATGAAGTCAGAAACATGTGACACACCGAGAACGAGTCTCTCACCCAAAGTGCTTCTGTCAGTGACACCAGGTGTCACAGGAGATGAGACACCTGCTTTCAGGAGTTTTGGTTTAAAATCTTCGACATGAAATGAAGTCGATGTTTTCTGTGTCTCAGACGATTAAATGAAAAGAAAAGAATGTGAAGTTAGTGAAAAACCACCTAAAATATAAAATGGAATATTGTAGAAGTTTGAGCGACACTGATAAACGACTGGTTCCTTTGGTTAACATGAACACTCCTCAAACACTGAGTGACGATCAGGAAACAGTCAGCAGCTTGATCCCACGACTCGTCCCCTCCACACGCTCATCTTTGATATGAACACGACAGCAGATTAGCCGTTGTCTAACTGTTGTTATAAAAATAGAGATTTCACTGGAGCTGAATGTCACACGGAAACTTCTGAAAGGCTTCAGGCTGCTGAAACAAAGTCGTTTAAAAGCATCTAAAGCACCTTTTCACTCAGAGGATCCTTCAGGACCTGGTTCTCCGTGTTACTGCAGCACAGACAATCTGATGCTTTGAGACTAAAAGACCACTGAGGGGCGATCACTCCCCACCAGCGTCTGCTCCGTCTCAAGGTACAATACACAAAGGATATCACACTAAAGAACCAGAGCAAACACGCCCTGTAAGTTCTGCAGCTTCACAGAAGAGCTGAGAGCGACTCCGCGGTCTGCTGAGAGAGCACGCAGGCGGGACGGGTTAATGCTACCCACGACAAACGATGAGCCCGACTGTGAGGGCTCTTCTTTAAGTTTATGGTGAAGCCCAGACTCAACAGGTGTGACGGATGTTTGAGCGCCTGTAACGCAGCTTCCTCGACCGAGAGAGAGCAGCTGATGTAGTAACGTGAGCCTGTCACCCCGTATAAAAGCTGCGCTTCAGTTCCCACCTGCTCTCTGAAGAGGCTCATCGTCTCCCTCTCACTGCATGCTGCTGTTTGTGGCGAGCATGTCAGATCATTAGCATAGAAAGGGGCCAGCTCTGCCCCCAATGTGTGCTAATGATCTGATTTGAATAGAGGGAAGTGAACGCAAAGAGCGGGGATGTATTTAACCTCTCTGTGTCTTGTGTATGTTCAGCGGCTGGTAAAGGTGCCCGTCCTTTTGTGAATGTGTTCCAGAGAGTTCTACGAGAGAGATCAGGGAGGCGGTCAGAGGGAGGACGTGACAGCAGAAAACACATCACACAAACTGCTTCGTCTGAGACCTACACTCGTGTGGGATGACCTACAGAGACTTCATCCAGTTTACAAAATGCTATAAAAGATAACAGCTGGACCTTTAAACTCTTCTGTCCACACTTTGTTCAGAGAGAAGACGATTACAAGGATAATGTGGAAGTATAACAGCGAGGAGACGAGTGAAGAACGCTGTGGGTCGAAAGAGTTTCCTGTTTGTCCTGGAGCTGCAGCCCGGAGCTCAGTCTCTGCTCTCATTCGCTGTCCGGCTCCTTGTGGTCCGAGGACGGACTCTCTCTGGCTGGCAGGATGTCGTAGTGACACGGGATGTGGCTGTTTTTTGGGAGATCGTACGGATCCTGGCCAAACTGTCCGTGTCCACTGCAGTCTCCGCTGGCCTGGATGGTGCTCACAGTCGGCTCTGGAATCAAAGACAGACAGGTTGGCAGTTACAGGAGAGATAAAGCTTTAAGGGCCTCGTTCACGAAAGACTCGACTTCTCGAAGCACACGCAGAGGATTCAAAGTGCCCTGCAGAGACAGCAGAGACAAGACACAACTGTGTGCTCCGGTGCGGTTTGTATTTAAATGAGTCATTCTGCAGACATTCGGGGCCAATGTGGCTCCGTTCTATGAAAATGAGCCTCGTGGCTGAAAAAAAAGGGTCTAATCCACAAACAGCAGCGCTAACAGCAGCGCTAACAGCAGTGCTAACAGCACGGCGCAGAGAGAAAACATCACCGCTGTCATGAGTCAGTCTAGTTTAGTTATGATGTTGTTTTGTGTTTTGGTGTTTTGATCTTACTTCCGGTTTTCTTCGGTCACTTTGTCTCTTGTTGTCTTGAGTTCTTGTTGTTTAGTTTGTATCTTGTGTTCCTGTCTTGGTTTAGTTGTGATTTGCATGTAGAGAATTTCCTGTTTTACTTTGTAGTCCTGAGTTTGGTTCCTAGTGTTTCCTGTTTTACTTTGTAGTTCTTGCCCCTTGTATGTCACGTCTTGTTTTACTTCCCTCCTTTGTTCTGTTTCCCGCTTGTCAGACTGTGTGCCCTGCCCTCATTGTGTTCACCTGTTAATTAGTCTCACCTGTCCCTGATGACCCTGTGTGTATTTAGTCTCTGTGTTTCGACCCTTTTGTGCCGGTTCATTTGCGTCTTGTCCGTGACCATCCAGGATCCTCGTGCCTCGTGTTTCCTGTGTGGATTTTCATCGTGGCTTTTTGTGTTTCTCCCTCGTTTTTGATTCCTGGAAGTAAGCTGTCTGTTTTTGCCTTGTTTTGTATCTTGTTTTATTTAAATATATATCTTAGTCTGCATCTGGGTCCTCAACCTTCTTGTTTCTACTGAAACCGTGACAACCGGCTGCAGAGAGCTGGTGGTGGAGACGGTCTGGAGCCGTTACGTGTGACGGGGACGAGCTGCGTTACAGACAGTGAAACTAGTAAACACCTGTCGAGTCTGGACAGTAAAGTGTTACAGAGCAGCCCCCTCCTCTCCCTGCTCGTCATCGACCTGTGCATGGAGCTGAGCTCCGTCAGCGTGCAGCTCAGTTAAACCTGAGAGCAGAGAGGAGCTGCAGACAGTTTCTCTCCACAGTCACACACAAAACAAGCAGACTGAACTTTATGGGGCTTTAGTGGTGGCGTGTTTGCGTCTGAATATCATCAGTGCAAGAAGAGAATCAGACCTTCAGACGGGGCAGATAGTGGGGGCAAATAATGCAAGTTATGGGGCTAACAGCGGCCGCAATCCATTCTTAGTGACTTCCTGTCTGAGCTTCAAAGAAAGCTTTTTTTAAATGAGCAAAAACATCTTTTGATTGATTCTGTGTGAACGTCCTCGGGGCGCGTTAACGGATTATTTGGTGACTATATTTGGAGCTATAAAAAGTGATGACACAAGAAAACAGTCGCCCATTCAGAGGGCACAAACATCAGCTCTGTCACAAGGGGTCATGTTTGAGACCACCTGACGAACACCTATATTTACTTTGCTCTGTCTCCAACAATGTGTGAGAAAGGTCTCTGTGTCTTCAGCTGCTGCAGGCCGCGCCGCGTGTCAGAGCTCGTCGTTAGCGAGGTGGAAAACGTCTGAAGTGATGATTCACTCAGAGATCCGTTTCTTTTTGACCAACTCGGAAAGAAAGAAGACGTGTTCCTTCAGAGAGGAGGAGGTTAACTTCTGTCACATCTTTACATGAATATATATGTTTTGTATGTTGTGTAAGATGACCTACATGTTGCCCTCCCTTTATCTCACACAGCAGAGCACTCTTTCATCTCTCTAGAAACTCGGACTAACGCTCAACGTACGCTGCAGCCTCTCACCAACTTCGTAGACGTTCCTGTTGCTGGTCGGGCTGCTGTTGCTGATCTCGGCGTACGGTGAGTCTCGTCTGGCCGGTGACTTCATCTCTACGTAGCCGCACTCGGTGTTTTTGGCCGTCAGCAGCGGCGGGTCCTTGATCGTGGCGTACGGGTTTTCAGAGCTGTTGAGGGAGCAGGAGCTGGCGTGATACGGTGTGCCCTTCACCAGATCTGGGGAGGAAGAAGTGGTGAATACCAGCGTCACACCGAGCTGCTGACACATCTGGAGCAGGAGAGTTTTAGGACCTACCTCGTAGAGATTTCCCCGTGTATCTCCTGTCGATCCCGTACGCTCCTGGTAAGAAGAGAAATTGAAAAGATCAGTGACTATTATGGCAAGTGTTTTCTTTTTCACGTTGACTTGTTGCTCTTGAACACACCGAAATCGTTAGAGCGACTTCCCCACGTGGGAAATGTGAGCATCCAGCAGCAGGTGAAATCAGGTCGTTCTTTAAAAGGGGATTTTCTTTGTGCTTTGTTTTACACAGCTTTATCAGACGATGCAACCATTTATCAGTCACGAGTATTTCTTGGAATTCACCAAGAAGAATTCGTCACCTGTTCCTCTGCGGGATTCCCCCGTAAGCCACGCCTCTGGACCGCCCACTCTCAGGTGCCTTCAGCTCCGCCCTCTTCGTCTGTTTGTGGCGCAGACCTTCACGTGTCTCTCGTTCGGGTTAACTCGCTCTGTAAGCTGCTGTAAGTTTAACTCTGGTACGAGTGAACCTGAGTGTTGTTTTAGTTTGGACCTGGGCACTCGGAGTTAGCTGATTTATTTCTGCTCATCCGTCTTCACACCACACCGAGGGAGTTTCTTTGTTAGTCATACATTAGTTTATGGGTGGCTGCTTCTGTGTATGTTTTGGTTTTTGCACAGGTAAGATTAGTGCAGCCAGAAAGGTGAAAGTGTAGCTCAGCGAGGCGGCGCTAAAATGAGCAGCAGGAAGATGTTTAGAGTTAGTTTGGTTATTGATTCGGCGCCTCCCTTCGTCCCGGCCTCATCCAGCTCCGCTTTCTGCTGAACTATTTCTGGAGAGCTGCTGACAGCTCACCTTTTTCTTTTGCTTGTAAACAATAAACGTCTTGTTTACCTGATTACATCAGCGTGTTGCTTCCCTTACACCTACACCTTCACTGGCCTGTAACTCTGTTTTTCAGTTACATTTCAGCATCGTTCAAGTGATCTGAGAGAAAAGTGGACGTACGCTAACTGCTGTTTGTCTTAGTCTAGCCAATCACAGGTTGTTTCAGAAAGAGGGCGTTCCTATTGGCTGTGTTCTACAGATGTGCACGCACGTGGGTGAAAAAGGCATCCTGCAGAAAACATCGCCGGCAGCACTCGACATCAGCCTACGCTGCAGAGCAGTAAGGCTCATCAGGGAGAGAGTCTGATTACCTACATATAATATAATATATTTTAAGTCTTTACTGTTAATATGTTCATGTTTACAGCTACACTACAGCCACTCGCAGACGTGCTCTGCTCTCCCCGGGTCGCTGCATGTGAGAAGGAAACTCTCAGAATGTGTTGACCTGTTTCTCAGCCGTGTTTGTCTCTGCTCACTGACGGCTCCTGAACGTCTGCGTGGAGCGTGTCGTAGTTCCTGTGTGAAAGGGGCTGACGGTGCGGCTCACCCAGCTCGTTGAAGCAGTCTCCTTGTTTCCAGTCTGCAGGCAGTGTTCCGGTGTGATCAGCCAGAGGTCCTCTCTTCCTCTGATCCACGCTCTTCAGGTTCACAAACAGCTGGTTGTTCTTCGTCTGACACAGAAGAAGGGACACGTTCAGAACATTCATTACAGACACATTGTGCACCGAGTTACCGCTCCGTCTGCTGTCGCACCTTCCCATACGGGCCGTTGTTGATGTGCGGGGGGCTGATGCACTGCGTCAGGGTGTGGTAGCTCGGGTTGGAGAAGTAGTTGCTGGGGTGAGTCTCACATGTTGGAGGGTGAGCTTCTGAAGGAGGCGAGAATCAAGAATCAGGTCACAATAAAAGTGCTGCTGCGGTTAGTTCAGGCGAACCTGATCGTACCTGTGATGGTGTAATCGGCTGTGACCCTCACAGCCGGGGTGTAGGTGACGGCGGGCATGGCGGGCTCTTTGCCCTTCTGCTTCTTCCTGTAGATGACGAAGAGGAGGAGGAGGAAGAGCACCAGCAGCACGAGCACGATGATCCCCGCGATGGCTCCGATCTGATACGTGTCCACCTGCATGGCCGCACTCGTCAGGCTGTTCAGGCTGCCGACCACCACGCCGGCTGCACAGGAAGAGGAAACCAGGGACGTTTAGTCCCTTTCAAAATAAAACTCACTCTTAATACCGTCTGTTTTTATTCATGTCCTCACCCTGGTCGCAGCGAGCTCCCTTCCAGCCCGGGTTGCAGTAGCATGTTCCGGTCATGTGATCACAGGTGGAGTTGTTGAGACAGTCACAGACCTGACGGCAGCCGTAACCGTACGAGCCGGGAGGACACTCTGAAGACAACACGTCGACATTAAGTCAACTTTAGATTTTATAGAAGGTATGCCGGTCGGCTTTAGCTGCACCGTCTTAGATCAACACAATATGATAAAATGTATTCACGTTGAGTTTTTCTTTCTGAAGTTCCTCTGAAAGAAAAACTGAACCAACAAAGAGTAAATCAGAGTTTAAAAACTCATTAAACCATGAAAACAGAAGGAAAGAAAGGAAGAGTAAGGAGGAAAGGAAAGGTGACAGACAGGTGAGCTGTGTGAAGGTGTTGTATCTTACTTTGCTCACAGTGTCGTCCCATGAAGCCCGTGCGACAGGTGCACTGTCCAGAGATGTGATCGCAGTCGGCTCCGTTCCTGCACTGACAGATCTGAGAGCAGTCCTTCCCAAAGAAACCCAACGGACAGCCTGCAGGGGAGGAAGTGCGCGTCAGGTGACACACTTTCAAAATAAAAGATCTGAGATAAACAAATACAGAGTGAAAAAATCTCAGAGGGAAGTATTAATGATCAGCCCGTCAGGTGATCGGCTCCGGTTGTTATCAACTCTTTACTTTGTTTTTAGGACTTTTCAGTCACAGACTAAGTGACACATCTAATGTTTATCTTACTTAATGTTCGATGCATAACAATCATAAACTGAAACATTAACTCACATGGTGACAAAATAACGATTGATTTGGAAGAATATGAAGCAGATAATTTCCTCCTTCCTTTCGGTTCAATACACTGATCTGAGTTTGAACAATAATCCAGACTTTTAAAATAAAAAGTTTAAAGAAAGTTTAAAGAAATTAAATACAGGATAACTTTGCTTTAACAAAAGTGTGTGTGTGTGTGCGTGTGTGCGTGTGTGTGTGCGTGCGTGTGTGTGTGTGTGCGTGCGTGTGTGTGTGTGTGTGCGTGTGTGCGTGTGTGTGTGCGTGCGTGTGTGTGTGTGTGTGCGTGTGTGTGCGTGTGTGCGTGCGTGCGTGTATCTCACGCTGTGTGCAGTACAGTCCGGTCCACCCTGGCGTGCACTTGCACTCTCCATCGTACGCGCTGCAGTACGCCCCGTTGTGACAGTTACAGGTGTGGATGCAGTTTGGGCCCCACTGACCGGGAGGACACGCTGCAGCACAGAGACAGAGACACGTCAGAGCTTTGGTGTCCTGAGGAAACGACGACCTTAAAGGGACAGTAACATTATTAAAGACATCGTTCTAACGCACGCTGGGAGCAGTCGCTGCCGATCCAGCCGGGGTAGCACTGACACGAGCCGTCGATGGGGTTACAGGTGCCGTTGTTGGTGCAGCTGCAGCTCCAGGCGCAGTTCTTCCCGAAGCGACCGCTCGGACACACTGCAACCAAACACATGCACGATGTTATAAACATTCACCTTTCAGACACGAGCATCCTCACTGCCAGCTCAGCATGGGTGTTTCACACATGCAGAAGCGACAGGTGTCCTGCAGGCTGACTCACCCTCGTTGCACAGCGCGCCCTTGAAGCCGGGCAGACAGTCACACTGTCCGGAGACGTGGTGACACGGCCCGTTGCTGTGGACACACTGAGGACACGTCTGACTGCAGCGGTGACCGAAGTAACCCGGGGAGCAGACTGCAGGAGAACAAGGGGAACATTCACCTTACATTACTCTGAGCTCATAACTTCAGCACCATGGAGACAAATCCAGACTCAAGTAAATTGTCCTTTATTTTAATATCTTCTGTGTGTTGAAGATGCAGCATGATGATGATGATGATGATGCTGCAGCACTCACTCCTCTGACAGGTGGTCCCTCTGAATCCTGGAGCGCACTCACAGGTTCCCTCGTCCGGAGAACACGACGCTCCGTTCTTACAGTTACAGGAGAGAGAACAGTTCGGCCCCCAGCGGCCCTCAGCACACACACTGTCACAGTGGATACCTGTTCACACACACACACACACACACACACACACACACTGAGTACACTTCTGTCTTGAACATGTAAATCACACAGCTCAGTGATTAGTTAGTTGACTGATGAACATTTAACATAAAAACTTGAGCAGCTTGTTAAGCGGTGGTTTCATCCTGCAGGTGAACGTCGCACGTCTTCTGCTTCATTTAAACACAAAGAACAAACACAGACACGTGTCACAACGTCTCGTTTCCTTCTCTACCTTCAGAGCGTTCTCTAACTACTCTTTGTAAATATGTATTTCCCATCATGCCTCTGTGACTGGAGCTTATAAGTGTGTGTGGGTTAGTGAGACGTGTCATTGATACGACGATGCTGTGAAATCCTGAAACTTCAAATAAGCGTTTGTACATATTTTTTAACGATTACAGGCGGCACAGTGGAGCAGTGGTTATCGCTGTCCCCTCACAGCTAGAAGGTTCCTGGTTTGAATCCCGGTTCAGACGTAGTGGGCCTTTCTGTGTGGAGTCTGCATGTTCTCCCCGTGCATACTCCGGCTTCCTCCCACAGTCCAAACACATGCTCGTTAGCTTCATTGGTGTGAATGTGAGCATGAAAGGTTGGTCTGACTCTGTGTGTCAGCCCTGTGATTGACAGGCGACCTGTCCAGGTGTAACCCCGCCTCCTGCCCAGTGACAGCTGGGATAGGCTCCAGCTCCCTTGTAGATGATGGTTGGATTATAACGACTACATCCCCGTCTCTAAATGTCTCGCTCACATGACTGAAGCAAAGATCAGAAGCCGTCAGCAGGAAGTGACGTTCACATGGAGACAGGGAATCATAAACTCTTACCTGTCCATCCAGCCAGACACCTGCAGTGGCCAGTGGAGTGATGACATCCGTCAGCGTGGCTGCAGTCACAGCGCTCTCGACAGTCCAGGCCGTACGTCCCGTCCTGAGGAGGAGCAACAGACGTTCAGCAGGGAAACATCAGAAACAGAAGTCTGGTGTATTTACGTCTGGGGTTCCTTTTTTAAACGAGCAGCTGTAACAAAGAGTTCTGGGAAAGTGTTACACCAGACTCCATTCATAAAAACACTGATTCTACATCACAGAACACAGGAGGAGTTGGTTTCACTGCTGCGTTATTCACTTAGTTAACCACAGAAACACCTGGGAGTGGAGACATCCTCTCACCTGGCAGTGCAGATCACACCTGTCTCCCCTCCAGCCGGCAGCACAGGTACACTGACCGTCCAGCGCGTTACAGGCTCCTCCATTCCCACACAGACAGGTGAGGTTACAGCCCAGCCCCCAGGTACCGCTGGGGCAGTTGATGGAGCAGTCCACCCCGTGCCACCCTGATCACATGATCGAGAATCACTTTTAATCCCTGAGATATTTATTGATTAGATATTGAGTCATGTTGTCACTCATATGTTTAAAAAGTCTTTGACTCAGACGAAGACTTTGTTTGTTTTTGTGCCTTAAAGAGAGAAAATAAGAGAAAGACTGCAGCAGAACTCCTGCTGACAGACACACAAACAAATTCACTCCAAACATTTAACACAATATTACATAAAAATAATAAATATATCTGTACTAATGTTAATGATTAGTTAGTAATCAAATGTAACTTCTTTAAGTGCATTAAAAGTTGATAAAAAGACACCAGCGTGTTCTCATGTCTCCTCCCCCTCTCTCCCCCCTCTCTCCCCCTCCTCCTCAGCTCACCTGGTTTACAGTAGCAGGACCCGTCCACAGGTGAGCACTGGGCTCCGTTCTTACAGTCACACCTGGAGGAGCAGTTCGCTCCGTGAGTTCCTGCAGGACAGGCGACGGAGCAGTTTGGGCCCTGAGGAGGTCGCAGCCAGAGAGAGAACAGGATGAAAACTTTTATTCTACTTTTAGATTTTTCATTTATTCAGAGATTTTTTGTGACTAATTCTTTGGCAGGCCTCAGATGTGATGAGCAGATAAAACAGCAGCGGAGACAAAGAGCAGATTCTGCTGATAACAGTCGGATGTTTAGCGTCGCTGTGTTGGTGAAATTTAACGAGAATCCAGCAGCCGGAAGGAGACACTGTTCCTCCAGACTCTCGATGTCTCAGACCTCTGATTCCCACAGAGCTCTGATGTTTCCATGAAAAACTCTTCTGTGCGGCCGTGAAGAGACGACACATACGAACAACGACGACTTGTTCTCTAGGATTGAGCTCAGGTCATCGTACTTGGAAATGTTTTTAGTGCACATGTGGTTGTGTGACGCTCTGGATGTCTGAAAGCTGAGGATGTTCTGATGAGCCAGGACCGAACCGAGCAGAAGGAGCTTCTTCTGTGAGATGAACGCAGTCCAAACTCTCCAAAACAAACCTGCTGCGGGCGCTGCGTTCGTTAAATGGTCCTGATTTATGTATATGAGTTCGAGCATTCAGTCTTTAACGCTTCCATATTTTGTGTCATTACGTCGATTCACACGTGATGTGAAACGTGGTGAAACCGAGCAGGCAGCGGGAGCGGACGCAGTCTCGTTAGCATGTTTCTGTTACAAATGATGGAAAACAGAAACCGTGACAGCTGGAGCATAACTTACTTCACTTAAATAACCTTTAGGTTGTGCAGATCTTATTTATATGAATCATTTGAAGATGCTCCAAAACATGACGTCACAATAAACAAACTTTCTGTTCAGATGAAACTATTAAAACACCTTTAAACTCTGAAATGAGAATATCTTAAAAACTAAAAATGTGTTCAAATAAGTTCTGGAGTGTTTCGAAATGTTTGTTCATGTTTCTGCATTCAGAATGTTTTTAAACATTAACTTTTCTTTTTATATTTTTATCAAAATCTAAAGAAAAATGTGTCCAATTGTTTTTTTTCCTTTTATTTATGACACAATTTGAAGACATTTATTAATTATTTTGGTTTATTGATTCACATAAACATTTGGTTTAGATTGTAGAGATTTTAGGGAAATGAAAACATTAAATATAGTCCATAAAATGACGTCATGATAAGCAAAAATATGAACGCAGACTCTTTTCTATTGCAGAGATGTTACTGCAGTTCTCCCTGCTGCCACTAGGGGCTGCTAAAGAGCGCTAACTTTAATGATCACCCCTTCAGATAAACTTAGAGAGCACGTGGAGCCGTTAGTGTTCTGTGGATTCAGGTGAATATTTTTAGAAGTATAAAAGTTCTGAAAGTTAGAGAGTCTTTGTCACATCCTGTCACACACACACACACACACACACACACACACACACACACACACACACTGTGTTTGACCTAAATCCCTCATCGAGGCGCGCTTACCGTGAACCCAGGAGCGCAGATACACTCCCCGCTCACGCTGTGGCAGTCGGCTCCGTTCTGACACCGACACACCTGCTGACACGCCTCGCCGTAGAACCCCGGCGTGCACGTCTCGTTACAGTACAGACCCGACCAGCCCGGCCGACACGTGCACTCTCCTGACATCGGGTGGCAGCTGGAGACAGAACATAGTTACACACTGTTATTGTATGACCTTTAGTTGTTGTTGAACCCAAAACCTGACAGAGCTCCGACATGTGCTGCTTTTTACATCTGAAGGCGACACACAGAAGTGAACATGCCACCTCACGTCCACATGAACGTCACGTCTCTGCGGCCTGTAGCTCGGACACAAAAAGACAAAAGATGTAAACTCTATAAGAAAAGGTAGTGTCGTGTTTTTACTAAACTTTAAACCTGTGAAAACATTAAATTAAAGTTGACTGCAGCATCTCCACAGCTGATGCTGAATCACTGCCCTCCTACGCAGCCTTTAATGGGGATTTTCCAGCATTAAAAAATAGGACGCCTCCTCCATTGTTCGACTATAATAAACAGACTTATGTCTCAGCTCGAAGGCATTTGTGTTTTTCACTCAGAAGTGAAAAGAAGAAGACGAGGGAAGGATTAAGAAAGAGACTCTGAGAGTTCAAAGCCTGACCTGCTGTCAAATGTAGCTTTCTGAAAGCATCTGCACCAAATTCTGACATCACAAACATGTGGGGCAGTTTGCTTCAGCTGCTGTTGGACCAGAGAGCACAAGGTCCAACATGGAGCTACAAGCTTACAAGCTAACAAGCTAACGTAGCAGCTGCTCGGCTCGCAGCGCTTCATGAGAGCGTCGCTGATGTCTAACCTGAAACTGTTCCTGTTGATGATTATTCACCATCTTAAAACACACAACAGAAAACTTCAGCAAAGGTTGATGAACTATATTCTGTAGTTAGCACGCTTTCTTCAGTATTCGCTCATTATCGCGACGAATCCTGGTGATAAAAATAGATTAATCAATTAAGAAAATTAGCACCTGAAAGCAGCCCGAAGCCGACCGTAACCTCTAACTTTTGTTCGGATCTCTAAAGTTTATTTGGCAGAAATCTAAGAGAGGCTTTTTTAACAGTTTCCTGAAACTGCCTGATGTGTTTCCCTCCTGCAGCAGTGAGAGGATTATCTGCAGCGACACAGGTGGACCCTTCCTGTGACTGTTTGACTGACAGCTGCTCCACCTGACACAGAGCTCACATTGAGCAGGAGCAGAACAGCTGCTCTCTGCAGACACACATGCAGATACAGCTGTGCTAAGCTAACCGCTCGCTGAACACTGAGCCACAGTCAGCTGTCTGCAGGCTCAAAGATCTCACTCACAAACATGGACGGACAGAACATGAAGACTTCAACAGAGAGGTTTTTGTTTTAGAATCATTAAAGCTGATATTTCACTCTGACAGCATCCCTTTCTTTATATGCAGAAACGTGTGGCGTGTGTTTCTGCGTACCTGCGTGTGTTTCTGCGTACCTGTGTGTGTTTCTGCGTACCTGCGTGTGTTTCTGCGTACCTGCGTGTGTTTCTGCGTACCTGCGTGTGTTTCTGCGTACCTGTGTGTGTTTCTGCATACCTGCGTGTGTTGTGGACGTCGCAGGGACACTTCCTGTCGCAGCGCAGGCCGTAGTGTCCCTCCGCACACAGCCGGACCTCGCACGTCTCCCCGGTGTATCCCGGCTCACACAGACACATCCCGTTGGTGTGGTAGCACTTAGCGTTGTTCTGACAGCGGCACGTCTTCGCACAGTCGGCGCCGTAAGAACCGACCGGACACTCATCCTGACACCTGATCACAGCAGGAGACACAGAGAGAGCTGCTGTCAGACAGTGGAGGGGATCAACATCAGTTCTCTCAGGAGGATTAAACATCTGTTACTGCAACAGTTTCTCCTCATTTACTCAGTTTTCTTTTATATTCTTATTTTGTGTTTTGTTCAAGAGAAAAGTATGACACAAACACGCCTGTCACTTCCTGTTCTCCACACTCAGCTCCTGTAGTGCAGGATGGATCGATTGTTTCTCTGTTAAACTTTACAAGAAAGATTTTCTTGTGTTTCCTTAAGAAATCAAGTCTGAGGCTTCTGTTCCACCCGATGGACCTAAAACTGTTACCTGCTGCACCTCAGCTCCACTAATGTAGACAAAGGTGTGCTTACTGTTTTCAGAATCCTCAAACATCTTCCTGGTTTTGCCGACATTAAGCAGCAGGGTGTTCTCTGTGCATCGCTCTGCAGGATTGTAGATTTCCTCCTGATATGAATTCTCTTTGTTGTCAGAAATCTGCACAAAGTGCTAAATTTAGCGATCAGTTTCATCGGGGAGATCACGTAACATGCTGATCAGAAATCAATCAGCATTCTGACTCTGCAAAGATGAACTCTGCTCCAGCCTACAGCTCTGCTCAGTCCCGTTTCATGTATCCCCCACGTTCTTGCACAGCTCTGCCAGTCAGCAGGCAGCTCCTCTCCCAGTGCTCTTAATGGATTCCAGTGGGTTCGGGTGTGGCTCGGCCGGCCCAGTTCCCAGTAGGGCGACTGCGGCGTTTGGCTTCCCTCAAACCTTTATTTACTGGTTTCAGAGCCCTCTGACGGTCTATTCCTGACTCTGCGTAAGTATACGCTGTGCGCTCTCTGATACTGTTAATTATACGTGTCTGCAGCCGAGCGACGCTCTGAGATCTGTCTGAGAAAACACTGACGCTGCTTCCTGCCCGTGTTTTCTCTCCTCTCTCAGGATGTGGACGAGTTAGAGCTGATGTTTAATTTGGATTTGGTTCGTTTGATTCGCCCTTCATGGTGTCATTCAGGTCCAGTGAGGACAGCAGGTTCTCCCCCTGAGCGACAGACACAGTTTAACACCTCACATGACCCCAAACAGTTCACTGTTAACCTGCTTTAAACATGAATGTGGTTTCTTGGCTAATTTGTTCTGTATTTTAAAAAGGGGACGACCACTCTGACTGTCAGTACTTTGGCTTTGTGCAGAGACACGCTGAGACATTTTCCACTCTTTAGAAATCTTACAACTTCTGGTTTTGCAATCATTTCTGCACTGAAAACTAATGATATATGTACTGTAGTAAACTCTCTGATAACTTGCAGTATTTGTGTTGGCGCTACTGGAGCTAAAACAAATACCGGGGACGAGTGTAAAATGTCAGACTGACTCAGTGACGCACATCAAGGTCCCAGTTTTGTATGTTTGAACAAGCACAGTGCCTCATTAACACCATCAGCTGTGTTTTTATACAAACCCCAATTCCATAAAAAGTTGGGAGGGGGCAAGAAAAGACGGAGAAAGTTGTGGAATGCTCAAAAAACATCTGGAACATTCCACAGGTAAGTCGGTTAATTGGTAACAGGTGATAGTACCATGATTGGGTATAACAGGAGCACTCCTGAAAGGCTCCCTCGTTCACTATCAACGATGGCGTGAGGTTCTCCACTCTGTGAAAGACTGAGTGGGCAAATTGTCCAACAGTCTATGAACAACGTTCCTCGACATGCAATGACAAGGAATTTAGAGATTTCACCGTCTACAGTCCAAAAAACATCCACAGATTCAGAGAATCTGGAGAAATCTTGCAAGGGGCTCGTAAGAAAGCTCGTAAGAAAGTTCGTAAGAAAGTTCGTAAGAAAGCAAGTAAGAAAGAAAGTTCGTAAGAAAGCACGTAAGAAAGTTCGTAAGAAAGCGTGTAAGACAGCACGTAAGAAAGCACGTAAGAAAGCGTGTAAGAAAGCGTGTAAGAAAGCACGTAAGAAAGCACGTAAGAAAGCGTGTAAGAAAGCGTGTAAGAAAGCACGTAAGAAAGTTCGTAAGAAAGCGTGTAAGACAGCACGTAAGAAAGCACGTAAGAAAGCGTGTAAGAAAGCGTGTAAGAAAGCGTGTAAGAAAGCACGTAAGAAAGCGTGTAAGAAAGCGTGTAAGAAAGCGTGTAAGAAAGCACGTAAGAAAGTTCGTAAGAAAGCGTGTAAGACAGCACGTAAGAAAGCACGTAAGAAAGCGTGTAAGAAAGCACGTAAGAAAGCACGTAAGAAAGCACGTAAGAAAGCAAGTAAGAAAGTTCGTAAGACAGCAAGTAAGAAAGAAAGTAAGTAAGAAAGCACGTGAGAAAGCACGTAAGAAAGTTCGTAAAAAAGCACGTAAGAAAGTTCGTAAGAAAGCAAGTAAGAAAGAAAGTAAGTAAGAAAGCACGTAAGAAAGAAAGTAAGTAAGAAAGAAAGTAAGTAAGAAAGCACGTGAGAAAGCACGTAAGAAAGTTCGTAAGAAAGCAAGTAAGAAAGTTCGTAACAAAGCTCGTAAGAAAGAAAGTAAGTAAGAAAGCACGTGAGAAAGCACGTAAGAAAGTTCGTAAGAAAGCAAGTAAGAAAGAAAGTAAGTAAGAAAGCACGTGAGAAAGCACGTAAGAAAGTTCGTAAGAAAGCACGTAAGAAAGTTCGTAACAAAGCTCGTAAGAAAGAAAGTAAGTAAGAAAGCACGTGAGAAAGCACGTAAGAAAGTTCGTAAAAAAGCACGTAAGAAAGTTCGTAAGAAAGCAAGTAAGAAAGAAAGTAAGTAAGAAAGCACATAAGAAAGCACGTAAGAAAGCACGTAAGAAAGCGTGTAAGAAAGCACGTAAGAAAGTTCGTAACAAAGCTCGTAAGAAAGAAAGTAAGTAAGAAAGCACGTGAGAAAGCACGTAAGAAAGTTCGTAAGAAAGCACGTAAGAAAGTTCGTAACAAAGCTCGTAAGAAAGAAAGTAAGTAAGAAAGCACGTGAGAAAGCACGTAAGAAAGTTCGTAAAAAAGCACGTAAGAAAGTTCGTAAGAAAGCAAGTAAGAAAGAAAGTAAGTAAGAAAGCACATAAGAAAGCACGTAAGAAAGCACGTAAGAAAGCGTGTAAGAAAGCACGTAAGAAAGTTCGTAACAAAGCTCGTAAGAAAGAAAGTAAGTAAGAAAGCACGTGAGAAAGCACGTAAGAAAGTTCGTCAGAAAGCACGTAAGAAAGTTCGTAACAAAGCTCGTAAGAAAGAAAGTAAGAAAGAAAAATCTGTTGTTATTCACATATTACACAACGTCCCAACTTTTTGGGAAGTGGGGTTTGTAGATGAAAGACCTGCATTCTTCACCACCCTGCCTGTTGTGTGATGTATCGTACATTAATGAAAGAAACAGCAGATTAGTTGATGCAGATTTATATGAAATTATAACATGTAGATGTTTCTGTGTGTTTCTTTCATAATAATTGTTTGAATCTACTCTTTAGAAACATCCTCATCCTCCTCTGGCTGCAGGTTTGTGCTGCTTGAGTTCACGCTGTGACTGTGACTGGCTCTGATAACTAATGCACTCTGTGCTGCAGTCTGTCTGTCCATTAAATGTGAGAGGCATCCACATGCTGTTTGACTGATAAGTGTAGCGCACCATAAATCTGATGATTGATGCTTTTGCAGTAAATCCGGAGCATCTCTGGGTTTCAGGGACTTGATGTAATCCCACAATCTGCTGCACAATGCGCTGTACTGTTTGCTGTGTGGTGTAGTGAAGTGTGACTTGCCGTTCTCCGGTGTATCCGGGGCTGCAGAGACACTGCCCAGAGGACGACACACAGAAGCCGTTGTTGTGACACTGACATTCTTGAGAGCAGTTCTGTCCAAATCTCCCCTCCGGACACGGCTGGCCGCACACTGTACCCTGCACACAGCGACCACAGCAACATACATCAAGATCATGTCAGCAGCTAAATCTATGTGAACATGACTTCATGCTAGGCCTCATTTTTCCTCCTGCACCTCCTCTGCAAACTCATCAGGCTTCTTGCCAGAGATTCACAGACTCGTATCACGTTATGACCGCAGGAGTCTGTCGCCTTTCTAACCGTCTATCAGGAGTCATCTGTGTGAGTCTTTCAACTTTATCAAACATGTTAAAGGAGGAGCTCATGCCCAGACACTAATCACGACTTCCTGTCCTCTGGTTCTGCTCACACTGACATGTTATCTGAGCATGTGTGAGGTTCTCTCAGAACTATGAGGACGAATCTGTTTTCCCAGACCTTAAAGAGGAATGCTGGTATCTTAAATCTTGACTGAAAGGAATAAAAGAAAATTGGAATTGCTCCGACAGATTGCTTCAGCCAGCAGCCATGAAACAGCCTGTATTGACTGCAACATAATCCCTGGAGGGAAATGTGACAAATCAGTCTGTCCACGAAAGGTTTACTTTTACAATCTGAGCCTGTCAGTGGAAACAACAAGAACTTTTAGTGGACGACCTTTGACCCATCAGGATTATGTTGCAGCCATGACAGCCTGTTTGCTGCAGGATGAACACATCTACTGGAGACATTTAAAACTTTTTGTTCCCATTAGGTGCAAACCAGACTTAAAATGATCACTGGGTGTATGAATGATGACGATGATTGTTGTAAAGAGTTCAAACAAACAGTTCAGGTGAGTACCATCCATCCTGCAGGACAGGAACACTCTCCGGTCACGTGATGACACACTCCTCCGTTCTGACACGGACATCTCTCCTCACACTGCTGCCCGTGTTTGCCTGGAGGACACAGGTCCTCACAGCTGTAGAAGGAAAAAAGTCCAGTTAATAAAACCGCAAAGTAAAAGTTGTCTTCTGTAGATTTTTTGCTCGCTAAAATTCGCCTCTCTGAATGCTTTACAAGTGTAGCCCACGAAACAATGAGTCTGTGATGTTTACATTTAGCAACATTGAAACTTTCTACCAAAGAACAGGAAGTGTTTTTGCATCGTCACTGCCTGGGCTTTTACTTTGACATCACAACAGGAAGCAGATCCTCCCTCCTCATTACTCACAAAGCTCCAGTGTATCCTGGCGAGCACTTGCACTCTCCGGTCACATGGTGACAGGCGGCTCCGTTCTGGCACTGACACTTCTGCTGGCAGCCGTTCCCGTAGGTGCCCACCTCGCACTGGGCCTCACAGCGCCAGCCTCTGAACCCAGGCGTGCAGATACAGGCTCCGGTGATGGGGTTACACAGCGCTCCGTTCTTACACTGACATCTGTTGCTGCAGTGGGAGCCCCAGTGTTCACTGTCACACGCTGAGGAAGAGGAAACAGAACCCAGGGTTAGTTCTTGTTTGACACGTATCACTGCTCAGGTCTCATCTTTACCTCTAACAGCCTCTTCTCATGCAGGATCACATGTTCAGGCTGCTTTACACCAAACTAATGACAGGTAACATAATCTCCTCACGTCAAACACAAGAGGAGTCACATTGTTGTTGTCCTGTTATCATCCAGGTAATCACTGCTACTGTAATGACTCTTTAACACAAAGTGACCCATGATGCAACTGACCTCAGCCCTGACCTCAAAGCAGCTCCAGGACAAAAGACAAACTATTTACAGCGGTGTCGAGTGAATCTAAAGGAAGTCAACTGTAAATACTGCTTAAAGGAGAAGGCTGGCGTTATACAGAATGTGTTACAGATCACAGGCTGTATAAAAAGATGGCCGACATGACAGCTCCCTAAAAGTGAAGCCATACCCTCTCTGTCGCCCCCTGCTGACTGGCTGTAGTATAGCTCATAAAGCCCGCCTCCTCCATGTTAACAGATGGGACATGAGTCAAACTATAAAATCAAAATACACGTCAAATACATTTTTCTCAAACATGGTTTCTGTCATTATAGTTAGTTCTTATCTTGCTGATTTATGTCACAGTGTTCATGTTTCTGACAAGTTTACTTTTAATAAGTTATTTGATGCTATAAAAAGGGGGTGTGGCCTCATGATTGACAGCTCTGTTGACAAATGGGGCTCCTGCAGCGTTCTGTTCCTGAGTAGCAGAGTAGAGGAGGAACGGCGAGAGGAGACGTAACTAACACTAACACTACAGTCATTGAACTTTCCATCAGCGTGAATATCTGCTTCAGACCGACACAAGAAGCTGTTCTGCTGCAGACTGAGCCCACCTGAGGGCTCCGACACGCCGAGGACACCTGAGGGCTCCAACACGGCAAGGACACCTGAGGGCTCCAACACGCCGAGGACACCTGAGGGCTCCAACATGCCGAGGACACCTGAGGGCTCCAACACGCCAAGGACACCTGAGGGCTCCAACACGCCAAGGACACAAGGTAAAGGTGTGTGTCTGGTAGAGGAAGGGGCGTGACGTCAACACTGCGACTCCACCAGCGCCCGCTCCGGGGGGGTTTAGGCTTCATCTTTGTACAATGACAGGAGGAGACGTCGTCCATCTTTATATACAGTCATTGTTACAGATGCAATGTTTTCCTATTTAGTTTTTCCCACCGGTGACCTGAAATCTGAGCGTATTCTCATAACAAGTGGCGTTAGATTCTTGGGCCATTGTTCAGCCTGTGCATGCTCATGATCACAGCTACGCAGACGACACAAAGATCTACTCCTTGAAGAACACAAACCCAGTGGGAACCTTAGATCTTTAAAAAGCAGTCAGCCTGAAGAACCTTGAATCAGGAGGCGACCTGGCGAAGCGGCTTTTGGCTCGTCTGTCTCGTTTTCTGTTCTGCATTTTGATTTCCTTTTTTCGATTTGGGAAACATGAAACTTAAACTGTGTTTTAATCTGCACTCTGTATTTTATTGAACTCCATCGTGTATCGCTTATTGTTTTTAAAAGTCATTATGAAGCTTGTCTTTGCACTCTGAATGACCTCTGTGACCTCTTATAAACATAGATGCCTCAAACTGCCTTACTGTAACTCATCTGACCTCCAGCTCCTCACACCCGTCTTTCCTTTTTGCATCTCTAAAGGCTTCACATGCTCCAGCTCCTCTCTCTATAGTTTGCATGTTCGCAGCGCAGCCTGAATCTGACGTGAGATATGAGTGATGTTTCTTCCTCCATATTTCCTAAACAAACTCTTGAGGCTGAAACCAGAGCCTGCTCCTCATCGCCGACATGGAGACGGATTCTACGAGCTGCCACAGACTCGATCACTGCGCGGCTCGGCGGGCTGCGAGCTGAACCCACCTCATTAACCCCTGGCTGTTGGGTTTGACCCCTAATCAGGCCACACCTCGCACACAGGAGCAGCCGTGTATCTGGCCTTCACATCAGGAGGCTCCACATGTGAACCTGAGAGCGTGTCGGACCACATGTTGATCCCACATGTGTTTCATGTTGTGGAGAAGACGTCAGGAGGCCGACGGAGGCCGAGTGTTTACAGAGCCTGCTGAACCTTCATCAAGGGGCTGTACGTCACACAGCTCTATATAAAGTTCAGTGGTAAAACATACACAGTGTTTCTGTGCTGTAGTTAGCTCACTGATTAGCAGGTTATTAAAGGATCATTCTGTTTAGTAAAACCTGAGTCTGAGGTTAAAGTTCATCTTTGTGCTCTGAAACTAGATTTCACTAAGCACCCTTCAGTATCTGTTTTAAAGAAACATTTTTTAATGTCACTTTTTAGGGACAGTTTTGAAGAACACTTCAGCTTCTGTTTCAAGGTACAATTTAGCATCAAGGTCTGTCTTAAGGTACACTTCGGATCACATCGGATTGTGGGTACTCTAAAGAGTCTGTTTAAGAGTCTGTTCCCTTCAGCGCCATTTTTAATGTCTGCTTTAGTTTCTGTTTCAAGTTATGATGTAGAGTCTGTTCAAGCCGCCCCGTCAGCATAGTTTTAAGGCCTGCTTAATTAATTTCCAACATGTGGCGTTTGTTTTACGGACTGTATTCTTCATTTCCAACACTTGGTCAGGTCTGTTTTGAGGTACATTCAGTGTCCATTTAAAGGTAACCTTTAGCATCTGATTTTGGACACCCTTACGCACCGGACACCTAAGCGCTGCGAATAGCCGCGGAGCGGAACCCGTTTCATTTCGGCGCCCATGTTAACCGATTGTGTCGTTCACACCAGACGCGTCGCGGTGCACACCTCCGCGGCCGGCTCGCGCCCTGCAGCGATCGTTTCGGCGTCTGGTCTATTTTTTCTGCGAGCCGCGAGCAATCGCGTCAATCCTGGCAGGAAGTCAAACATGAAACAACGAGAGAATTCGGTAAATTTTCAAAATTAAAATTATTTTCAAAATAAAACACCGCGATTGACAAATGCGATGTCATATTTGTGTGCTTTTATATATTTGTCAGCATCTAAACAGAGCGCAAGAGAGATGAAGATACACACATACACACAGACATAGACACACACACAGACACACACACACAAGAAAAAAAACAGCTCCAAATGTGAGTAAACGACAGCTGAGGAGCAGAGGCGTTTGTCGACCGGCGCGGAGAAATGCGCGTCTGGTGTGAACGGAAGTGCTCCGGCTCGAGCGCGATTTTCGTTGCGCGGCGCTTTGCAGCGCTTCGGCATCCGGTGTGTTCCCGGCTTTACGAGTCTCAAGAGTTTAAAGCATTCTTTAAGATGTACCTTTTGGAGGCAGAAGTACCCTTTAACGTCTGTGACATCTTTCTTTGTTTGCTTCCTTTCTTGCACATGGTAACATCTGTTCTGGGGAACCATTTAATGTCCTTTTGAAGGTATACTTGTGCATCTGTTTCTGGGTACCCTCAAGAGTCTTAAGACTTCAAAGTAAATTTTGATTGTCTGTTTTACTGCCTGTTTCCTTCATGTCTAACACGTGGTCAGGTCTGTTTAAAGGTAACGTCTGTTTTGAGTGACTCTTTGATTTAGTCGTTTCGTCATGTTTATGCAAAGCTTAACATCCTTCTGGAAGCATGTTATTGTGAGAATTAAACAGATCACATGAGATTTTTGCTCCCTGGTGATGTCACTTGTCAACTGTTTCTTCTTTCCTATTGATCGTTCGACTCGGAGCTTCACCTCAGATCCTCCTCAGATTGAAGTGTGTCACAGTGTGCAGTAAGAAGTGTGTCCCATGTGTTGTGTGGGCTCCTGCAGGCTGCGACTGACCCCTGCAGCTCGCTGTGGTTTCTCTGCTTTGATTAGAAAACACAGAGCAGCTGCAGTGATCCGACTCTCCCTCAGGATGCACTCTGAAGGTGGAGGACACATGCACTTAATTAAAGCAGCAGAGAGGAACTACTTTGTGTTTAATAAAATAAACATATTAATAAATCATGTTCCGGGTCGACTGTATGAACCATACAATATATTTACAGTAAATAGTCGTTAACCTCGGTTTAGTCACGCATGTTCTTTAAAGAGGACACATGACCTTTGCCCCGGGGCAGAAATGAGCCGAGCACCATCTGAATTAATTATTCAAACATCACGTAATGTTTCTGCTATGCAGCGTATAGATGTAGATTAACTGGGCATCTGAGTAGCATGGCTGTGTGTGACCTCGGGGAAGCTTTCAATCACTCTGCACATCCTGCTCCGTGGTTTCACATCCATCTGCAACACTCAGCTGTGTGATTGTTGTTTGAATTGGTCTATAAATCCAGAGCTGACGTCCACAGACTGTTCTAATAATATGAGTAATACTCATTTCTCTTTACATAAAATAACTCCTGTTTCCCGATTCATCTGAAGCCTCACGTAAGGACAGCTGGTGGAGAGATGTTAGCAATGAGTTAGCTCTAAGCATTCAGCAGACACACAGCAGCGTTCTTATTCATGTAGATGTTAATGTCCGCCTGACGACAATGTTTCAGTGTTTAACCACATGCTCTTAAAGCACAAGGAGAAGCCAGCGGAGACACAACAGGCAGTCTCGCATCACATCATTAGCTAGCCCTGTTAGCACACGCCGTTGTGTTGATACCAGAGCGGTTAGCCTGCTAATAAGGAACATGGTGACTGGAGATATGCTCCCAGTAAGTGTTGTGGAAGGAGAAGGCTTCTGTGAGCCGGAGCACAAGCCAACATCACGGCGGACAACAGCTACGAGGGTGGGAAACATGTGAGCTACGTGTTGAGCAACACAGAACAGAAGTCCATACAGTCCGCTATGCTGTGACGTCTGATGACAGAATGTTACAACAACTTTAACTGAAGGGCCTGTTAAAGTTGTTCAATGCTTTTGAAATGTTGTTGGCTATTTATTTACATTAATGAGAAAGTTAGTTAATGTTCTCTTACAGGCAAACAGCCGACTATCACCGGGCCGGGAGGTCGGTGTCCAACGTCTGTTTTTTTATTAGGTACTTAGATTACTCGAAGATTGAAATCACTGGAAATGCCCATCCCTAATCTTAACCTGCAAAATGCTTCCTGATGCTCATCTGACGGTGGCCCTGAGAGCTCAACAAACGCTGCAAAAACAAAACTGCTCTAGACGACAACGGAAAGAGCGGGAAACGTTTCCGAGTCACAGTGACTCAGATTCACGATACTTTATTCATCCCAGAGGGCCGTTAATTCTTACAATCGTACCCGTCCATAAGAGGAATAAATAGAACAGATAAAGTGCACAGGCTGACGTCACAATCAGGCGTCAACAACAACAACAACAACGTGTGATTACAGCAGGTTCACGGGATGCTGAACAGAAACAAAGGACTCAAACTGTTTAGTCACCTGATAGCAGAAGGAATAAGGCCAAGGACAAGCTAACCGGCCATTAGCATGCTAGCGCAAGGGTAACTGGTGATTAGCATGCTAGCGCAACAGTAACCTGCTGTTAGCATGCTAGCGCAACTGTAACCGGCAGTTAGCATGCTAGCGCAACAGTAAGCGTCAGTTGGCATGCTAGCCCAAAGGTAACTGTGATACTGTCTGTGTTAGCTTGGCGGGAGGGAGCTTCTGGTGAGCTCAGGAGGAGGGGCCAGTTTGATTGTGTTGTTGACAAAATGCAGGAAACATCCTCCTTATGATCCCTTTAAGATCCGGCTGTTTGTTTTATTGTTTGGCAAAAACAAAAGATCCAACTCAATGACAGCGTTTTCTTTTTGGAGGTTGAAAGCACCAAAAAAAGCTCGTGACTAAGAAGAACTTGAAGTTGTAATTTTGTTTCTGAAACTTTTAAATCGGAGCCTAAAAATGTTATTTTGGTTGCAGGAATGTCCTGTGGGGCTCCTCTCTACAGCCGGCCGTCTGTGTGCCCTGCATGCAGAGTAACACACAATCTCAACCATTCCTCCTTTCTGAGGTTGCTCAAGTGATTAACAGGCTCCTTTTATTCCTCCTGCATTAGCCTGGTTCACTCTGACCCCCACAAAAACGGCATACTTCCTTTTCCTCGGGCAGTCTGGGCCTGTGTGGCGAGGACGGAGGGGGGAGGGGCGGGGGACAAAAGGGAAGGAGGAGATTAGAGATACTAAGATGCACATGTAAAACCCTGCTGCATTCAGATGTGCCGGCCGGGTACCTTTGTGAAACCTGACCTAGATTGAAGAAAAGGCCAAACTCCAGGAGCTCCGGGCTCCTCGCAGAACAGACTGTTCTCTTTCATCAGCCCATTCGAGATGGCCGCGCACAAAGAGGAGCGCACTGTGCCAGGGTTCGGTCACAAGGCTGAGTGTGTCACAGTCTCAGGCAGGAAACCATGGTTTTTATTCTGTTTATTTTGGAGGGTAAATCAGAGACACCTCAGAGGTCCTGCAGAGGTCACGAGACGGACCGAGCGTCAGAGACACAACAAGTCATAAAAACGTAAAAATGAGCTTCTTCACACCTCGAACACGAGAGGTTTCAGGGGAAAGAGTCGAGAAAAGGCCCGGAGTCTGAAACCTGAGCTGCCAGTTGTTAAAGATTTGGCTCGGCTCGGCCGGTCCGCGCTGGGGAGGGATTGGGAGCGGGATGTTTTTCCATCTTTTCAGCGATTACCCCGTCCAGCAGGCACGGCGCACTCATGGGAACAGAAAACGCCTCGCACACTGGCACCGAGGACTCAGTGAGAGAAAACATCTGTAGCATTCCTCCGGTTTTCCATGCAGAGCGGGAATGTGTGTCCTCCTCCACAGTCTTATTGTCATTTCTCAATAAAACTCTCACCATGTGCTCACCATCAGGGTGACCCCATTTTAGACGCGTCAAACAGAGAAGCTGCACACAAAACGGGATTTTTGGTGTCGCGAGTAAAATAAGAGGGAAAGTCAGCAGACTTACACCAAGTTCACCTGTCATGGTTAGTTCTCCTGCTGTCTCCGAGCCGTCACTGTAGTTACAGAATAGAGAATCCCGATGATGTCAGGGTTACCTTAGGTCAGGCTTTGAGACTATCTAGAGCAAATTGGACAACGAGTGCATCATGGGAAATGTAGGACAAAGCAGGAGCCATCATGTTGTGTAGAAGAGTTTTTTAAAGAGCTCAAGGAGGCACACGGCTTCTCCGTAAAGTAACTGTAGTTATGCTAAACGCTGAAAGAGTCGCCCCCCATGGTGCATGTATAAGTGCATACATGTGCACATGTATAAGTGCATACATATGCACATGAACATGTGGTACATTTAAGGGTTCGCGTTCGGGGCTTTGGGCTTTAAATGCTCCTAAATCGTTTCATGTGCAAAATCAGATTTTAAAAACTCTAAGGACAAGAGTACAAATGTTTTTTATTGTTTTATCCCGCGTCTCCTTGTGTAGGTTAGAAAGCATGTACTTATTATACATTGTATACTTTCTGTGTATTGTGTGTTTATTGTATTTCTTTAGTTGCTCTTCTGTTATATTTTATAAATCTGACTCCAGGAGCAACACACACTCATTACAATGTACCAATAAACTTTGGTATTCTTTCTCCCGTCACAGGGCCGAGCAGATTCTAGAAAAGAAACCTGAAATGTTAATCTTAGGTTATCAGAGAAGTCAAAAACATAGAAGATTAGCCAGTTAGCTTTGTTAGCGTTACCCTCCCAGTTAAAATGCCTTACTGTTACAGCAGTGTCCCCAGGAAGAGCCAGGCTCGCAGCCAGTTTGACATAGTGGTCAAACCACATCATTACAACGTCCTGTGATGTTCACTGACCCAAAAAATGATTATTGATTATGATTATCCTGATCACGATGTCGTCTTCCCACGATTAAACAAATATGATTGACGGGGATATTTAAAAACTCTGCTGCAGAGCAAATCAAGCGCTCCCTAAACTAACAGCCCCTCCTCCAGGGGGCGATGGAGAGGTTTGGGGGAGCTAAGAGGTCATGTGATGAGCGTCTACCTCGCAGCGGCAGTTAAGAGAGGAAGAGTACACAACAGAGACGATCGGAGAAACTAAAGTCAAACGTCTGAACAGAAGACGCAGAGCTGGTCCCCTGAAACGGGTCAGCGCTTGTTTGGAGGCGTTTCAGGTTTAAGTGATGAAGAAGAAACAATAATCAGCAGAGAGGTCATGAAACCTGCGTCTGCGCCGCAAAGCAACACGACTTGCTTGTTGAAGCAGCTGAAAAAGCAGCACAAAGTGCAGCATGATGAGTGTGTTGGTTGAGTTTAGTGGCTCAGAGCAGCTGGAGGAGCTGAAACTTGTTTATTTAACCGACTTGTTGAATAAAATCAGTCAAATCTGAGTTAAGACTGAAAACAGGTCACGAGCACGTTAGCTTCAGCAGTCCAAACACTCCAGCGGCTCTGTCAGAGACAGCAGGATTAGCAGACGCCTACTTATTGTTGTCTCTGCCATGTTCCCACAGCTGAACTTGAGGCCTCCTGAGCGTCTTGTGTTGGTATCATGTGTACTAAATCACAAGCTCCAGCGCCCCGGGTCATTTTCTACCACACGATTTTCTCCCCTCTGTTTTTCCTGCTTCCCCCATTTCCTGTTCTCGGCCCCCAAATTGATCCTCAGACATATTGTTGGGGCCCGCTGACCTGTAAAACACAGTCAATGCTTCGGAGGCTTCGCTGGCTGTGGAGGAAATTACAGGCGGCTGACAGGCAGCTGAACGGGGGCTGAACGCTGAACGGGACCCGATATGTCCACATTTGATGCAGACAGACAACTTAGAGATTTCAAATAAAACATGTACATGGAAGAATCAGCAGCTTCTTAGCCGCTCCGTCTCACACTGACGGTGACAGAGGAAAGCCTGTGTGGTCTGTGTGCACTTCAGGTACTGATGTGGACCGACATATTGTCCCACAGACACAGACAGCGGTAACAGAGGAGGAAGAGATTAAGATTAGGAGACACTAAGGACAGGAAACAGCAAACAGACACGTCTTTAAACTCCGCCGTATCCCTGTTCTGTTTCATTTTACTTCACGTGCCGTCTCGGTAGCTCTCTCGCTCGTAGCCTTCAGTTTTGCATCTGTTGCAGCTGTTTCGTCTCTTTTCTTGTTTTCTCTCTGTAAACAAACCGACGTCAAATTTACCGGACTCCTTGCGGCGGATTTACATGATTACAGTTAGTCCTCCAGATGCTGTGATCAGAGCAGCATCCCTAGCAACGGTCTGTTCTTCATAGCAACAGTCTGCTATTGAGAAATAACAGACCTCAGAATGCCGTAATCATCCATCCATCCATCCATTTGTCCAGGGTCGGGTCGCGGTGGCAGCAGGCTAAGCGAGGTGACCAAGACGTCCCTCTGTCTAGCAACGTTTTCCAGCTTCCTGGAGGATCCCGAGGCGTTCCCAGACCAGGTGGGATATATAATCCCTCCAGCAAGCTCTGGGTCTACCTCGAGGTCTCCTCCAAAGGGAGGCGCCCAGGAGGCATCCTGATCAGATTCCCGAACCACCTCAGCTGGCTCCTTTCGATGTGAAGGAGTCGCGGCTCTACTCCGAGCTCCCTCCGGATGTCCGAGCTCCTTACCTTCTCTCTCAGGCTGAGCCCAGACACCCTGCAGAGGAAACTCATTTCGGCCGCTTGTATCCGCGACCTCACTCTTTCGGTCACTACACAAAGCTCATGAGCACAGGTGAGGGTTGGACAGTAGATCGGCAGGTAAATCGAAAGCTTTGCCGTGTAATAAATGCAGATATACAAACTGTAAGCATCTGAGTGTGAACACTGTGGTAACATAGCTTTGTCTGATCATTAGTGTTTGATGAAAGGGTGCAGAAGGCTCTGCTGTCACCTCTGACGAGTGGTTTGCCTTCTTTCTTCACTTCTGTTTCTCTTCTCATGTTCTGACTCTCTGAACTGAACAGATACTCAGAGTGATTTCTCTCACCAAAGAGATTTAGAGATTGTTTTAGCTCATCTTTTTCCTTTTCTTTTCATCTCTACTTTGACTGCTTAGTTTCTTATGTTCCTCCCACACAGATGATGGTAACATCCAGTTCTGCTCCTCGGTTAATAAACAAAGAGAGAAAATGATCCACATGACACTGACTCGGTTCAGAAATCTGGCCTCTTATTTCCATGGTAGAGGATCACATTTCCCGTCACTCACACTTTCATTAAGTTCCTCCTGACAAAAGAAACTTCTTTTTATCCAGACTGTGTGAGAGCAGAGAGACAGGCCGGCCTGGTGGGACCCAGGAGAGCTCAGACACAACAATAAGCTTCTTTATTACAGCCTGACAGTGAGGACAGCGGGAGACACCCTGAGGACCGCTCATGTTCATCAGCACATACGTCTGCTGTTGGAGACGCATGGAAATAGCCTCCACCAGAGTGTCTGCCAGCTTAGCGCCAACACAACAGCTCGTGTTTCAGCAGACAGTTATTAACAGCCCCAAACACAAACAACAGACTGAATGTGACGATGAGTTCAAGCTACAACTGTGGCCGAAAAACAGCGACAACATTAGCCTGAGGACACGAGCTGGTCGAGATCTGAGGTCGTCAAAGTGTTGACTGATGAACTGATGAAGACAAGTGAGACGAGGACTTCCCCTCCTCTGTCCACAGCTGCTTCGACACAGATTAAACTGAACCATTTGAACACATCAAAGAGATCACACAAAGAACGATCCATCCACTTATAGAAGGAGTGGACGAAGCCAGCGCGATGTCATCCAACGTTTTGTGGAGTTTTGGCTGCCGCCATGTTGTTTTTTTTTAGGCAGAAGTGACCATATTTGGACAAGAGGGTGAAGCTAAGGAGGAGCGAGCTATCATCTTACATTAATGCTAGTTAGCAAGCTGCATCTGTCTTTTAGTGTAACTGTCACACTAGCTCCCCCAAAAAGCCACGCATGAAAGCACATACATACAGAATTTGACTCCAAATGGGACCATGGTTTGCAGAATGAACGTAGGCGGCCTCAGATTTGGTGTTTTAGCCGTCACCATCTTTAAAAAAGCCAGAAAGGACCATATTAGGACAAAAGGGTGGAGCTAGAGAGGAGCAAGGGAGTAGTGTAGGTTAGCAGCTTACACTAGCGGTAGCATCCTTAGCTAGGTGCAGCTGTGATTAATGGTAACTGTGACACAAATTTGGATGCTAATTTAGGCTAGCGAAAAACAGGCTGTAAACAAAATGAAGACTTGAAACTAGAGACTGAGACCATAAACTCATTAGGAACATGTTTACTGAGAGAGTTAAGAGAGAGAGGAGGAGGAACATTTTCTCATAGACCCCCTGCTGGCCATTAGAGAGAATGCAGGTTTAAGGCACTTTGCAGTCACTGTTGTTCACACTGTATTTCCCTGAAACTGAGGAAAGGAAACTCCGAGCAGCTGGACAGAAGTGAACATGGCAGCTGGTGTCTGACGGCTGCAGAGTGTATCATGGATCATGTTGATGTCTGAATGAAAGACTGAACTGTTGATGAGCTTCTGTGCAGCCTAATTCTATTAGAACATACCCTCAGCCTCATTTAACTGTCTGTTTCTTAACATGAAGACGGTGTGGGTTTCAGATGGTCAGGGGGTCATTAAGGAGTAATGTGTAAGGAGCATGAACATCCGTTACAAACTATGACAACCTTTAGCCTCAAGCTTTGAGCCACCATCCTGACCTCGCTGATTTGGACTGATGGAGACTTCAGAGCAAAGGTCACTGTCATTTCCTCTTGGTTTGAAAATTGAAGTCAGTGCTGAAGTGTCTTAAACCTGCATTCTTTCTAACGACCAGCAGGAGGCCTCTGATTCTATAGAAGTCTATGAGAACATGCTCCTCCTTCTCTCCTGATGTATTCCCTCAGTAAACATGTTCCTAACGAGTTTATGGTCTCAGTCTCTAGTTTCAAGTCTTCTTCAACACAGCATGATGTTCATTTAGTCACTGATGCTCCCATTGAGAGTCACACAGACCAGGCAGAAGGGAGGGGTTAGGGCGGAGCTACCAAATAAAAAGAAAGCTCTCTCAGGAGTCGGCCTGGACATTTGTTTGAAGTCTGGTCTCTTCATCACTGTTACTGTGAATGTACCTTTCTTACCAAGTCAGCACTTGCTTTAGCTGATGGCTAGCATTAGCTAACACTTCCCCGCTCTTCTTCTCCACCCTCTCGTCCAAATATGGTCACTTCTGGCTCCAATAAAGATGAGCTGGTGCAGCCAAAAAGCCGAACTCAAGACTTCAGAGCAGTGCTCCACAAACCAGTGGGTGATGTCACATCCCATTCCTCCACACTGGGGACAGACACTTCATGATACATGTCACAGCAGTCAGGCCAGCTGCTGTGGAAAATCCCTCTGAACCAAAAGAGCCGGGCAACATCAATTAAGCTGCTCTTCAACCTTGTGTCTACTGTGCTGGATTGTCTATAGCGCTGATTGTAAATGTTCCTCAGCGAGACAGAGACAGCCGAGTTCTTCTGCTCGTGGAGCCGTGCAGACAGTGCCTTCATGTCCCAGGATGCACTGCAGCCTCAGCCTTGCTCTGCACTCATATTTATGGATGCAATGTGGTCTTGAGTTTGCATTTTTAGATAAACAGGGAAAGGTGGAGACAAAACATTCAAGCTCTCAGTTCTCAGCTCGTTCTTCAGGGACGCCAACTGTTTCACATAAAGGCTCTGGTGCAAGACTGATGGTTGAAAATCTGCAGAGTTCCCCTTTATATATATACGTTTCATTGAGGTGGAAAGTGCTAACATACAGCTAATCATAAGCTAATCTTGTTTACAAATGATCAGTCTGAAAACCAGCTGTAAACTGTTGAAAAACAAGGATGAAATGAAAGTAAGTTTTGGAGTATCTCAAACTCTTACTTCACTCACTCGAGGAAATGTGTGTGTCTGTCTGAGCCAAAAACAACAACAAACAGTTCTGTTCCTGTGTGTGTGTGTGTGTGTGTGTGTGTGTGTGTGTGTGTGTGTGTGTGTGTGTGACAGGTCAGGTCAGTAAGACGACACCGCTGCCTGCTCGCCCTCTCTTTAGTTCAGAGACTTTCATAGAAAAACCAGATTCACACAAAGAGCGAGCTCCTCACAGACAGCAGCAGCTGCACGACTCACCACTCGAGCAGTTGGAGCCCCCCCAGCCCGGCTCACACTGGCAGGTGTTGGGGGCCATGCAGCGGCCATGAACGCAGCTCTCTGCACAATGAGCTGGGTGGAGAGGAGACAGGAAGACACGGATCAGGACGGGCACACAGGACTTAAAAATGACATCTCGAGAGTTTCACATGTCGGCTGAATAAAGGGAAGCAGGATTTCAACATGACAACTAAAATTAGGACTTGGACTCGGCTGTGAGACTTCAGATTTCCATGTCCAAAGACGTAACTCGACTTAATCCAAAATAAAATCGAACCACTTTGTTTAAATCTGCATCCTTCAGGTTGTAAATAATCTTTGCTTTTGGCTCTCAGATCGTTTTAAAAAGATCATCTGGTTTAAACAGATTTACAGCATCCAAAAGTTTTCAGACTTCACTGCATCAGGTTATGTTGAGGGCAGAAAAGTTGCACTTAATGAAATCAAACTCTCATCCAGGTCGTGAATTATTGTCACTGTTCCTGAAAGTGAGATTTAGTTTTTATACGACAGATGTTCTGACACACTTTTGTTCTTATAAGAACACAAACAAGGAACAAAGGAACCGTCTATTTACTAAATTAGATAACTCTTTTCCAGTATTTATTTCTTTGTGCGGTGAAGGTTATTTGGTTTATTGTTTTTGCAAAATACACACTTGATGTGGAATTCACACATTTCCAAAGATGGGCCCTGGTTTGACATATTTTGGGGTCTTAATGACTAAAAAGATTCAAGAATTCCTTTTTTTCAAAGCCAAAAAACCACCGCTCCGTCGCTCTCTTCAAAGCCACCAGACTCCATTAACAAAAACAGCATTTTAAAGTGCAGCACACAGGAGCTGCTGGTGTAACTGCTGCCTCTATATGTTTGTTTTTTGAGTTTAAATGTCTTAAACAAAAGTTGGATTTGAAATAAACATTTAAAACAACAAAGTCAATAACACAAACAGACTCCCTGATTGAGGCAGCAGGAGACAAGCAGCACCTGTGTTCTGTCAGGTAAAGTTACTGTTTTTCTGAATGGAGTCTGGTGTCTTTGAAGAGAGCAATGAAACATCTGTTCCTGGTTCTCTTTAACTCTGAAAAATGTTTTAATTAGGGAACATTTAATGTCATTTTGTGAGAGTTAAGAGGAAAACATGGATAATGAAATGAAATAAATTCAGATCTTTGACGAGTCTGTCTCTGTCACCGTCGCCCTGCAGGAGGCCTCGGAGCAATCTTAAATTACCAACTGCCTCTTCATGCAGAGGACACCGGTCAGTAGTCAGAGATAAACAGTACCTGTGTCTTCTACATTTGCTGTTACAGGGTCGAGTTCACTAAGTAATGAGGCTACTGTGCACCCTCTGGCCCCCTGTTCAGAAGCCAACAGGCGGTAACAGGTGTGCAGCCACAGAGGCCGGTGGCAAAAACAACAACTGTTGTTGGGCAGCGACAGTAAAAGAAAGCTTTATGCTAACGCACGGCATGCTGCTGTGAGGGTGGAGGTAATCTGTGATAAGAAAGTCATAACGTGTGTGTGTTTCAGCTGAGACAGAGAGCACGGCTTTATTCATGCAGGAGCTGTGAAAATGTGCTGCACAAGTTCAGAGGGGGCTTTATTTCAGAGTGAAAAGACTTGTTGTGTAAGACAGGATCACATGCTGCTCTGAGAGACGCACAGAGACTTCAGGCGACAAACCGTTTCAGATCGGAGTCAGAGTGAAAAGAAATCTAATTAAAATGAGATTAAATTTAGAACTTGAATGGAGTCAGTTAGCCCGCGCCACACTCACATTTAAAATATATACTGCAACCTCATTACTGAAAAGGGTTTCCTCAAACTGTGATGGGACACAGACGCCAGGTGAAGCTGAAAACACGGAAACAGGCTGCAACATAATCCTTGATGGGTCAAAGGTCGTCCACTAAAAGTTCTTGTTGTTTCCACTGACAGGCTCAGATTGTTATTCTAAGTGTGTGACAACATGACAGAAAGGATCCCTACAGAGATAGACCTTTGTGTAACAGAGGAAGATGATTGCTTTAACCATCGCTCTCTGCAGACACACCAGACTCCACTGACAAAAACAGTAATTTTACATAGAAGAGAAGAGGAGGTTCTGGTTTACCTCTTGCTTCAAATGATTAGTTTGTCTTTATTGTTCGGTAACTTTGGTGTTTTTAAAAGTCATCTTGGATCTAATAGAACAAAATCAAACTAACAGTTAGAACCTGTGAGTCAGTTAGACCCTAAAATATGTTAAAAAAATAGGGCTGAAAATACCAGAATTCCTGTTTTGGTCCAGTTACACTTTTATTGTGCATAAACACCATTTGCTGTCATTAATTTGGTTATCAGTATTGATCATGTCCTTCTCTTGTGTTAATCTTTCTGTTGTTATTGTGAATATGTTTAAACTTTAAATTAAACTTGTGTCTTCAGTTGGTGCTCAGATACTCACGAGCACAGATCTCTCCGTTCTCGTAGAAGCCCGGGCAGCACTGCGACTTCCTCCGGTACATCGTCTTCTCTCCTCTGCGGTACGCCGTCCGATAGCTCACCCTGCACGCAGAGAGGAAGTGATGTCACACGGGATCTTACATGCAGGAAAGAAAAGGCTACTAGATGCAGTGTAGTTTAGTTTGTGGTTATAAAATCTGATGGAGATGCTGTGAGGCCCAAAACTGTCTGTGTTATTTCTCATCATCATACAGAACCTTTAAAAACTGACAATGAAGAGATCAAACAGCAGCAGCTCTGAACGTCACACTCTCTGGTTTGTGGTTAATGCAGCTAACCTTTAGGATGCTTACAGTGTGATCGTGTGGAAGCAGCTGATGCTCTGTAACATCAGCTGATAGCGTCAGCAGTCTGCTGCGCACAGGTGAAAAGTTCACATGACATGACCGAGCTCTTCCGGGTTCAGAGATAAGAACATGTTAGAACTTCTGCCTCATGTTCCAAACAGAGTTCTTTAAAATCTAATCAATTAAAAGCAGCTCAACCTTTAGTTTCTGTATTTACAGGTGTATTAATGTTCAGATCTGATTCATGCTGAGGTGTTCATTTAATACATGTTTATTAGAACAGTCGTCTATACTTGTTTTAGCACTGTTGTCCTGAGCAGTGCATGCTGGGATGGAAATGTGAATGAATATTTTAAATATTTCAGTGTAAATGATTCTTTTAAATATCTCTTAACACGGTTTTCAGATTTCGTTTCTTTTGACTTTTCTTGTATTTTTTCTGTTTGACTCATTCATAAAACACTTTTCATTATTACTGTAAGAATTCTACTTTCATTAATTACACATCTGATAATATCTCTGGATTTTATGTCCTTGCAGAAAACTTTGTTGCTTAACGGCTTTTAAAAGTTATTTTTAACCCTCCTGTCGTGTTTGCTTCTCCCCCCTTCCGTCTGTTTTAACGGCTCTTACACAAAAACCTTTGATCGTCATCAAACACCTTTTAAAGCTGTAAACAATCTCAGACTCGTGGTTCACATGAACAACTGCAGTGAATATACAAAGCAAAGACATTGAAAATGTATTCCATCAATGTTGTCTTCATTTCTTTCTTGTTCAACTCCAGTCTCCTCTTCTTCTGGTTCAAAAAGTCGGTCCAGTTGTTCAGTCTGAGATGTGTGGTTCATGTGTAATCTAGAGTTACCCATTCATTTCCTATATGGCGTCTCTATTGATCGGGAACACCGCAGTGTTACAAAGTCGACTGAACCACTGAACTATCAATGAAAACGATGATCAGAAACTTAACATGTTCCAATGCCTCGTGTGGAGGCGATCATCAGACCTGGAGGTGATCGAATGTCAAACACAATATTTATGATTGATGAAAGTTATAAATCACACGACAGGAGGGTTAAATGGTGTTATTATTACGACTGTTTGTATCTGTTGTTGTTTCTAATATAAGTTAACTCTTGATTATCACATTGTGGAAGCATCGCTGCCTTTAGTTTTAACTGCGTTTGAGGGTTTAACAAACATACATTGTATGGATGTAGTGCTCCTTGTAGCACAGGATGGTGTTTCAGTGCATGCCGCCTGCAGCTGGAGCTCTTTGTAGAGACTATGAACGACTGAATCAGACTCATTAGTGACCTTTAATTGTTTTCTTTTTTATTTGTGTCTCAGTGTTGGTGACGGATCTGTCCAAGAATCATCAGCAGTGTTGGGAGGTTACTTTGAAATGTACAGTTACAGAAACGTAAAAAATAATGTAACTATTTAAATTATGACATCAAAGTTATGTTATTACATTTGATAACTTTTTGATTACTTCTCTAACAAATGTGTTTAAATTAGGATAATCCTGGGGCGCTGTTTAGCTCAGTCGGTAGAGTAGGCGCCCCATGTACAGAGGCTACAGTCCTCGTCGCACTGATCGCAGGTTCGACTCCCGGTCTGCCGATCATTTGTGCATGTCATCCCTCACTCTCTACTCCCAACATTTCCTGTCTATCTTCAGCTGTCCTATAAAAATAAAGCCAAAAAAGGCCAAAAAAATAATCTTTAAAAAAAAAAAATTAGGATAATCCTTGAAGTCCTACAAACCGACTGCGCTCTCATGTCAGAGGCCTTTTCTGACTTTATAACAAACATATTGTTTCATTTCCAAATTTAAAAGGCGTTCAGTTCTTATCTGACAGGACCACCCGCCTCCATGGGGTCGACTGGTGCAGATTAATGTGATTTGATTGGCAGCTGAGAGGTGGTGCAAATTCAAAGAGGAGAACCAATCAGAAACAGCGCACAAAATGTAAACGATGAGAGGAGCCAGTGAGGATGCAGAGTCTCATGTCGGCCCTTAAAGAAAGCCGTGCGGTCCTTTACTAAACCTGCTCTTCATCACTGTCAGGTGTCAGCGCTGTGTGTGTGTGCGTGTGTGTGTGCGTGTGTGTGCGCGTGTGTGTGTGTGTGTGTGTGTTCTCACCTGTGTCTGGTGCACTTGAACCAGTTGAGGATGTCGGTGCAGCTGGTGTAATAGATCTGATCGTACGGATGAGCGTACGACTCCTGCACCGTCACCGAGTAACTGTAAACACACAAAGAGAGAGTCAGAGTGAGTGTGTGTGTGTGTGTGTGTGTGTGTGTGTGTGTGTGTGTGTGTGTGTGTGTGTGTGTGTGTGTGTGTATGTGTGTGTGTGTGTATGTGTGTGTGTGTGTGTGTGTGTGTGTGTGTGTGTGTGTGTGTGTGTGTATGTGTGCGTGTGTGTGTGTGTAGGAATTTCATGCATGACCCATGTTTATCACCCCCCACACCGCCTCTCTGCCTCTAAGTAGCACTATTTTTGATTGTTTAAATCATTAAGCTGCTTCTGTGTGTGTGTGTGTGTGTGTGTGTGTGTGTGTGTGTGTGTGTGTGTGTGTGCGCGTGTGTGTGTGTGTGTGTGTGTGTGTGTGTGTGTGTGTGTGTGTGTGTGTGTGTGTGTGTATGTGTGTGTCTGAGTGTTTGTGTGTGTGTGTGTGTGTGTGTGTGTGTGTGTGTCTGAGTGTTTGTGTCTGAGTGTTTGTGTGTGTGTGTGTGTGTGTGTGTGTGTGTGTGTGTGTGTGTGTGTGTGTGTGTGTGTGTGTGTGTGTCTGTGTGTTTGTGTGTGTGTGTGTGTGTGTGTGTGTGTGTGTGTGTGTCATGGATTAAACCCCCACGTCCCTCTGTGTGGCCCTGTCTGTCAGAGGCTTGTATTATATCAAGATTGTAATGATTGTGTCTCACCGACTGTGTGAGGGGGGGGGGGGGGGGGGGGGGGGGGTGACAGATTTTCCTTATGACTTCCTCGTGAGCCGCTCTCACCACAGGTCCCTGGGGGCAGAAATGTTTCACTTCCAGAGGGATACAGTTGGAGACATTTACTGTATCCGTCTGTGATGGGCAGAAAGATAATTTAAGTTTTGTTGGTTCCAGTTTTTATTTTTTTTTTTATTAGTTTGTTGTTAAAACACATTTTGTGTAAACTGCTGCTTAACTTTTAGTGGTTACATCTTAAATGTGCATATTTAACAGATTTAACAGATTTAAATGTGGACACAAAGCATTATTTAATATTGTTAATGCGTTGCAACGTAGATGCAGTTCCTCTGGTGTCCACTTGAGGCTGTCTCCAGCAGTGAGTCAGTCCCCATAGAGCCCCATGTTAAACTTTACAGCAGAAATAAACATGTTTACAGCCTGGTACAAAAAACAGTTTGGGTCTCTATAGCTCATTTCTCTCTTCATGACAACTGTACGGGGAGAATCTTTATACAGCTCACCTGTTTACATTATATTAAGGCTTAAAGTGACGCAGCATTAGGGGCGTGGCCTCTTTGAGTGACAGCTGGGAGCTGCTAGTATTCAGTCACTGAACGTAACCTCTGGGCCGTGTTTGTGCTGTTGGAGCCTTTTGGAGATTTGTTCATGTAAATATCAGACAGATAATCTGTGTGTGCGCTTTACTGGACGAACAGACCGTCCAACACGTCTCACACACTGTTTTCAGACTCAGTCACATTATACTGTTGTTTCATTTATTTACAGGAAAAGTTGACTTAGATTAAGCTAATGTTAAATAATCTGTGACCTCTGAGGGTCAGATCAGTGCAGAGGGAAGTGAAAGTGTTGATGGAGCGCACAGAGGAGGCCGAGCGGAAGAATTGGGAATTCTTTAGATTGAAACATCGGGTCTTTGTGTTCACTCACACGTCAGGCGACCAAATGAAAGGCAGTGACCTTGAGTAAAGTACTGACAACTAAATATTTCAGTTCTCATCGTGTCATTTTTCACATTTTACTGCTGAAATGTCAAATATTAAACTTTTACAAAATGTTTCGTAACATCTTATTAAGTCGGACAGAAATCCACCAAAAATTTGTGAAGTGAAATAAAAGAGAAAAGCAGAAAATCTGGACCCTAATTCATCTTATCTTATATAACTTATATAACTTATATATATATCTGCATCTATCAAATATTTTTCCCACTTGATTCATAATTTAGATTTTTAAATGCCTTAAAAAGAACCCCACTTTAATAACTGCCAGTGTTCACGTGGTGACGTTAAACTTAGATTTCCTTTGTTAACTGTGAATTTTAAATCAAAGATCCATCTGAAGCTCATCATAATTCATACCTAACATGTATTTAACATATTGTAGGGGTTGGAGTTTGTCCGGAGTTTTACTGATTCAGTTTTTAACAAATTCCCAGAGAAGTCGACAGACGGCCCCGACAGAACGACATAAAGCTTAATAATGAGCGTTTGTTTATCCTGAATATGTTTATTTCTGAGACACAAAAATTCAAAAGGGCGGGGCTACCTGTGATTGACAAGTAGCTACCATGGCGACCTTGTTCAGTTGTACTAAAAGACACTCTGAGGAGTCGGCTGTTCGTTGTTTCAGCAAGAACACTTTGTTTAAAGCCTGTTTTAAGCTAGCCAAAACTAGCATCCAAACTAATATCACAGTTACTTAGAGTTTTGGATGCACCTGGCTGACCGAGCTAGCGTTAACTAGCTGCTCACTTTGTGTTTGCTAACCCCACGCTTCTCCCAGAATGGACCCCCCAAAAATATGGCGACTTCCAACATGCCAGATCTGTTATGTTGCTACGCTAACCCACTGTGGGTTTCTGTTTAGTCGGTACACTAGTCATCTTTAAGTTCCTTAAACAATAAACATGATTTCCTGCTGACGAGCTTCAGTTGTTTTAATAACTAAGTTTAGAAAAAGGCTTGTGAAAAAAAAACGTCCAGAAACTGTAAAGAAGAATAAAACCCTGCAGACTTTAAGACGGCTCATTACCACACCGCCCTCCTCTGACTCTCCGCCGTCAGTCAGAGGCTCTGAGTGTGTCTACAGCTGTTTCCTCAGATTAGTCAGTGACATGAATATATCTGGGAAATCTGCCTCTACCTTTATTCTTTTACACGTCTCTTAATGTGTTTCCAAGATTCCTTTTCAGTCAGAAATCAGCCGACAGATTCGTTCACCTTTTCAACACCTCAGGCTTTTAGCTGCTCTTGTTAGCACTTTGTTTTACGTTTTTGTCGTCTGAATACAAACAGGAATGTTAACACGAACGAGATATGAATGTTAACACGGGAACTTGAAGGCGTGTTCAGACCAATCGTGCAGCATTTTCCCTTCACGACTGGTGCCACAGCTGATCAGTTGTGTTTCTTCTCGTCTGTCTGCACGACGACAAACAAACCTTTTTTAAAACGCTTCTTTTTTTGAATGGAGTTTGGTTTGAACATTTCTGACACGATCAGGTCTTCAGGAGAAACTCAGTGCTGATTGGCTTATACACCAAATCTGTACTTGATTAGCACCGTGAGATTCGTTGGGTCTTTGACGTGACTTTAAATTGCACTGTGTGAAAAATGTTTACAGCCTTTTGGAACTTTTGACAGAGACAAGCTAGCTGTTTCCCCTGTTTCCAGTCTTTATGCTAAGCTAGGCTAACTAATTCCTGATTTTTATTGAAGCTTAAATTCAGACTTAAACAGCGCTGCGTTAAAACAGCACAGCGCTGTTTTAGAACCAGAGAGACATTGAATCACTTTATGATGCTCTTAGCTCTTTTTGCTAGCAGTATTAGCATGGCGACAGGGATCAGTAGGAACTTCTGTCTTTGCGATGGAGGCCCCTGAGGTGAAACGACAGCAGCATCATGTGACTGACCTCTCCCAGTGGCTGCAGACGTTGGGATCCTCCAGGTTGAGGGAGGAAGTGATGCAGGGCAGGAAGCAGAAGGCCACAGCCAATAGGACGGTCCTGTGGCAGCGCAGTGAGGCGGCCATCACAGACGGAGCTGCTGCACCTTCAGAGAGGAGGAAGAGGAGGGGGCACAGGTTTACTGTCTGCACGCGGAGTAGAAAACACATTTAAATAAGGAGGGAAAGCCAAGTCCAAATCAGAAACTTCTGAGCTTTGAAGAAGTCACAGAAATACGACGACTGAAATACTGTTTTTTATTGGTTACAAAGAGAGTCCAGAGACTCTGTTGGTGTAAACACATTTTCAGCTGGAACCTTACATTTCCAAAGCGCTGTCTGCAGTGTCGCAATATAAAATTAAGTGAAAACAAATGTGGGCGACATATTTAAAAGTGTTTAACAGATTTGTGACAACCGAACCACAGATATGAAAACACTTCTTTCTGTGATGTTTTGTTTGGAACAATGAGAGAACTCCAGGAACAGATCGGTGCCTCCACGCTGTTAATTACTTCCTCTAATGATACAGAGGAGCGACAGGAAACTACAGGAGGCGTTTGAGTCCCTCGGCCTGATGACAGAACACATTTAACTGACTTGAAGCAAAACAGCTTAAAGAGAAAAGAAAGTGAATCAGAGAAAGGGAACAGGATCTGCGTTGCATCATTTTAAACACATTTAAACTTTAACTAGAAGTTCTGCTGCTCTGTTAAAGTCAGTGTAAATCCTGCAACTGTGATGACAGAGCTTCTTGTGCATCTTGTGGGTTTGAAGGATTAAAAGTCAGAGTTTCTATTGTGAGCTGTGTTTACTGGCCGTCTATTTACAGGAACAAAATAAGACGTGCTGGTTTCTCTGTGGGTTTACACAAATATCTGTCTTTACTCTGTTAGAAGACGTCGGGCGTCCTGCAGTGCGGATGTGCTGTACAGGGTTAAAGGCTTTAAAAGTAAAGGTTTATGTGCTTTTATATCAGAAACACTGAGCTACATTCAGCTTGGAGAGGAGATACTGTCACCCCGGAAGACTTCCCTGTATCTGCACACTCAGGAGTCGAATGTTTGAACACTTTAAGTTTTTTATTGAGAAAAATCTGCAAAACGTCTGTTAATCTGTTTCTTCTGTTTTGTTCTTTTCCTTTATTTTTCCTTCAGTCTCACTACGATGAACTGATGAACATGCACTCAGGAAGCAGGAGGCCACAAGGAACCCAGTGCTTTTGTGTATGTGTGTGTGTGTGTGTGTGTGTGTGTGTGTGCGTGGGCGTGTGCGTGTGTGTTTCATGTGCATATATCTCTGTCCGCTCAGTAAACAGCCAAGCAAACATCCTGAGCATCAGCAGTCCTGTCACATCACCTGTGCGGACGTCATCTGAGACTCAGGCAGGCAGACCGGGCAGAGAGACGTGTTCGCCTTCTATCTGACTGTTGATTGGCCCATCCAGATACATAAGAAAACTAAACTCCATCACGTCTGTGTTCATAACATCTCCTGTCCTCTCACAGCTGGTTAACCTCCCTCCTCCTCCTGAGCTGTGTCTGATGAACTCTCCTGCTGCTTCCAGCTCCTTCAGGCTGACCAGTGCCCAGTGTGATGAGCTGTGAGCTCGGATCAGTACCAGGACTTCTCTGATGGACACCAACTACCGGCGTTCTGTTTCAGCTGTGGAGCGCCTGTCCATCTGTCTCCGCTGAGTGGCAGTTTCACTGTATCTATCAAGTCACAGGTGGGCTGAGATCTGTCTCACTACAGCGCTATGAAGCCACAACAAACAGATGTTACTGAGATTTAATGACAATAAACAGGCTGAGAGGATGCTGAGAGAACTACATCAGGAGGCAGGGTTGTACACAGGCTGAAGTCATGCTTTGTCACGTCTGTCTGTGAGATGACAAGAACACTACTTTAAAATGACTGTTTTTTGAATGGAGTTTGGTTTGAACGCTCTGATGCAACAACAGGAGAATCTCAGCCCTGAGGGGCTTTCAAGACACAGCGTCACACGGATTACTAGTTTGGGTTAAAAACAATCAACTTGCACGGATATGTGAACGACGCCTCAAATCGTTTTATTCACTTTGTCGAACCGTGCCAAAAAACGTCATCCTAAAACTCTGAGTGTGCTCTTCCTTCATTCTAGTCGGCCACACGTCGTTCATGTGGTTAAACAGTTTTAGTGCATGAAGTATAAAAGCATCACTTAGATCTCGGAGGGATCTTCAGGATTTGTCCCTGTCTGTTCTTTGTCTTTAATGACACAGCAGCAGCTGCTGAACACAGAACCAGATCCACTTTATCACTCCAGCTGCCTGATGAGTCTCATCAAGGTTCGCGCTGCGTCTGGCTGGAAATCGTGGGTTGATGGAGGCGTCCTGCAGGATGTGTCTGCTGTCTGCGTGTCTGCTGACAGTGTGTCTGTGCAGGCGGTTTACGGGCCAGCGGGGCCAGTCCTCTCTGGTTTCACTGAGCACAGAGGGGGCACAGCTGCAGCCACCAACGCCGAAACCCCCCCACCCAAGACAACTGCACCGCTGCACAAACAAGGAGCATGCTGTGTGTGTGAAAGGGCTCCAGACACACACCCCCTAATGGAGGGATTAGACCGGGCTGCCCCACTTTGATACACTGTTCCAGGCAGCGCAGCGTTGACGCCTCTCTGTCCGCTCGCTGAGGACTGCCAGGAACCGAGACCTGCGTCTGAAGTCCCTCCAGGGTCCAACAAAGGCTGCTCTCAGACCATGAACTCATATCTGTTAGAGGACACATGCACATCCTGGGGCACGTTTTCTTCCCTGCAGGAACCACGAGATGCAGCTGAAATATGACGCACTCATGCATTTTCTCATCCTCTGCCGGGTTCAGAAGGACAGACTGGCTCAGAGTTCATCTACACAACGCACAGCACAGGTCAAAGTCAGGTTTCTTTGAGATAAGCAGCGAGGATGAACGAGGCTTCGCACTTTGTTCAGTGACACTAACAGACACAGGAGTATGTTCATAAAATGTTTCTATTCTGATTTACTTTTACAGATTTGTACTTTATTTCTCCTCGATCAATAAGTATCTATAACAGCTGCCAGAGATCAGAGAGCCGTTTGTCTTCCTGCTCTGAGGACACACATTAAGATAACGGTAGCTGTGGCAGGAGCGTGTGCACATGAATGCACGTGAAAGCATAAAGATGAACCTTCTGGTTTTTTACACTGAAGCTTTTGTGGAACAACCACATCAGCAGTGATACAAACAGACGGGGGTGTTCATCACTGTAACATCAGCTACTGGTGATAAATGTGCACTAATAGCCACCGTGTTCTGAGTAAAGCAGATTTATGTGGGAACACACTAACGTTGGTTGGCGTCTGCGACATCTGTGTCCACACCATGTGTCAGAAGATGTCCGGCTCTTCAGCTGGGTGTTCATCTCTCCTCCATTGTTTCTGACATTCAGTTATACTTGTAGGATGTTGTATTATTTGTCCCCTCCTCCTTCACTTTCATTTGTGGGCTGGTTAAAAACTCAAAGCGGAATATTTATCAGCTGTTGGCGACTGCAAAAAAACCCGACATGCAGCGTTCAGCGCAGAGCAGCAGCTCAGCACGTCCTCCCTCTGCGGCTGTTTGTATCGTACTTTAAATACACAGAGCTACAAACATAAGACGTTTTTAAAATACACCTCAGGAAAAAACACTGCTGGACACAGGACGTCTGGCACTCGTAGCTCTTTTTCAGTTTACAACTTACACTGGTGTCATGTTTTAACGTGATAAGAAAGTGTCATATCGCGATATCAAAGATGTCAATAGTTGCGGCTATCAAGTTGCGTCCTGCTTTTCCTGTTCATTATAGAAGCACTCGCCTCGGCTTTAAATCAACACAGCTGAGAGCAAAAGAATTGAAGACAAGCAGAACAGTTGCATTTTACTGCAATGAGAGCGGCCGTCGCCGTGCTGCTTCAGAAAGCTCCGGAAAACAGCAGCCACGTGACGCCTGCACAGGAAGCACTAAAGAGTTGTCCTGATACGCCACGCAGACGTTTACGGGGTTAATGAACAAACAAATTAACAAATGACCTTTAATAAAGACTACACTTCACTTTTCTTCTAACTGACATTTGTAGCATAGCCATATATAGAGTTATAAATGTGTCTATTTACTGAGTTAAAGATAAACAACATGTTAGAACAGATCAATAACCTCTTATTAAAAAGAGGAGAGTCTCAGCATATCACAGCTTGTAGCTGCTACAGCAGTGTTTCTCTGTTGTCACGTAGATCCAAACGTGAACACTGCCTGTGCGGGCGCAGAGCGGGCTCAGACGTACAGAAGGACGAATGCTCCTTTGAAAATGTGCCACAAGCACCAAATTTGGGCTTTCCTCCCGCAGACCGCCGAGCTCACCGGAGAGGACGGGAAGTTTATTCTGTTTGCATGAATAAATTCTGCTGCCTGAAAACAAAACATTATGTATTCATTGTTTTCTTTTTTTCACATCATCATGAATATCGTTAGCACAAAATGTAGTGAAATATCGCCCACCCCTATTTACAAGTGACGTTATCCACGACCGCAGACCAAACTAACTCTGGATGCTTTATCCATCAAAGCAACTCAAGCGCTGTGCTGCTTGTTAGCACGTTTAAACATCCAGTCCATCAGTCTTGGGAAGTGGTTCTAAAAGCTTCCCGAAGGAATAGACACTGTGTGGGAAAGGACAAAAAATAATGAGCAGAAAGCTCCTTTAACCAAAATCAAAGTCAGGGTAAGGAAAACTAAACCAGCACTGCCAAGCAGCTGAACCAAAAGTAAACTCTCTGGAAAAAAAACTCCTTCGTCAAACAAAAATGGGCCGAGGGATTTAAAGGAGAACAAAAAGGCTTCTGAGATAATAAGGCCAACAAGGTTGCTATTTTGATTTCTACAAACACACTGACAACGCAGGAAGATGCTCTCACTATCTCTGGAGGTGAGACGATGCTGGACTCCAAGGGTTTATATAAGCTCCCACCACCTGCTCTCAATCAAGAGCACACACACACACACACACACACACACACACACACACACACACACACACACACACACACACACACACACACACACACACACACACACACACACACACACACACACACACACACACACACCTGACTCTGCTCTGATCCCTCTGCCAAACTGACTGACAAAGTGCGTGCCCCTCACAGTCTTCTAGTTAAACGTGACAGACGTTTGGTTTAGTAGGCAACAGTTACCGTTTGAACGTGAACAGATTTCAAATCTGTGGCGGCCATCTTGGTTGTATAAATCACTTCCCCATCCAATAATAGTTAAACAAATGGGATTGGCTCGAGCTGAATCATGGCACGGGATGGATCATGGATCCATCAGGTGGCAGCAGCCTACGTTAGCCAGACGTTCCTCTCGGCAGTAAAGTTTTCCGGCTCCTCCTGGGGGGTGCCGAGGCGTTCCCAGGCTAGATGGGATATACAATCCCTCCAGCGAGCTCTGGGCCTACCCCGGGGTCTCTTCCCAGTTGGACATGCCGAGGGAACTTCCACATCTCTGTGAATTATGTGCAAGTTAATCATGAGCTTGCAGATTTGCCTGGTTCCCAGGATAGTTCCAACATGCAAAGGATGTAAGAAAGTGGATTTAAGAGACCGACAGACTTCTAGCAGACTTCAGTTTCTGTATAACGTTTACACTGCAAATCTCTTTTCTTTTAGTTTGGGAATAAACTAGTATGGCCTAATTTATCGATTTGTTGGACCTGATTTGTGGGGTCTTGAGGAGAGAAGTGGGTGAAAGTGTCTTTCCCATCATCGGTCGCGCCTGAAAAACAACAGCTGAAGCTGCTGAAGAAGTCCTCCAGCTGACTGCTGAGCGGCCTGACACATTCAGCTTAGCCTGATTATAGTTTACAGCTCTGACCGCAGAGTGTTTACTCCGACAGGCTGAGCCCTTAATGTGCTGAAACATCATCGTACTGACGACGTACAGAAAACAACCTCAGTGACAGGACGACGGCTGTTTACATCACTGTGCTTCTTCATCTTTTGTCTCCGTGTGTGTCTCATCGTTTTGTCCGCGCTCAGCTGCTGTGACATGATTATCTACCCCGGGGCAAATAAAGTAGGGCTACCATTACAGAGAAAAGCCCCTCTGTGACGACGATCAGATGTCACCGTCTCTAAAGTGTTTACTCAAAAACATCCACCACTTCTGATTGGCTGACTCAAACCTCCAAGAAAACACAGCTGCTGTTTGTCTGTGTGTGTGTGTGTGTGTGTGTGTGTGTGTGTGTTGTCTGATTGTGTTGGCCAGCCTGTGTTTTGGCTTTCATCTCACACACTCAGCTGTGAGTCTCCTGCAGTGTGAGCTGACATTCCCTCGCTCACTTTCACCAGGGAAACACTCACAGTGTGTGACATCATCCTGCAGTGTGTTTCCATCCACACTGCTGCTACTGTAACACAAGTCATCAGCTTCAGGGCAACGGTTCAAATCCTACAGTTAAGATTTAAATGAACCCTAACCCTCCTGGCACTGAGCATGTAAACAGAGTCGCACTTCAGTAGCGACTGGGTTTCACTTTCTCCTGCACCTGTTGGAAGCACTTAATTGTTTCTAAGGATATAATAGCCGGGAGACTCACGGACTCCAACAGAACTTTTTCTGTTGCTCTGGGAAAACTCTACTTCCTGATGGAGCAGATAAGATGTGGTGTCCCTCAAGGCTCCATTCTCAGTCCCCTTTTGTTTTCTATGCATGCCGCTTCTTTTTGAAATGATGATGTGTTTACCCTTTTTATGCATATAAGTTAGTCGGCCCTTTATACAGAGGAAAGTGCTGCCCTTCATTCTGCTTTAACATTTTGCATAAAAGATCAAAGAAAGAAAAGAGGGGCAGAGTTGTTTCACCATATTCATCAATCAAACATCATCTTTTATTGCCAATGTGTGAAGGGATAGTAGAGGAAGTGATCAATTGTGTCGCTATGAATGAGGATTTTCTGAAAGTTACATATAGCACCTTTAGGTCTCGTCTTCTATGTATAACGCACAGAGGCTGAGTGGTGGGGCGAAGTCGTTCCACCTCTGAGCAAAACGGCGTCAGTGTAAACAACAGAACTGGCAGGGTTCAACAGCGCCGTGTGTGTATGTGAAGCTCGTGCTGTTTGTTGACACCTTGCGCATGTTTTGCTCCAGCCACGCTGGAACGTTTTGTAAAAACACACACTGGGGCGGCTTTACGCTGGCGTGGCTCGGTCCAGTGTAAAAAAGGCAGCGTAACGGCAGCGCTTCGTTACGGAGCTGTGGCGGAACCGCAGTGTACAAAGGGGCTCCAATGCTCCGAGCCTTTATGGACCTCTGTGATTGTTATAAGAAAGAAATGTGGCTACCAGACAACAATGTCATATTTCTGACCTTGTGTTACCTGTTTCATCTCTTTTGCTTCGGGGACGCTGTCTGCTGGTGCTGTTTGGTTAACTGTCAAAGAGCAAAGCTGGCGTAAAGAGGGGCCTTCATGTCTCTGCTGCAGAATCCCTTGATAATAACTGTCTCTTTAATACCCTTCAGGCCTTTTACTTGAAATAACCGTTCAAATTCCTAAGCACTCATGTTTCACTGAGACGTCATTCCAGCTCCTCTAGCTGTAACAGACATGTCGAAGTCTTTCAGCAGCTCACTTTGTTTGTAAATCAGCTTCTTTCATTAGAAACAGGTGCAACTTCAAATCCTCATCAGTGTTCCCTTAAGAGCGTCAACTTCAGATACAAAGGATCAGTCATTCTTACAAGACAATGGCTGCGGATGGACAAACACAAGGAAGGATCTGTATGTGAGCTTAAATACTGTATTAAACTGGACTTCCCTTGCAGGACACAAACTGGGAGCACTGGTTCAGTCCATAGCACACACCGGTATGTTCTTAAAACAAACCTGAAGACACCAGAAATAGTTCTCATGTTTGCATCTGACAGGCTCTAAACTTTCCTCACAGCTTCACTCACACAACACTTCCAGTTGGTGGTCTGGAAAAGTTTGAAAGTGTGTGTGTGTGTGTGTGTGTGTGTGTGTGTGTGATCTTGGCAGGTGCAACTTATTAGCCCCATTAAAGCCTCTGGGGTCTTATTTGTTCAGTCTTTCTGCAGCGGGTCCCTCGCTGCTCCTAACAGGAACAGGTGCTGCATTTGGAAAAGCCGTATTTACTGCAGGGAAATCACACGGGGTCCATCTGCAGAATTTAAAGTGCAGCTTTGCAATGCATGAAAGTTCTGGTTCATGATTGTAAAAGGACCCCAGTGGCATGTAGACGTCTTTATTAAATCTCAGAAATCCAGTGTCATAAAGATGGAAAACAGCGGCCATAAAGAGAAATCCATCAGAATCCCTCACAAGAGTTAAAATCCGTCACAGAAAAGGTCCCATGTTTGGTTTCATCGCGTCGCATCTTCAGGGAAACATCAAGTATTTTCAGCCTGGCTGTTACTCTCAGGTTTGTGGTCCTTCTCGCTTCCTTTAGCAAACTTTGAACCACATGTGAGATCCATGGGCTCAGTGACACAACTTCATCATAACAGTGTGAGCGTCCAGGAGCTTTTACAATAACTTCAGTTTTACATTCATCACGTCACTTGTTTCTCTTCCAGTCCAACCAAAAGGAAACAGATTAGCCAGCTGGATTAGCTGTCGTAGCAGCTAAACTTGCCCGATAACCAGCTAACCGTGTTCATCAAAGCTTACAGCTCAGGTCAAGTTCTAGTTAGCTTGTTTTGAAATGTTATTTGGTCAGAAAAGTTCCTCTTTCTTTCTATGAAGGGCTTATTCGTCTGCTGCCACCATTTCATGTTTGTGTATTAAGTAGATTTGCAATGCTAACTTAAAAGAGAGAGGTGAAGACAATTAGCCTGTGAAGCTAACGCAGAGCTGCCAACTCTTGTGCTTTGATGTATCAATATTGACCCCTGACCTAACTAAGTACTTTTGGAGCGTGAACCAGACTGTAAGAGGCCTTGCAGGCGGTTGCAGTTTCACAAAAAGTTGATGGTTTGAGCTAAAATTAGTCATCCAAGCACGGCCTGCTGGGAAAAAGTTCAGTGTTTAACCAACTCATTCACCACAACCCGATCTGTGACAGAGAGACACTGTTTACAGGCGTACACACAACAAACACACGATGAAGAAACGTACAAATCTCCAAAAGCTTCCAAATGTAGTTTTATGTTACACGTCCGTTCTTTCACACAGTGTCAAACTTTATAAGTGGAAACGCTGCAGCAGGAAAAGAGGACAGGGTGAGTTTATAGACCGGACAGAGCGACACATCGCAGAACTCTGAACACTAAAGAAGCCTGAGGTGAGAGCTACAAACCCTGTTACACCATCATCAGTTCAGAAACTGCTTCTGCTGAGGTTTTCACAACACCTGGTGACTAAAAACATCTGTGCAGGGACGACAGATGGAAAACAGCATCTTGGCTAACTCTGGCACATTTACAGCGGTGTTCCTTAATGTGCACTGTCCCTGAACGTCTCTACGGTTTACAGAGCGTTACATATCCAGTGAGCCGCAGTTTCCTGGGTGAAAATTCCTGGTTGATGTTCGAGTGCAGAGAAGGATAACAGACTGATTCAAGCTGACAGAAAGACATCAGAAGCTCAAATAATCACCTGTGCTTGCAGGTATAAGAGCATCTCTACAGGCACAGCACCCCCAACCTTACAACAGAGCAGCTACAGCAGCAGACGGCCACACCTGGTGACACTCCTGTCAGGTAGGAACAGGAAACTGAGACTACAGGGGATGAAGTGTCTCTAAAACTGGATCTGAAAACTTCGCCTGGTCTGACGAGTCTGGATCCATCCAAACTAAAGCTCACCCCTCTATGACCACAGCTGCTAATGACTACCTGCAGCATGATTTCATTTCATCACAGCGGTGTCTACGTGCATTCTCTCATTCTGTGTAGTGAGGGGATAATTTGGCCTAATTAGAACACAAGATCACTTGTGCACACATTATTGTCTTTATCCAGTGTTCTCTGTAGAGACACCAGGAAGGACTTGTGAACTACCACACCCTCGACCACGTCTCTCCTCCTAAGATTCACAAACACATTGAACCAGCAAAGTCGAGGAAATCTCAGGGGGCAAAATGCCACAGCATCGGTGTCATGTTGGGTCCTGTGCCATGAGCCAAAACCAAACCAGAGCTCACAGTTACAAACTGTAATTAACTGCAAGATTAAAACACAATCAAACACATATTAAGTTTGCAGAATGTCTGCATGACTTCATCCACAAAATGCAGAGTGAAAACAAACCGCTGCAGCCACTTCTGTTTGATTTTCAGGACAAAAAGAGAAGAAATTCTAGATTTCCCAGCAGCCATGTCGGCTGGATAAATGAGTCAGGACGGAAACCTTCTTATTTTAGTCAAAGGAGGGAAAAGCTGCTTTGTTCTGCACAATAAAAACACATCAAACTAGAATACTGGAAATCTAACCCCTCATTGATTCATGCTCATAAGACTTCAATAATTCTAATAAAAACAAAGTTAGAATATTTAAGTTGCAAAAAGACACAGCAGTTATATCACGTTTTAAATGTACTGACAAAAGCACGAGTGTAAACACATGAATTATTTTAAAGGTAAGGACCCTGGTATAACTCCGCGTCCTAAGCAGAGTAAAGTTCTTTCTCATCCCTCTTTAATGACAAACAAACCTCATCACGTTCACTGATCTGCAGTGTTTGAATAAACGTGTTTTCCAGCTTTGCTTCTGCACGTTTCCAAGGATGATAAAAACAGCACTTTTTTTTCATCGATGCAAATATTCAGCTTTAACGAAACAAGTCATTGATGAATCCGCATCCACGGAGCGTTAAAAACAGCACCACGAACACATTCAAAGTGACATCTCGTCTGTAATCAGATCACACATGAACCCTGAGCAGCTCTACAAACAAACGTTACCTTCTTTAAGAGAGGAAAGCGGCTGTGGCTCTGCTCATCGGTCCGTCCTTTCTGATAAATCCACTTTTTAAAGGTTTAAAACCTCAGTTTGGTGCTGAAGGTCCGCAGAACATCCAGCTGAAGTCATTGAACGCGCTGTTTCTCTGGTGCTCAGTCAGTCTCATCCACACAGACAAACTTTCTCCCATTCTCAAAACACTGGACGAACCACTGCCGTGACGTCACCAGCCTCTCCACCAATCACGGGCTCTCATCGTCCCACACGTTTTTTTTCCTCGATAGAAGTGATTGTGATAATTGTTCCCTCGATTAAATATCGCCGATTATAAATCATCATCCGATATTTCCTATAAGCTACATTTTAACGCATCTAATAAAATCTAAATGAGATTTTTTTAAAGACAGAGGTGACTCCCTCTTGTTGTATATTAATGATTTCTATGCATGTGAAAAGAAGTTTAAAGCTAAGCTGCAATGTCAATAGTTCTAGTACACTTTGATAGTAAAATGTAACTATAACAATCAAATACATTTGGTGCTGTTCAAAGCAGCATGGAGTTAGATACAATCATGTAAAATGGGCCACATAAAGTTTTATAAATATTAACTTTACAGCCAATCACAATCACTCATCTTGCATTGTTGCTACAACACTCATTACAAGAGCTTTTATTGGTTTGAAGTTGCTAAGCTTGGCATGGCAGAGTTTGAAATGAAGAGAGAAATCTAATGGTAAGTAAGCATGACGGAGCAAATGTCACTCTTCAATAATAAGGGTGAAAAAGCAGTTATAAGAAAGCTTACCATGAACAAGGTTTTTACAGGCTCTTTACATGTATAAAACAAAGTCTGAATTATATCAAAAACGTTCATATTTGTAGCCTATTTTAAATAAGTAATTTTAGGTAGGGGGCTACAAATACACACACACACGCACACACACGAGTTGCATTGAAATTGAGGGCCCAAAGCAGGTTAGCATAGATAGCCTACAAAATGTTCCTCTAAAATGTTTTAGAGTAAAAGTATAAAGTTAAGAAAAGTACAAGCTCCCTTCACTTGTTCCAACCAAGCTGAAACATCCAGGGCTGAAAAATGAAGCTGCAGTTCCTCTGGTGTCCACTTGAGGCTGTCTCCAGCAGTGAGTCAGTCCCCATAGAGCCCCATGTTAAACTTTACAGCAGAAATAAACATGTTTACAGCCTGGTACAAAAAACAGTTTGGGTCTCTATAGCTCATTTCTCTCTTCATGACGACTGTACGGGGAGAATCTTTATACAGCTCACCTGTTTACATTATATTAAGGCTTAAAGGTATAAACCTCCTGGGTTTTATTACTCCCATCCAAATATGGCCCCTTCTGGCTCAAAAACTAAACAAAACATGAAGGCGACATTCAATATGCCAATCTCAAGGCTCAAAAACAGTACCAGCTTTTTTTGTGTAAGTGTTTCCATCGATTTTTTGTTCTTGGCCAAAAATCAGTTTGACTAAAAAACAGGGTGCTCCTGGAGTAAAGATTGTTGTGATCTAGTTTTAAGATATTATTGTTTCAGCCTGTGCTCACATGGTGCAGATTCCACATTAAAACTGTCTTTAGTATATTTCCAAAAAGTCTTTTAAAAACAGACCTTGTAGTCAAGAACATTGTTCCAGTTTAGGAGAGCTGGTTGGGCAAACCCTGAAGCTGCCATGCTTTGTGTGCTGTTTGCTTTGTACTAAATGGGGCCTTTGAAGAGTCACAATACATTTACAATGTAGAGAGGACGGATGGTAACAGTTAATTTTACCCCAGGGTACTCTAACTGGTTCATCCAGCCCCGGTTTTAACCTTAATGTGTGAATAGAATCAAATGCCTTTAATGTCATTCAACATTGTCCAAACAAATAGCTGTGCATCTCCTTAAACAAATATTCAACATTCCCAGTCTCAAGCTTAAATCTTGGCTCCTTAGTTCACGTTAGCCTTAACGTTAATAACTTATTTTACAGAATTTCCCCACAGGAGAAGTTGTGGCAGTAAAAGCACCAAACAAAATTTGTCCAAAGACCAAACTCTTGGCCTGGAAAGCATCCTGGCTGAAAGGATTCAGTTTAACAATAATTTGACTCTGCTGCCACCTGGTGGTCGAGTAGTTCTCCACAACTTCAAAAACAAGTAAGTAATGAAATGAATTTTTAATGTGAAATAAACAAGTTAAGGCTTTACACACAGACTATTAAAAACTTTGTTTAACCACATCAAATAACAGGAAAAATCATAGTTAAACACAGCAATAATCCTTCATAATACATTAAAAAAAGATGGGAAAAAATATTAACTTTGATCCTCTGAGTTCATTTGATTCAGAGTCTGAAGAATTTCGTTCTATAAAATATTTAAAATAAGATTTTCAAGTCTATTTGATAATCTAACAACTGAAACATTTAAAAAAAAAATGAATCTACAATTAAAATATTACACAAAAAATCAGAACTTAATTTTGCTTCAAAACACCAAGTTGAACAATGTAATTGAACACTATAAGCTTTCTCTATTTTATTACATCAATTCTCATTTTTAATACATGGGTGCGTCCTTTTTAAACGTTATTGAAATAATTCAACTATTAAATGAATATTGCATAAATGTAACGTATAATTACAAATAACATGAAAAAAAAGAAAAATAATATTTTTGATAGTAATTAAAAACTACATTTTGAAAAAAATGAGAAGGCATGTTATGATCCTCTAAATCTGTAGCTTTACTTCTGTAAAGCAGAAAGAATTTAATTTTTTTTTTAATGTAAACCACATGGGTCAGTTATGAGTACATCGGTGAGAAATATTTTTATTTTGTAGCGATAAAATCTGACCGGAAGTCGCTTTTTAATCAGAAAAACCTGAAAACAAAAAAGGGTTGCTGGTTGTTAATTAGCCTTCAAAATAAAAGCACGAGCATACGGTTCTTACGTTCATATAACTAAAACTATTGTTTTTGCCAAAGATATTTCATATACCATATGTACGTTTTAATGTTCTTATTAACTGGCTGTTGTTCGAAATGGTAGTTTTTCAGTTCTTGTGTCCTGATAACAAATTAGGCTTTAATTGTGAAAATCCGCCTGGAAGTCCTCTTGTTCTTCATAATAACGGAACACGGAGGCGAGATGATGACAAGTTACCTACCCGTGATGTGAAGACAGATCATTAAATCCAAAACAACCGTTTAAACGTAATATTAGAGTTAACGGTTAGTCGCGAGCAGTTTGAAGTAAGGTACAGAACAATGGCGGCTGCTGGGACGACGTTTATTATAAAACTAGCTTCATTTTACAGATGCTAATTTGCCACAACAAGACGATGGAGGATAATAAAGAGCCGCTGGGACAGTATTCCTCGGTATTCGGGACATTTGAAGGATTCATCGCTTCTTTCAGTAGGAGGGAAACTTGGATATAAAATATTTGTACTCTTGGTTCGGTTTTACAGTTTCAGATGGGACAGGCGAGCCGTGAGGATGGGACTTACTGTTCTCAGTGTATTTTTAGCGCGATGATTTATGCTAACAGAGGTGTGATGTGTGTTTTTCCACATCAGGTTTAACGGTCTACAGAGATGTTTCCACGTCAGCACCTCCGCATATAACGGCAGCATTCACATATTAACAGCTTCGTAGGGGAGACAGGGGACGGTTGCAACACTTGCTTGCCTTTTAGTCAGTTACTGAGAGACTGTAAAGAGTAGAGTAGACCAAACAAATTAAGTTATTAAACTGAAATCTGTCAGCTATTTACCCATAACATTCAAAGATATATAAGACAACATAGTATACATCATATTTTTGATAATAACAATACATTTAATTTGACTATTTAACTTTAGATTTTTTTTTCATAAGCATATTAACTTGTATTTATTTATACATTAATTATAAGCTCACCTTAAGTCCACGTACAGATTTTGTTTAATCCCTCTATATTTGTGTTTGGGACACAAGGAATAGAACAATTTGCATTTTAACAAATGTTTGTGTATTTATTCAGTGAGTACATGTTTGTAACTGTTGTAACAACTCATAATAATCACCTGGTTAAGAAGAAGTCAACAAAACAAGGATCCAGACCAAAGTAAATGTTGATTTATTCATACAAAGGTTTAGGACCATATGACAAAAAGACATTTCAGTAAGAAGGAATACTTTCATGCCTCCAAAACAAGTTGTTTTTATTAAATAAATGTAGCACCAGAGGTTAAAAGTGTCTTCCTGGATGGAATGTCTCACTGAGCATGTGCAGTATGAGTGCCATCTCTGTAGCCTGTTTCGACTGGAGGAATAAGACTTGTTGCATCCACCCCCAGTCTCCCCTACTTTAAACAGCCATGGGTCTGAGGTCAAGGAGACCGTGGACGACCGTGATTTTTGGCATCTTTCTTGGGTTCACCGCCTCCTCCTGGCTCATCGTACCTCAGGTTTTGGAGAGTAAACGAAAAAAATCTCCAGAGTGTTTGTACTTCAGTGACTCCTCCGCCCGTAAAGGTCCTGATCCGGCCCTCAGAGTCCGGGACATCCCTCAGCTCAACCCGGAGGAGGTGAGAGGATCCAGCCCGGGAGGGAACAGTACCGGAGACACCGGAAGACCTGTAAACAAACCCAACCGTTTCCTCTATGTCGGCGTCATGACAGCGAAGAAATACCTGCGGACTCGTGCCGTGGCTGCTCACCGCACCTGGGCGAGCTCCATCCCTGGGAAGGTGGAGTTCTTCTCCAGTGAGGGGTCTGGCACCGTCCACGCGCCCGACCCCCTCCCAGTGATTTCTCTGGCAGGTGTGGACGACTCGTACCCACCACAGAAGAAGTCATTCATGATGCTGAAGTACATCCACGACCACTACCTGGATAAATACGAGTGGTTCATGCGGGCGGACGATGATGTTTACATAAGAGGTGATTATTCCGGGAATCTGAAGGCTGGATGTGTGTGTGTCAGGGTGAAAAGCAGACCCCTGAAACCCTCACATTCATGAGACGTATAGTGGTTCACACAGTCTAAATTACATTTTTACTTTCAGCACTTTCAGGTGAGGTCAGTGTTATCATAGTTTACAGATCGCCCGAGCTATAAAAATGTAGAAAGATTTGTTTAAAGGTAGAAAAGTTTCTGATTAAAAAAAGTTTGAACCCCTACCTGGCTAAAGATGACTGTGTTATATAACTTTAATTTCTCTCGCTAGGTGAGAAGCTGGAGTTGTTCCTGCGGTCCCTGAACAGTAGTAAGCCTCTTTACATCGGTCAGACCGGCCTGGGCATGGCCGAGGAGCTGGGCAGACTGGCCCTGGAGCCCGGAGAGAACTTCTGCATGGGCGGCCCCGGGATGATCTTCAGCAGGGAGGTGCTCCGCAGGATGGTCCCTCACATCAGCACCTGCCTGAGGGAGATGTACACCACACATGAGGACGTGGAGGTGGGCCGCTGTGTGAGACGCTTTGGAGGAACGCAGTGTGTGTGGTCCTATGAGGTTTGTATTGAGTGAATACGCTTTCTGTTTTTTCATGGAGTCTGTATTCAGTGACGGAGGACATGTAAAGCGTTCTTTTCAGGTGTATAACAACACAAACAAAAGAAGGTTTCAGTGCAGATTAAATTAGAGACTTCACTGAACAAACAGCAGGGAGGACGGTTTCTGTAATGGAGGCTGTTTTAAACGGTGATAGACAATCATGGCTTAGTGATTCCTCTTCATGTTGGTGCTTTTATGGGAACGTTCATGTGGAAAAGGAAAAACAAGCTTCATGACTGGCATCGTCTACATACCTGCTGTTACTGATGGAAATAGCATAAAAATTAAAAGTCTTTGAGATATTTTTCCATTGTAACGTTAACAGTCATCGATAATGTTGTCTGTGTTTTTGTTTGTTTGTTAGTAAAAACCTTGTTGTAGGGAAAATGTCATCAGTACTTGATTCTACAAGTAAAACAGCAAAGTCATTCGAGCCACCAGACTCCATTGACAAAAAACTTTATTCTAGCTTGCAGAACGAGAGGGTTTATGGTCTGTTGCTACCTCGATCTATGTGTTGGTTTGTGTTGGCGGGACTTGTTTTGAATCGTTAGTTTAACCCAACACAAAGAAATCAACAGATGGAGGTCGAACAAGACCAGCAACTTTCCTGTTGTGTGAGCTACAATTACTGTTTTTCTGAATGGAGTCTGGTGTGTGTGCAGAGAGCGATGTAACGTCTGTGTGTGGTTAAAACAATCATCTTCCTCTGTAACAAAAAGGTCTATCTCTGTAGGGATCCTTTCTGTCATGTTGTCACACACTTAAAATAACTATCTGAGCCTGTCCCAAAAGATGATGTTGCAGCCATTACAGCTTGTTTCATGACTGCTGACTGCAATTAACTGGAGCAAGTCCAACAGTTTTTGTACCTTTTAATCATTTACACAATAAAACATCGGCCCAAGTTTACAGTTAGTCTAGTTTGAATCAATTTTTAACACTTAAACTTAACACTTTAACACACCAAAAAATAAGTCCCAAGTTCTGCAGATTGTGCATTCAGATGCTGATATCTGTTGATGGAGACGAATGTGTTGTTTGTATTGTTACTTGGACATCATCCTTGTTCCTGTTTTCATGGTCTTTCCACAGATGCAGCAGCTCTTCTATGAGAACTACGAACGCAACAAGAAAGGTTTCATTGAGGATCTTCGGAGCAGCAAGATCCACAACGCCATCACACTCCACCCCAATAAAAACCCCGCCTACCAGTACCGACTCCACAGCTTCATGCTGAGCCGTGAGATCTCCCGACTTCGGTACCGCACCATCCTGCTCCACCGCGAAGGCCTGGTCATGAGTCACCTCAGTGATACTGAAGTCCTGTGGGAGGACCAACAGCTGGGATCCCCTCCCTCCTACTCGCTCTATCGGCCTAATGAGAGAAATGATGTCATTGAGTGGGACTTCCTGACTGGCCGCCATATTTATTCTGCTGTTGAGAACAAGATGGCCCGGCACAACCTTGGGAACGTGTTTCGGACGGCACTAGAGGACATCATCCTGCAGGTCATGGAAATGATTAATGAGAATTCAAAAACTCGGGGCCGTGTTATCGACTTTAAGGAGATTCAGTATGGCTACTACAGAGTGGATCCAATGCATGGTGCAGAATACATCTTAGACTTACTGCTTCTGTACAAGAAACATAAGGGACGAAAGATCACCGTGCCTGTGAGGCGACACGCTTACCTTCAGCAGTCCTTCAGCCGACCCTTCTTTACGGAATCCGAAGAGTTGGATGTGACTGAGCTCGTGGCCGCCATCAACTCTGAATCCCAATCCCTGTCTTTCCTCTCCAACTCTCTGAAGTTCCTGTCACCTTTCCAGGTGTATGAATCAACCGCAGAGATGTGGGAGCAAAGCCAGAGGAAGGTCAACATCCTCGTCCCGTTGTCCGGTCGCTACGACACCTTCGTCCGCTTCATGGAGAACTTTGAGAAAGTGTGTTTGATCCCCAAACAGAATGTGAAGCTGTCCATCATTCTGGTGGACAGTGAGAGCAGTCAGAGCAGAGGACAGCACCTTCAGTTAATCAAAGACTACGACAGGAAGTACCCCAAAGCTGACCTGTCTGTGATCCCCATGACAGGAAACTTCTCACGGGGGCTGGCTCTGGAGCTGGGCTCCGCACAGCTGGATAATGACACTCTGTTATTCTTCTGTGATGTTGACCTCATCTTTAATGGCGACGCTTTGCAGCGCTGCAGAGACAATGCTGTTCAAGGCAGACAGGTGTACTTCCCTGTCGTCTTCAGTCAGTACAATCCAAAGCTAGTGTATCCAGAGAAAACCCCGAGAGATAGCAAGTTCGTGCTCACCAAGAAGAGCGGCTTCTGGCGGGATTACGGCTTTGGAATCACCTGTGTTTTCAAGAGTGATTTACTAAAAGCTGGAGGTTTTGACACCTCCATCCTCGGCTGGGGTTTGGAAGACGTAGACTTGTTCACCAAAGTGATTAATTCTGGTTTAAAAGTGTTGCGCAGTCAAGAACCTGGGATTGTCCATGTTTATCACCCCGTCCACTGCAACTCAAGTCTGGAGCAGAAGCAATACAAAATGTGCCTTGGGTCAAAAGCAAGTACGTTTGCATCGACAATGCAGTTAGCAGAGCTGTGGCTGGAGAAACACATAGAGGTGGGCTATAACAGAACTTCATCCTGACACTCCACCACGCCTGGACTACTAACGCAAGTTTACCTCAGTTAATCAGATACAGAGTGCAGACAGTAATGGGCTTTGGGTGTGTTGGAGTTTGACTCTGCATCAGAGGCTGGAACGTCTGATCAAGAAAGGACCCGAGCATGAATGATCCAAAACAGAGACGGAACAAACCAATAAAAACAAACTAACCAGACCCTCCTGCAGTCAGAGATCCGGACAAATCCGAACAGAACTGAGTCCAGGATTGTCTGCTTAAAACAACTCTCTGCTACCTTATCCAGGTCCAACCAGCTGGGGAACCTCTGACTCCATGCAAAGAGATTGTTTCTTGGTACTTTGAACGCTGTACTGTTCTGTTCAGCTTTACAGGTTCATTGATGTATTGTTTACTGTGCCAGTGATTCAAATGTAGATCTTTGGGACCTTTTTTCTGTTCTTTGTTTTGGGTTGAATCTAATTTTCTACTAATGTCGTTTTTCCAACATGTACAAATGATCCATGGTACTTTGGAGAGTCCCAAGTTTGGGAATTTTTAATGTACAACCCAAAGAAGAAGCGATGTTACCTAAATTACTACCTGACAGGTGATTTCAATCAATATACAATCATGTCAGGAAATGAAATCAAAGGAAACTCTATATATTGTAGGCGAATCAAGGGTCTGAGGCTTAACCTCAACATCTGCTTTAATGTACTGCAGGTACGCAGAGTCAGAATCACCTGTTGCAGCTAAGTTAACCCGTGAATTCAATATTTAAAAGTGGACGGCTGCTGAGCAGCGTCGTCTGCTGCAGTACACAATCTGTGTGTATCTCTTGTGTTCCTGTGCATGTGACAGATCGAATATTCTGAATATTATTAATCTGAGTCTCAGTGAATTTTTAGAAGTTCTCTGTTGCCCACCTGAAGCCGAAGCTGTTTGATTACTGCCCCTGCAAACATGACTCTTTGGTATGTACAAATATTGATCCTGTTGTCTCTCTAGTATCCCTCCTCATACTGTGTGATTTCTCTGTTACCGATGGCAGCCATCACTTCTTTATCTTAATGCCAAACCATGGGGCCTCAGCAGTCTCCTGAGTGTGCTCCTGCCATTAATGGAAATGTACCTGAAGAGGACAGCTAACAGAATGTTTACAGGGTGCATGGTAATCATCATGACTGTGTTAGTTTTAATATTTGTAAAATTTAAAGGTACTTTGTACCGTTTTCAAAAAATCATTATTAATGACACCGGTGGCCGTTATGTGAACTGCAGTGAGCTTCCTGTTGCATCATCAGGGATGCTACATATAAGACTGAACATGATTAACCAGCATCACGTCACGTATATGCCTCTGTTTTGTGCCGTGAGCTTCATCATTTATGTTATGGCCTCAGTAAATATCATTTGTCAGTTAGAATCATCAATCACGTTAGCTGGTGAAGTAATTTGACTAAAACAAGTATTTTACTAGCAATAACATTAGCAATTAAGCTAGCTAAGGTTAGCCAGCCAGCAGTAACTTTGCTACATACCTCGATTATGGTCATTACAGATAAAGGAATATGCAAACAGCATGGTAGCCAATTTACCAGCCAGATCAGCCCAGGCAGTCTGGATGAATCAGCTGACATGGTCCACTCCGGCAAGTCTTTGCTCCACTCTGTTGCTATTGATTGGTCCGCTTTAGTGCGCATGTCACCGTTGGTTATTAAAACCCTGTTCACTGAAGTTTCACCATCGACGGTGGCCACACTTCCATTTGACGGATGAACCAAAGTTCTGCTTTCTGTTGGTCTGTGTGTTGTGGTTGGTTGGTTCATTTCTAAGCTAACATTAGCACTGATGCTCATTTGGAGTCTTATTTTTTGTGTTACGTCACAGTCTGTTCTAATATTGGCAATAAAAAGTCATTTAAGGTTCAACTGAAGCATTTTACATGTATGTAAAGTCCATTAGAGCCTTTTAACGTGTTATTTTTGGACTGTCGAGTTAAAAACATACCAAACAAAAGATGCAGTTTGATGATCATCCCGTCAACATCACAATCAGACAATCTTTAAAATCACGAAGCCTCACTGAAGATTTCTATGTTCTTTGTGTCTTTCAGTTCTGCGGTCTCTTCCAAAGGACATCACTGACATAATCTCCTCATGGACTGTAATAAATTGTTATTATATAAGATTTTTCTCGCTGTCTCTGTTATTATGATGTTTACCTTTCTGCCACAGGACCACACCTAACAACCCAGTGTGCTGCACGCTGTGCTTTCACAGATACGCTCCCTGAGAAAAGGAATGATATGATGAAAACAGTTTGATCCAAGAAGGTAAATTGCTGCCACAACAGAAAAAGAAAAAACTGTTTGTGTCAAGTTATCATGAAAAGTAAATCATAACAAGATGATTTTTTCTCTACATGTTTTGATGATTGACGTAGCCACTGGAGAGACATCTGGCTTCCTTCCCAGCTCTGTTGAGGTTTGCACATGTGCAGTACTGATCAGCAGAATCACAGGGATAGGTGTATGTAAATACTATATTTATGGTTCTTAGGCTCTGCTGCAGGAAACATGCTACACCATCATTGCAAAATGACAAGCTCACGACTGGAGCACATATCGCAGGAAGTCCAACTTGCCTGAGAATAACTGATGATGTGATCATTTTAGGAGGCACGTTAACACAAAAAGGTTCATGTCATAAATAAAATTTCAATTGTTATTGTTTGACATAATGATGTGAAAATATTATACTATACGTTATTACATTATAGGTTATCTTGTTATAAAATGAAATTTCACATAACAAGATAAATAGTTTATCACAGTATCATAGTATTTATTATATTATTTTTTTCTCAGCAATTAAATGATTAATTGTCACCTATAAAATCTACAGCTTTTCTGATAATCAAGAAATCGATTTGAGTAATTCTTTAGAGGAAAAAAAGCATAAATTCTCTGATTTCAGCTTCTTGATGTTGAATATTTTCTGGTATTTTTCCTCTTCAAGAGTAAACTGATCATTTTTGGGTTGTGACAAAATAATACATTTGAGGACGTCATTTTCGAATAGTCCGCTAAATCCACGTTTTAAAGTTTAATTCCGGTAAATTTGTAACATCTTTGCTCCAAAGTATTTACTTTTAATTCCCTGCCGACATTATTATTAGAATAACATTGTTTAGACGTAATAATTTGCCATATAGTTTTCTAAAATAAGGTCTCATGGGGTCTAACAGAAGGGGATTTACCATACACTGTCCTTCCATTATCCTGGACTTGTTATTATTATTATTATTATTCATACAATTTTTAATGACTAATTTCATCGACTTTTAAACGTTAGTAGCGAATTTCAAACAGTCCAATCCATAAAGGGAGGAAGCTGAAGATACACGGGCGGATGTTGGGATCTACTATTTTTCCTGTGGACTTTGTACGCAACGTCACTGATGACGTTGCAGCAGGAAAACAAACATGGCGTCCGGGCAGCAATGGGTGTTGGTGGAAATGGTTCAAGCGTTTTACGAGGTAATTTTGTCTCCTCTTCATCCCTGCCGGGATTAATCACTTTAAGAGGTTTCTAACTAAACTGCTCGTGTGTTCAGCTACACTGTGAGGTTTTTAATTTAGTCATACGCTGTTAAATGTAAACTTCTGAATCCGGAAGTAACATCCGTGGCCCGGGGAGTATTTGACAGACTCCCACCCATCCACTGTATGAGAGGGAAAGTAACGTTAACTAGGAAGTTAGCTGATCCTCAGAAAGCTTCAGCTTGGTCTACAGCTCGCTAGAAAATTAGATATTAGGATCGAAAATGTTTGGTGCACCGACTAAGAGCGTTAAAGCCAATATTTAGTCGTGGAGTTGAGTGTCGATGTGTTTATGTGTACATTGCTGCCTAGTTTGTGTGTACAATGGCGCGTTCAAGGCATGTACGGCTACAGAGTTGTACAAAAATACATTAAAGGATGTTTTTGCCCTGAAAGGTTTGCACATAGTGTGTTTTAGATTAAAGTCCTGTTTGTTCTTAACAAACCTGAATATCTTCCATATAAAGGTGCTGCAGAGACACTCCCTCACCATGCTGCTCTCCTTATGTCACCTGCGTTTCATTTGTAACAAGGACATTCAGCAGACACTGTTATTCATGGTGACTACCGAACTGTGCTATTGAAGTTAACAATCTTATTATAATATCTTTGTCAGTTTAATTTGTTTCTGATGGTTACAGTCGCTGCTTTTGTCTTACTAAAAGGTTTGTGGCTTAGCATTAATATATAGTACGTTTTAAATGATGAGTAACACGTAACAAGCATCTACGAGTGCTGAATGTTGTAGTAGGTAAGGAGTTGGTTGGGTTACAGATCTCCATGTTACTGGTGGAATTGTAAAATGAGATGAGGCCGGACGATGTACCAGCCTCAGGGATTTCTGCAGAATGTGAACACAACAAACCTCTTTTTTATTGCCCTGAACGTGTCATCAGAGAAGTTTGTTGTGTTGGGGAAAACAGCAAAGAAACAAAGACAGTTTGCTGTTGTTTACTTCAATTAAAAATTCTGCATTACAGTGAAATATTCAGCAAAAAGACCAGATGGCCTTTAAAGACAACTGATGCAAAACGTAGGAATATATACAGGAATTCTAAATATGTCTGTGGACTGTTTGCTCTCAGTTATGGTTAGAAAACTGATCGGTTTGAACGTAGACGCTCCGCACCCGTTCAGCAGTGTGACAGCAGGATGATCCTCCTGTCTGTGTCGTCCTCAGGCTCCTGCGTATCACCTGATCCTGGAGGGGATCCTCATCCTGTGGATCATCAGACTCCTCTTCTCGAAGACCTACAAACTCCACGAGACCTACAGGCTGACAGAGAAGGTAAAGTCAGCACTGCAGAGTAAAAGACACACAGCAGCAGAGTGTGTGTGTGTGTGTGTGTGTGTGTGTGTGTGTTTGTCACTGAGCAGCTGTTTGTCATTTGCTTCCAGGAAAAAGAGGACCTGATTGAGGAGTGGCAGCCGGAGCCTCTGGTTCCTCCTGTTTCTAAAGACCACCCCTCGCTCAACTATGACGTCGTCACAGGGTAAAAACACACACACACAGGACACACAGGAAACCCTTTAATTTACTGACTGCTTATAAATAATGTCCAAAGAAGCGTTAAGAGTCCATCCAAGTGTGCTTACTGGTACCTGAACCCTGTATCCTAGATTCCTTAGACCTTCATTTTGAAGTCTCGTGCAGATCTCAAAGTTTCCAAAGATACTGAATCAGTTAGTCTGAGTGTTTTGTATCAAATGTTGCAGTAATAAAATGTGGGACAAACGAGAGTTACGTTTTCCCTCACAGACCGCCCAGCCATAAAATCATCATCAATGGAAAAGAGTGCATCAACTTTGCATCGTTTAACTTCCTGGGTCTCCTCGACAATGAGCGGGTTAAGGTCAGTCTTTATTATTTAATTTGATTCTTTTATGTTTATATTGAATAACATCGTATCTTTGAATAAATCGTTTCTGCTCTTCACAGCAAAAAGCTCTGTCATCCCTGAAGAAGTACGGCGTGGGCACGTGTGGTCCGAGAGGATTCTACGGGACGTTTGGTGAGTAAAAACTCGACTGAGCTTTTATCTTCAGTTTACATTCCTCGATGATTTATAGACTATAACAACACAGAGCTGCTAACCAGATGTTTCTAAATGTACTTAATATATTCAGTGGAATGGTGGGGCGAAGTCGTTCCGCCTCTGAGCCGCCTTCAGAGGTAACAGAGGCGATACGGCGTCTGTGTAAACTGCAGGGCAGGCCGGGCGGAGCAGTGCTGTCGTGCACGTTTAGCTTCCACAACGCCAAAACGCTATTTAAAAACACACTGGGACAGCTTTACGCCGGCGTTGCGTGGTTGAATGTAGTATGACAAAGGTCACATGAGGACGGAGCCTCGTCACGGCGCTGAGGTGGAACCGCAGAGTAAAAAGGGTTTCAGATCATTTAGGCTCGACCCACCGATTCTTCCTCCTCATTGTATCCACAGGACGTCTCTCCACCTCTCGTTACTAACTCGGCTAACTCGGGTGCATTTACATTTTATCCGAATGTTGATTAATGTCAATGTTCCGTTTTCTTCAAATGAAGTATCAATTTATCACTTTATGGAAATGAACCAAGACGCTCGTCAGAAGCAGAAATGCTCAACTTTACCTGGAAAGACGTTTCGTCACCTTCACGTCATTTTGCTTTGTTTTATCGTACCGGGAATATACCTGAGACTCACCTCATGCAGTTTCCTGTGCCTGCGTTCCCTCCCTTTAAGAACATTCGCAAAGCCAAAATCATTTTGAATCGTTAGCCTGCAAACATGAGAGTGAAGAAACGTTGTCCTTCCCTTTGTGTGAAGGAATGTGCATCACATCCCAATGCGCATGAAAAAGAACCAAAACATAGGCTGGCCAATAAAACAGTTATTATTCCACAGGACTGTTAGAGGCTAAGACCTGTACAGGACACCTGTCAGGTGTTTTTAGTCTTTTGTTTACAGAATGATTACGGAAGTTTCGCTCTCTGCAGGGCGCTATACATGCTGTGATAGTAAATGCAGATTAACAGTGTGACTTGTTTCCTCCCTCAGACGTTCATCTGGAGCTGGAGAGTCGTCTGGCTAAGTTCATGAAAACAGAAGAGGCCATCATTTATTCGTACGGCTTCGCCACCATCGCCAGTGCGATCCCGGCCTACTCCAAGAGAGGGGACATCATCTTTGTGTGAGTCCTGGCTCTGCTCGTGTGTTTAACGCAACATGAAACCAGGATCTTCAGAGAGCACAGAAAACACATGTACCTGCTGCAGCCTGAGTGTGTTTCTGTGTGTTTGTCTCTCAGGGATGAAGCCGCCTGTTTCTCCATCCAGAAAGGTCTCCAGGCGTCCCGCAGCTTCCTCAAATACTTTAAACACAACGACATGGAGGACCTGGAGAGGCTGCTGAAGGAGCAGGAGCTGGAGGACCAGAAGGTGAGGACCATGTGATCTGTGGTTTCATGCTTTACATGTCTCACAGAGTGTTTGAACTGCAGAGTCTCATATATGAACACACTCTGTTTCTTCTGCAGAATCCTCGTAAAGCTCGAGTGACCCGGAAGTTCATCGTGGTGGAGGGTCTGTACATCAACACTGCAGACATCTGTCCGCTACCTGAGCTGGTAAACAGAAGAGTTATTGTTCGTTACAGTAAGACTGACCTGATCTCTATTAAGGTTTATTAACAGGTGAATGAGTCCGGTGGCTCTGAAGAGATGTCAGGGATCCTTTCTGTAAAGCTGTCGCACACTTAGAATAACAGTCGGAGCCTGTCAGTGGAAACAACAAGGATCTAACACACCATAAAAGCCTCAGTAGTGTCATACTCTCTGACCACGTGTGTGTTGCACCTGCAGGTGAAGCTGAAGTATAAGTACAAGGTGCGGATCTTCCTGGAGGAGAGCATGTCGTTTGGTGTTTTAGGAGAACACGGCCGAGGAGTCACCGAACACTTCGGGGTGAACGTGAGTTCACTCAGTTTACAATGAGGAAATGTTAAATAGTGACACAGTGAGCGGTTAAATGATGCTACCTTTGTTACAGACTGCATCTTTCACCTGAACACACTCTCAGTGTAATAATGTTCACCTGGTTCTGTTTGTGCTCCGTGCAGATCGATGACATCGATCTGATCAGTGCTAACATGGAGAACGCCGTGGCGTCCATCGGAGGATTCTGCTGCGGCCGCTCGTTTGTCATCGACCACCAGGTAAAGAAACAACAACAATATTGAGTTGAATATCCTGCAAAGGCATCTACAATTATTGTTTTAGTTCCCAAATGTCCAAGAACAGATTAAAGGACTTCTTGACAGACAAAAACCTGCAGAGGCAGACACACACTTGGTCCACACCTCAAACCACCTCACCGACTCTCCCTCTGCAGCTGCATAACTTAAAGGAAGCTGATAGTGATCGGTGCACGTTGGGGTGCACGAATGCTTCAACATACTGTACATACTGTTACTTGAAAGGGCCGAAATCGTTTCCCTACTTTAAATCCAGTTTAATTCAACTGTTTTGTTTTGTAATTCCAAACTGAAAAGTAGTTCTTCCCTTATAATCAGCGTCAGAGTAATGATCCGGATGCCTTCCACTGTGATTCATTCAAACTCTCCTGTGTTTCAGCGTCTGTCCGGGCAGGGTTACTGCTTCTCTGCCTCTCTGCCTCCCATGCTGGCTGCCGCTGCCATCGAGGCGCTGAGCATCATGGAGGAGGATCCAGGTACAGCAACGTCTTTCATGTCAAACGTAGAGAGGTGTTGGTTACAGACGAGTTATTATCAGATTTTTTTCCACTCATGCTTTTTGTTTCTTCCGTTTTGCAGATATTTTTACTGTCCTGAGGGAAAAGTGCCAACATGTTCACAAGGCTCTACAGGGGTGAGTTTGTTCACGAGGGCGTCTGTAGGAGGGATGCATGATGATATCAACGTGTTATCGATACTGGCTAATAAAGACTTAAAAATTAAATATGATTCATTTATCTGCATCCTCCTGTGGGCCTTCACAATAAGAGCAGCATAACAATACCAACACTACAGGAGAGATGTATTTGTCTCTGCAGTAAGATCCCTTACATGAAGTGTCTTGTCCCCAGTTTGTCACTGTTACATAATGTCCTGTTTTTCCTGGTTACCTGTGCCTTGCAGGACTCCAGGTGTGAAGCTGGTCGGCGCCTCGTACGCTCCGGCTCTTCACCTGCAGCTGGAGAGAAGTTCAGGCTCCAGAGACGCCGACATGCAGCTGCTGCGCTCCATCGTAGATTATGTAGGTCCTCTCTGTTTCACAGGCAACACGATGAGACGGATACATGATACGTTTGTTTTAAACGTACGCAGAGGGCGAATGCACCGTCTGAATCTCTGCTGTGTTCTGTAGTTTTTAATCTTCCTTCTTTTATGCTCAATTATTTATTTGCAACATTTTTATGCACCTTCGAAAAGTTCCTGTAAATGTGGATGCTTTAGTGTCTAACAGAAGCATCCTTGTTTCTTCTGTCAGTGTTTAGAGAGAAGCGTGGCGCTGACTCTCGCTCGTTACCTGGAGAAAGAGGAGCGATTCCTCCCCCCGCCCAGGTAAGACACTCTACCTCACTGTGAACCGTGCTGTATCCTTAAAGTCTCGTGCACACCCAGTACTGTGTGTTTATCACTACAGCTCCAAATGTGGATTCATTCGCTGCTGAAAATAGTCCCAACTACGTTTCCTCTTGTTTCAGTAACGTTTCATTAAAGCAAATGTTTAAGCAGCTGGTTCAGGAAATCACAAAGACTTTAAAAATGTAAACTAAATATTTGTTTGGCATTTTAAAGATTCATAGCTGCTGATAGCCACAGACAGGAAGTCTCTTTTTAGGGGCTTTAGTGACTAAACATGTGACAAACATAGAATAAGACACGTTTGTTATTTAATACTTGTGACTGATGTTAACTCATTTATAAGGACGTATTCCTTATTACATTTTCTGCCAGTTAATCCTTTTTACACGGGAAACACAGAAGAGCAGACAGAGGATGAAGATCTTTAAATAAATATTGGGAAAAGATTGAAGCCCCAAAATCTGTAAAATGTTGACCCAGTTTGAGAAAAAATCTGGAATTACCCTTAAATGTGAGGATTTTCTTGTTGCTGACAGTTTTGGGTAACGTAACTTTTAAAATGAACCTGTTACGTTCCTGCGTTACCTCCTGACAAACGTGTTGATTACTAGTTAACCCCCCTTTGTGACTCGTTCCACACGTGTGTTATATCATCAGGACGGCGTGTCGCCTGCTGCACGTCTACCTCTGAATGTATCGACTCTACCGTCTCTGCGTCGCCTTCTTTACGGCCCATAATCTGTAACTCTGCAGCCTGATAACAGGACTGACGGACGCAGTATAACCTTTACAGCTCTTTATGATGCTAACAGTCTGACAGTGAGCTGGGCAGAGACATACAGTATTAGGCACAGCTGTTTCCATTACAACAACACAACACAGGCTCTCAGTCCCACCAGTGTTGTGGAGCTGTGTTTAGCTGCAGATGCTTCTTCCATTTGAAGTCGAGCTCTTCACAGCTGACGAGCACTTCTCCTCCAGACACAGCTTACATTTCACCGTCATGTTGTTCTCGTCCCTTTCACACAAACATTCAGAATCATGTGAATATTTACACAAAGTAAACGCTGTCCTCTCTGACAGCTCGCTAGCTGAGTTAGCTAGCTACACATGCGCACTGACACAGCTGTGTTTACCTTCTGCTGGTACGCAGCGACCTGCCAAGAAGGAGGAGAGAAACAGAAACAGAGCTTCAGAGAGTTTCTGTTTCTGTGGAGACAAAAGGAAAAGAGAAATACGCTGATTTATTTTACAGATTACTGTTTATGGAAAAGTAACTAAATTACAGATTAGTTGAATTGCAGAATAACGTGTTACATTACTCATTACAACCTTTCTTACAGCACATTGAGTCTTTGAGTTTCGGACTGTTAGTTGGACAAAAGAGAATAAAAAGAGGTCATTTTGGAGATGTTTGATTTTATAGACACGACAAATAATCATCAGATGATTCTGGAATAAAAATGAATGGAGTTTGAGACGATGGTGGTAAGAGCAAAACTTTTTCAACTTTATATATGTGAACACTGAACGTCCTCAGTGATATTTCTACCTTATAAACAGGTGTTAAAATGTTGAAATATTCTGTGTAGCTGACGCTGTGACTCCTCCCCCTCTGTGTGTCCTCAGTATCAGAGTGGTGGTGACTGTGGAGCAGACGGACGAGGACATCCAGAAGGCCGTTTCCTGCATCAGAGACGCAGCTTCAGCTCTCATCAAGTGATGATGATGATGATGATGTGTCAGCAGGCGTCACTCGAGCTTCAGCTGGAGGCGGCTCATCACTGTGAAGGAAACACTCCCAATCTGATGCTCTCATTTACAGACTGAGCGCTGCACCTGAATGTGTCACGAGGATCTTCACTGATAAACACTCCTGTGCCTCCTGCCTTTGATTGTGTTCGTTTTTTGTCTGTTGATGATTCTTTTTGTTTATCATGTGCCATGATCACACTGCTGTGCTACATGTGGTGGTGTTATGAATGTATGTTTGTGCCTGCAGCAGCTCTGTTAGCTGCTCTGTTAGCAGCGAATGCTAACGACAGAAAGCGTTACTGATAAAGACAAACTGCAGTTAAAACAAGACGTGATCTCCGACCAAATGACTCGTTGCTTCTGACCAAATATTAAACATTGCTCTCTTTAATGTTATTGTTTAAACGTCTGCAGTCTGATGCTCCTGAACGCTACATGATGGTTGTGATTTAAAGGCAACTTTTTTTACACTTTGATTTTTCGTTTTGTTTTTCAGTTGATTCCTTTTTTTAAGAGGCATTGTGACCGTTTTACATCCATGATATGCAAATACATCTAATTTAAATTATGTGTGTGTGTGCGTGTGTTTATCCTACCTTAAGAGGACCTCGTTATGTACCAACCCTGTGGGGACCAGTCAGCCTTACAGGGACCACAGCCTGGTGACATGTAGAGATTGGTAAAGGTCTCCAATGTTCGAATAACAAGAGAAGAAAGCAGTAATGCGGGCGTTGTGCCGGGCTGTGGTGGTGAAGAGGGAGCTGAGCCTGAAGGCAAAGCTTTCGATTTACCTGTCGATCTACGTTCCAACCCTCACCTGTGCTCATGAACTCTGGGTAGTGACCGAAACAATGAGGTCGCAGATACAAGCAGCCGAAATGAGTCTCCTCTGCAGGGTGTCTGGGCTCAGCCTTAGAGAGAGGGTGAGGAGCTAGGACATCGAGAGGGAGCTCAGAGTAGAGCCGCTACTCCTTTGAAAGGAGCCAGTTGAGGTGGTTCGGTCAGCTGATCAGGATGCCTCCTGGGCGCCTCCCTGTGGAGGTTTTCTGGGTATGTCCAACTGGGAGGAGACCCCGCTGGAGGGATTGTATCACCTGGCCTGGGAACGCTTCGGGATCCCCCAGGAGGAGCTGGAAAAAGTTGCTAGAGAGAGGAACGTCTGGGTCACCTTGCTGAGCCTGCTGCGACCCGACCCCGGATAAGAGGACGGAAACGAACAGTTCTGAGGTACCTGTCGTGAGTCTTACCTTAGTGTTGTTACTTTGCAGATTCACACGAACAGAAAATGAAATCTTATTTCCTTTCGACGTTTACCTGCTGCAACATTCAAGTGATTAACACATTACTGAGTCACTGAAGTCGTTAAATCTAATATAATGTCAATTATTCTGAAATGGACAACTGCACGATGTTTACATGTCTTTATATTTAGAAGCTTCTACCTTTGTACTTTTCTTTCAGTAACATGTCAGAGGCAGGACTTTAACTGTCGGGCAGTGGTTCTGCTCAGTGGTTCTGCTCTGTGTTTCTGCTCTGTGTTTCTGCTCTGTGGTTCTGCTCAGTGTTTCTGCTCTGTGGTATTAGAACTTCAGCTCTGAGGTGTGTGTGGTGTCGTGTGTTGAATCAGGAGGATATTGAAGAGGAGGAATATAAAACATGGAACATTTCCGCTCCCGTCTCTAGATGGCGCTCTCTACAAAAACGTCACCGCACTCCTAAGTGTGCGCGTTAAATACGCGCGTGCGTCCGCTCCACTTTTCCACGCTCCCTTCTTTTCAGCGCGAGGACAGAAGCCACTTTGGGATCAACAGGTCTGCAGGAGCAGCGCGGCTCTCTCCCTCCCTCTCTCTCTCTCTCGCGGAGTTTCTGCTGGACTTTACCGGGATGAACGTGGCTTTGTTTTCCTCCCTGAACCCGCATCCGTCCCGCACCTCCATGTGTGGATCCTGAAAAGTGCGTTTCTCTCTGCGGGCTGCTGGAAAACAAGAAGAAGGAGATCCAGGAGGAGAAGTTCAGCTCCCTGAAGTGGATGAAACTGTGTTCAGTCTGAGTTTTGATTCTTTCTGCGCTCTGAGAGAAAAGTGGCGCTATGGCTGCGACCCCGAGGACTTTTCTCTGGATGCTTTTCTTGTTTCCAGCTCTGAGATGTGAAGGTAAGTGTCCCTCACACACTGCAGCTGCTTTAAACACACAGGGTCAAACAGAGAGGTGATGCATGCTGAACAGAAGCTCAGAAAAGGTGATGAAATGTGAAGTTTGTGCACATGTTGCACTTTTGTCTGTGCGTAAAAACGAGCTCTTTGCACGCCTGTTTTCACGGTGCGTTCAGATGTTCTTACACAATAGATGCCGCTTCTTCTGGTCACTTCTTCTCGCTGCAGTTTCAGTTAAAGGTTCGCAGACTTGTTTCAGCTCCATTGTCCCGCTCGGAGCTGCAGATTTCACATCCAGTCTGCAGGAAAACTCACATTATTCGTTTTTACGGAGGCTTCTCTTACAGCCGCGTGAAATACCTGAATCCTCCTGAGTCACTCTTTAACATGAGGACCCCCCCCCCCTTATATATTTAAGGTTGTTGAACATTTAGTGAGAATCAGTCTGTTATAATGAGGGCTGGTTTTGTGATTAATGGTCCTTTCGCTTCTTCAAAGAGTTCGTTTGATGCAGATTTTCACCTTAAAGTTGAGGAGCGGTTTAATGGAGAGGGGGAGGATGGGTGAGGGGGGTGTCTCCCCCCTCTGAGTCTCTGCGGTCACTTAAGCTCGTCTCTCAGCTTGTTGACATGTGTTCCTGCTCGGGAGAAGAGGTGCCTGTGTGGGACTCAAAGGAGCACTGTGTCGTTGTCATGTTAATTGGACGCATAGCTCGAGGTGATCTCGCGTCTTTGTCAGTCATGTTAATTCATTTACTCCCCCAGCGGGGGGTGAAGGCCGGGGGAGGTTTCCTGTTTTCAGCTCTGAGGACTCACCATTTGGTATGAAGTGAAAGGGGGGGGGCTAAATGACCCCCCAGCAGTATTTCTCTCTATTGTGAGCAGAGAGTGAAGAAGCGGAGAGGAAAAGAACCAGAAGTTAAACATGTTGATGTTCTTCTTCTACAGAAACCAGAGAGCAGCTCAGGTCTTTATGCGGGAGCTGATCAGATATTCATACATCTGTGCGCGTGCCCATCATTGTGCGCAGCCTCGTGTCTTTATAGGACGATCAGGGCAGGTTATCACACCGACAAGTCTTTAATGTGACCCAAACAAGTAAAGAGTTTACAGTACTGGAGAACATTGTTCTTTAAATGCATTTTATTTCCAACATGCAGAAGTTAGATTTTGTAGACATTAAATTCGCCACATTTTATATGAATCCTAAAAACATTGAAGCTACTGAGTTAGACTTTTACTGTTGTTTGTCTTGTTCTTCACATAAACCTGAAAACGAGCAGATGTCACGTGACCTGAAACACATGCATGCTGAGTTCATGCTCTTCTTCTGAATGTAAACTACACACAGCTCAAATATGTGCACGTTCACATGCACGTGATCAAACTGCTGATCAAAGCAAAAAACTCTGTTGCACTGACTTCCATCACCGACTCTTCAGATGTAAAACTCACAATCGTTTGTCTTGTTGGTGTTAAAAGTTCTTCAGTTTAGATCTGATGTTTGAATCTTTGTGTTCCTGCGCTGACCGCAGACGCTGACGTCCAATCATTGAACAGTAAAGATCAACAGGTGAATCATTGGGAGCAGCTTAAAGCTGCTGTGAGGACTTTAGGTTTGTGTTGATTTTGGCGCCCCCTGTGGACAAAGCCTGCGTCTGATCTGATTCATTTTATCAGTTTCACTTTGGAGGGATTCAAAATCATCTTTCCTCTTTGTGTCGTCTTCACCTGAGGAAGAAGAAGAAGAAGGATGGAGAAAAAACAGACTGAAACTCGTGTGACAGATTTACGTGAAAGCGAGCGTGCCGTGTTAAACACACCTGCCTGTGAGAGACGTTTGAATCACAGGTTATTAAAGTGAAGTGATGTGAGGTTCATCTGAAGCTCGGCAGCAGCTGTGACGGAGGCGGTTTGATGCTAATGAGCAGCGTGAGTCACCACGACTGCTGAGGCCGGGGGGCGTTCCTTTACTGTGGTGAGAGCTCCATCATCATCATCACCGTATCTCTGATCACGTTCAGCTAGAGCCAAATATGACATGTTGCTTTAACAGCCTCAGTACAAGACGTCTAACAGCAGCAACATGTTTACAACCTGCAGATTAAAGAACAAATCACATATCACACACGTCACATGACCGCGTCCCTGCTGCTCCCTGCTGCTCCCTGCAGCTGGTGAACACTTCCAGATGACTCCTCGTCTCTCTGCAGACACCTCTCCTTCTTCTTCACCCTCGGATGTTTTTAATCGTCCTGTGTCGCTCTGACACGGCTCACGTGATATAAACGTCATCACACACGTCGGCTCACCCCGACTTCTTGTGAACATTTCACTCGGAGGCTGCAGGAACAAGTCTGCAGAAATTCAGGGTGAACAACTCACAGCCTAACCGGACAATGTGGGGACGCGCGTGTGTGTGTGTGTGTGTGTGTGTGTGTGTGTGTGTGTGTGTGTGTGAAAGAGGCTAAAGTAATCCAGCAGGAATGTGGCTTTCATGTGTTTGATTGGTCGTCACAGCAGGACGTTGGATGAAGTCACTTTGTGTAACAGCAGAAGTTTAACCTGGCAACGCAGCATTGTTTTGGCAGAGACCCCCGCCGGTCTCTCCCGCTGTGCAGACCGACCGACTCCGCTCACACACGAGGAGGGGGTGTCAGCGTCCTGCAGCGGGGCTGAAAGTTGGTAAATCAATTAACACGAGGTTGAAGAGAAGCCAGGGTTAGATATGTGGTGGAGAAGATTAAGATCAACTGGAACATTTTTATGCAAACTGTGATTCTCCATCAGTCAGGTCAGACTGATTTCTGTAGCACATTTAGAACAACGTGAGCCGAGCAAAGGGAGAAACAATCTGTGTAAAACAACAAATGAAATCGGATCACAGACACAAAAACCACTAATGATGAAAACAAACATTTAATATATTTAGAGCCTGCGAGTCCTGCAGGATGTGAGGAAATCTGCAACGTGCTGTTACGTCATCCAACGTTTAAAAACTGTGTGCAGAATAGCTCAATCGTTCCTGTTAGTTTTTACTCGCTCACTTTTCAGGACGACTTTTGTTGCATCTTTTTAGCCCACGCTCATTCATGGAGAACGGCAAACAATCCCCTTTCCCACTGAAATTAGCACGCTGACGCAGGTTCTTCAGACCCAGGTCGACCCGCTTATAGATGCCGATCGTCTCTTTTCCCATTGCCAGTGAAGTATCCTCCTGTCGGTCTCTTTTCTGCTGCGTCACCATCTGACGTCACAAACGTGCCGCAGACAGGGTTAGTAACCAGGGAAGATGTTACGGTGGTTAGGTCTTTATTGTCTCTGTTACTCATTCAGTCTGTTTATCAAACTCGACGACAAGTTTGGAACGATGTTCGAGCGCTGCTCGGACGGAGACGGGCGGAGTTTGTAGCTGAGATGACGAGGAGTCGCAGACGGAGCATAGCATCGCGCCGGAGAGGGGGCGGAGATTAGCGTATCGACACGGGTCCTGTGTTCCCATCAATGCCGATCGAAGCCGAGGCGATAATTACCCGGGTCGACTGCAGAGTCATGTGACCCAGTTCTGAATGCTGATTGTAACCTTTCACATAAATAGGCAGAGTGTTACCTCTCAGACGGGCAGGTCCTTCTCTCTCCCACATGTGTCAGGCTGTACAACAACAACAACAACAACAACAACAACAACAACAACAGTCCGGAGACGTTTTCACTCACTTTCGTTGCAGCTTTTGCATTTATGTTCTTTGAATTTGCAAAGCGCTTCGAGCTCGTTCGAAACGTCTCAGATAGTCGAAGATGAAACAAACTGAACCGTCGTCATGAATCATGAGAATTAAGAGTTAAAAATCAGTTCTTTGTTTTTCAGAATGAACACAGAACAGAGACTCTGTGTGCCGTGTTTCCTGCTTAGTTTACAGTTTCGTTCTGTAACGAGGAACATTCACACATGAACTGTGATTACATTTTGACACACCTGTAATTTAGTACCTGTAATTTTTAACCTGTTAATACTTTATTCTTTAATTACATTCAGATGCAAATATTGATGCAGCTTTCTCAGACGTTTGTATTTCGACTCTTATTAAAGTGATTGAAGTCCCTTCGTCTTCGCTCTGCAGGTGCACTCACACTTCATAAAGAGTTCCCACTGGACTGATTTAGAGTCGAGCTGAAGCTATAAGTACAATGCAGTTATAACAACCTGCAGTTTAATGAAACTACTTGTTGCTTGATTCTAAACGGAACCACGCAGCAGGTTCTTTTCAGAGCGCTGTTCATGCCCTGCTTTCCTGCTGCAGGTATAAAACAGCAGGTGAGAGTGATTCATGTGGAGGCTCATTCTTCTTTGTGGGAAACAAACTCTTCACGCTGTCAGGCTGTTGATGCCTCACCACATACATCTGCTGCAGTGGGCGGAGCCTGTCTGTGGTCTGAAGCACTGTATGAACTAATGGCTCTGTTATTTAGCCATAGGCCAGGCCCTCGTTATTAACTGTTACATGGCACACACAGTTTTATGGCACACACACCATCCAGCCTGGAGCACCTCCTGATTTACCTCCGTCCGTGTTTCCCGTCGAGCTGCAGCAGCGGACGAGCCGGAGGAGTTAGCCAGAGGTCGCAGCGTTAATGCAGAGTTTGTGGAAATGTGAGCGAAGTTCTGAAGTTTTCCCTCGTCTTCACAGCGAGGAGCTTAAAGCTGCTCTGAGACGTGAAAACTTTACTTTGGAGCGGCAGCAGAACAGTTGAGCTGCAGCGTGTACAGTTTATCCTCTGTTGATCTGAGCGGGCAGGAAGTCAGAGAGGTCTTCTGTCTGCGACTAAAGGGAATATTAGAGATCAGAAGATCAGGAGAACAAGTAGCTGCAGCAGAAGCTCTCCAAACAAGTCTCGGAGTCAGAGCCGGAGATACACGAGAAACCTTTCAGAGAATTCGTCCGATTAACGTTTAATATTCAGGATAAAGCTGATGAAAGGATGGATCTCCGCTTTACGGGCCATAAAGTGGTTTGATTCTGAGATCACAGTTCAGCCGATGTGATCCTCTTGTACTCTCCAGATTCTGTGTACGACCACAGCTCGACGACAGTATTTGGACTACAAACACCAAAAATGTTCCTGACCTACAGTTTCTGTGATACTCACATATCAGTTCATAGCCGCACCCTGCTGTTTCCTGTGAGGCTGCTGTTGCAGCTCCTCATCAAGTTCATCACTCTTTTATCTTTAATCATCAATTAACCTCCTGATTTCCCAAAAGTCTACCAACTGTTTGATCAATGAAATCTCACCACCACCAACACGAGTCTGACAATGTGGTTCACTTATCTACAGTATGTGATTGAACCCCCCGGGTGTTTTAATATCACCTCTTCAGCTGCCTCATCGGCGCTTCACATCCGACCTTCCTCCATCAGTGCTGCGCCTCGTCATCCTCCCGCCACAGAGTCGGCTTTGTTCCGAGCTGCAGCTAATTGCTGGCTGTTGAAAAGCCGTCCGAGGAGAGAAGCTGCTGCAGGAAGGCTGCAGGGTGTTATTGTGTTCATATCCTCAGAGCTGGGCCACAACACACACACACACACACACACACACTCTGTGGGTTTACACCTCTCACTCTCCGGCTTTGATACGTGCAGGTGGAAGAGGGTGATGACAGAGTGAAAAAGTAGATCTCTTTGTGCAGAACTGATGAGCCTCTAGTTGTGTTCAGGAACCAAGCAAACTTTTTAATGCTGCAAAAAAGTGAATCAGACGCGTCTCCATCGACTGGTTCGGAGCAAATCAACTCGCTGGCTGCAAAGAGTCGTTTGGTTTGAAGCCGGAGGTTTAGGCGGCGTATTGAAGAAACAGTGATCAAGTGATTAGTTATAAATGCAGAGAGGTCAAAGGGTCAGCTGATCAGTCATGTGATCTGTTGTGTGAGTCAAATGTTCATTATGTCAGAACTTATTCTGCAAAGGTGTTTCCATCTCTTGTGAACGCGTCACCTTTACGACAAAAGCCACCGACTCAAGCGAGTGTTAAAACCTTTCTGATCAATGGAAGTTTAAATGGATCGTTCTGTCTCCATAAAGAAGTTAAACATACACGTCTGCCGTCTGCTCTGATGTCCTCATTAATCCACTCATCACACTGACCCTCTCCCGAACACGATTCTCACTTTGCCTTTGCAGCAGAAAAACTTCTGCCCTGTACACACCTGGTGTTAACGTGCGTCCAGGAGGAGCTGATCACACGCTGAAAGATTTCAGTGCGTCTGTTCACATCTGCCGTTAGAATGCGTCTCGAGTAAACACGTGTGATTAGATCTCACTTTAAAATAAACACGTCTGATTTCTGTTCGCAGAGACAGGATGACTTGTTGTTTGTAACCTGCAGTCCAAATGGAGATCGGACGTGTTTCGCTTCGTGAGCTTCATGCAGGAGAATGCATGCTGCTGTTTCTGTCCTTGTGTATTTAAGTTTGATGCCACCGGCGACAGCGCTTAGAAACGTGCTCATGTGTGTCCCAGACCGCCTCTGAATGTCTCCTGATCAGACCTCAGTGTGCGTTCAGCACATCTTTGAGACGTGGACCGCCCACCTGCTCGGATCGTTCAGGGCGCATGTTAGAGCCAGGTGTAAACAGGGTGTTTGATTTTAGTTTCTTCATATAACTTAATTATTGTAAACATACTTCAGCTTTACACACAAACAGGTTCCTTCATATGAGACTTAATTTGTCAGCCTTCTGCCAACACGCAGACCAAACAGAGACAGGATCATAGTGAGAGCAGACGCGACGTGCAAACTCCCAAAAACAAGATCCATCAGTCTAACATCTTTGTGAATACGGACCCGTATTTTAATAAAGGTAATGTTGAAGCTGCATGTGCTGCATGTGCACAAATGTGCTGCATGTGCACAAATGTCTCTGATCTGTTCGTGAACGTCTTAATTTGACCTCATGTTCAGTTATTTGTGCTGATTAATAAACAGGAAGTCATTGATTATGACTCTGAGTTACACTTATTTACATCGCACTAATCAAACACAGAGTTAGAGTGCACACGTCTGCTCGCACATAATGAAGGTTCATGTCTCTGTTTAACCTCCGGTACAATAATAAGCCTCAGTGTTGGACGGGCGCTGGCACACGGCTGACCTACTTTAGCTACAGATCTGTATATTGTTGTTGGGGGTGTGACAGGAAGTCATATCAGACGGCACCACGTTTGAGTTAAAGGTCGTTTTTAACACCCTGAACTTTTATGTTTTTATTTCTCGGCTAAATGAAAGATTGTAGAAAATAACTGAAGTTTAAAATTGTCCATTAAAAACGTGATGTTTGATCTGTGAACGTCTCCGGGCTCAGGAGGCGGAGCTGGTGTAAGAACGTGTCCGACCACACGATAATCTGTAAACGAGAACCACCGAAGAGCTTTAACTCTTCCTGTGTTTGTTGACGTGAGGTGACAACAGGGAGAGAGATTACTGACAGGAAGCGCTCCGCTGTACGCTGGCATGTTTAAAGTCTGCTACTAATTATAATCCTGGATCTGGGACTAATTAGAGCGATGGAAGACATTCCCAGAGACGGGCTCAGTGTGGGTCGACATGCAGACAGGATGGACGAAAGCTGCGTGTTTAAGACGCTTTACTTTGGTAGCTTTATGTACAAACTTCCTGTTTAGTTTGGGATCAGTAGTTTATGTTCTAATATAACGTTAAGACTGTTTTTCACTACATTCATGACACACGCGGACTTATCCTGACGTATCTGCATTTTGAAAGAACCCGCAGATGTTCACATGTGCTGCTGATTACTGAGCGGGTAAACAGAAACAGAGCCGGAGGAGGCCTACAAGTGTTCTGTGATGCTTCATTGTGTCGCTGAAATCTTCTGTGTGTGTTTATGTGAGGAGAGTAAACAGAGAGCGCAGCAGAGGTGAACAGGGAGAGGAGGGAACAGCTCCAGAGCAGAACTGAAGACAGCAGAGACGTTTTAAAAGAACAGAAATCATAGTTGTCGGCCATGTTGGAGGAGACGGCTGCAACTACCAAAAACCAAAAACCTGTCAACTCCGAAAAACTGTGATTCATAAAGTTCACTCAAAAAATCTTTTTGGTAAGACTCAAGCCTTCAGTTTGGCATCTCGCCCATCGCCCTTTTGTTCTCTGGAGTCAGCAGTGACCATATTTGCAGGAGAGGAGGGAGGAGATAGGACACACACGCTGTGTCTCAATCACGCAGCTGCATCCTTCGAAGGACATATCTGAAGGCGTCACAGCGTCGTGTCGAATGCTGTCCCATTTCGAAGGCTCCTTCAGATGTGGCCGACAAATGTGCCCCCCTTTTCCCGGGCAGCAAAGGATCCATCGGGTGCAGCCTTCATGGCCCAGCGTATCCCGAGATTCACTGAGCGCCACTTCAAACAAGGTCCTCTCAAGCGGCCGAGGAAGACACTTTAAATGTAAAAGTTTTTGGTTTCAACTCAGTCGAATAGCTGGAGATACACATGTTAAAGATAACGCAAGGGGCCTTGAAACAAATGATCTTTAAAATAATAGGTTAAGTTACGTGACGTAAGTTATGCTAGCTAGTTAGCATGCTAGCTACCTGTTGCTAGGCGACAGGAGCCGTGTTTGGTAACGCAAAGGTAAGGGCGGGAACAGGAAACAGGAAATCCTCTGTAGTCTCATTTCAATTCGGCCTCAGCGTCTAAGCGAAGGACTCATCCTTCGTCGACTGCATCCTTCGAAAGATGCAGCCCCTGAATTGAAACACAGCTACTAAGTCATCAGCTGATGTTAGCATTAGCTTAGTTAGCAAGGTAATCAATTAAGATGCTAGTTTTTTCTAGAAGATATGACGAGCCGACGCCTCCGAGTTTCTTTTAAAAGAAGCTCTGAACCTGTCTCAGGTTGTTGTTGTGAAAGGAGTTACTGGATGTAACTGCAGTTCTATGAGACATTATGCTACATATAACTTCCTCCTGCACCGTCTGTTACTTGCATGTTGGAGTACATTAAACGCCTGATAGAACTCAAACAGACCGTTTAGCGAGTATATTTACCAGAATAGACTTTAAATGACTTTAAATAAACGTCTGGAAACCTTCAGCACAGATTTCTTTCACACACCTTTACCTCATTATTTTACACTTTTGATAGTTTAATATGAAAACACGACATTATGAAATTACATAAGTAACAGGAAATAAGGAAAAAGCATAAAACGTCCCGTTTGAAGGCATTTATTAAGGAAAGAAAGCTTTTTAACCGGTTGGGGTCATGTTGGCAAAGAAAACAGGATGTAAACACAACTTCAGTTAGTTTATAAGAAAGATGACGTCTGTTTTATTTGAACCTGCAGCCTCCTCACTCTCTCCGTCAGCCGGCTGAAATAGAAGATCCTGACTCAACTCTCCCTGAGGTCAGGACGGTCTGCGGGGACGGGAAGAATCAGACTGTTGACTTAAGGCATTGTACGACTTCTGGTGGGTCATATTCTGACGCCCACGCTCACTCCTGTTGTTTGAGTCTGTTTTTACACCTTCGATAAGTGCAGGATGTGGGTGTTGGGATGCGGCCGCCTCTGAAGGTTCATGCAGAGGAGAAGAGGTGTCAGACGGCCTGAAAGAGACCCTTTCAGAATCACACGGGGGCTCACCTAGCATCGCCTCTGTTGGAGAGTATAATCACCTTTACGCAGTGGTGGGGGTGGAGGTGATGAAGAGATGCAGCCGTCAGTTATCACAGTTATCACTTCGGGGTGTGAGGGAGGAGCCTTAAGCCTTTAACTTGAAAGTGATGTGTTTCTTCCTGTAGGGGGCTCTTAAAGGGCCGGAGTACTTCGGTAGGAAAAGATTGATATTAAAAGAGGAAAGGTACAGATGTGATCTTCTTCTGCACCAGACAAAACAAAGTCTTCAGACCTGCTCGCTGGAAGTCGTAAACCAGGAAGCCCCCCCCCCCCCCCGTGTGTCGGGTCTCTGTGTCAGAAAGTTTTATCAGTTGTTTGGGTTGGACGTTTCCTGCGGCCCTCCTGAGCCGAGTTACATAAACTGTGTAGTCTGTCCAGTGAGAGAAAGCCCCTCCACACTGCTCTGTCTGCACACTCAGAGGTCAAAGGTCAGCTTGAGAAGCTGCCGGGCCTTTTGTGCATTCGATGGAAGTTAAAGGCGTTCGTTAAAACGTAATCAATCAGAAGTTTTATCTCCAAGTCTCCAGAAGAAGACGAAGCAGCTGTGGACGTGTTTAATCCTCCGACATGTGCTCTCGTCTCTTTGGATGATCAGACTCGAGGAGCCGCCGGCGCTGTTGTTGAGCCTGTTCATAATTATCCTGTTAAAGATTCCCAGGATGTGTTCTCATCTTTTACGGTGCATATTTCCCTCTCCATGTAACTGTCCTCAGAGGGTTTGATTCATGTATGTTTGATTCACATTCCTCCGGATTAATAGAAGCAGAATGATCAGCCGCTCTGCACATGTTGCTGATGATGGTGAAACCTCAGCAGTGTGGAGGCGAGGAGAAGCAGATGTTTGATGTGATGCAGATTTCATATAAAAGACTTTAACGAGCCAAAAGTGTGAAGAGCACCAAATATGGAGATCTCACTCACAGAGTGTGTTCATGTTTAGCACGTGGAAGTAAATACAACATTCATTTTCAAACCTTCTCTGTGTTACGTTCACTCGACCTGTCTTTAGTCGAATGGAAGTGGGCGTGGTTTCACACTCATTACAGATCCTGCAGGCGACCCTTTTCTCTGCAGCGTCGGGGCTGAAAAGCTCCCAGACTTTACAAGTTTTAGGACGCGTTGGTGTCGCATCGGCCGCCATTTTTCTCTGTTTCGTTTACCTGTCACTTCCCGGTCGCCGTTAGCTGCACAGCTCTCAGCAGAGAGAGGACGGACGTGAGACGTCTCACCCCTCAGCAACTCCGCTTCGGAAAACGATGTTATGTCCGCGCACAGCACGAAAAATTACGTAACCAAGTAATTATTGACAACTAACTTCATCGGCAACTATTTGTGTTATTGATTTTGTTGACAAACTGTTGCACCCCTAGTAATGACATTGTATAAGGCCTTTTTCCTCTCCAAAGGGAGCTGCCTGCTGTCGGCTGATGGAAACAAAACTGTGATTAAAGAAGTTGGACTGAAGTCAGGAAGAAGTGCGAGTATGTAACGTAACCACATTTAGTCTAAATCTAAATCTCACGCGGTCAAACGAGACTTCAGAGAAAACAAAGATGGCCGACGGGCAGGAAGAAGTGGTGATGATAGTTCTTAAAGAAAAAAGAACAAGCTGTGGATGAAGTGGTGGAGACGGCGTGAACACGGGCTGGACGTGTTACTTTATGCTGCACGTTTGCTTTTGTCGCCATGGCTGCGGTTGTTGTGCTTCCTGCTTCAGTCAGCTCGCTTCCTGATTGGCTATCTGGGTCCCCCCCACACAACAGACTGATTGAACAGGTTTGATATCATTTATTAGTTATTGGCCTGATTATCTTGTAGTGTGAGCCCTGTTTAAAGTATGGTTGTCATGGGAACAGAGCGGGAATGCACAGACCTTCATGTAAAAGTGGGCGTGGTCTAATCTGAAGTGGGTGGAAATACAGACGCTGCAGGTGAATGTGTGATTTATTTTTCTTAGACTTATGTTGATTAAGGTCCTCGAGTGATGTCACTTGAGTCAGCTGTGCTCCGGGCTGAAGCCTGCTCAGCTGAAGCTTAACCAGGACATCTGGCTTTGATGCTCTCTTTGCCTGCAGCCATCAAGTTATCTTACTGTATTTATTTTTATGCAATAATTAACTAACCAGAATGAACCTCTGATGAAGTGTGTAACTATGTGGGGACAGGTGCTGACCTTCAGCTGTAACAGAGGCACAAGAACAGATCAGTGAATATTTTACTTTAATAAAATCCGATGCTGAGCTTGTTGTTGAGCCGTGGAGCTGCAAGTCTTTATACAGTGAAGCATACGTGAGTGATGTGAAGGATTATTATGGGCTGTCTGCTCCGGTCGTCCTGCGAGAGGAAGAAGAGGATGTTGAGATAAAAAGCGACTGAAGTGTGTTGATGGATTCAAACTGAAGCGAGACGTTTCAAACATGCCGAGAGCTCTCAGCGAGCGGCCGGCGGCTTTCACAGTGTTTCATGGCTGTGTGGAAATATGTTAACAACAGTCCTGTCAGCCTAACAGCCGTCCCCCCTCCTGCAGCAGATGCTTTGTTAATCATAGCTCAGCGTCGGCTGCAGAGGAAGAGTCGGGAGGGAAATGGAGCTGTGATATTCTGCTGCGTCGGAGCTTTGAGCTGCACGTCTCCTCAGACTGAAGGAAAGAAAGATTTAACACTCGAGCTCGGTATGCACACGCTTATCAGAGGGCCAATAAAATGCAAATGACCCCCCCTAGTCACCCCCCCCAGGCTCCTTTATTGTCTCCTCTTTGAGCCTCCAAATGGCTAAATATTTGAAGGGAAGTGTCTGCGTTTTTATGAGATGGCTATTGTTGTCTTAGCTCAGCCACAGGGATGGATTTCACTGTGTGATGAGGGCGGGCGGGCGGGCGGGAGGAGAGATAGCATCAGGGCCTGTAAAGTGAAAATTCCTCTGCAGGAGTGATACCATCTGACAGTGCACAGTGCCATGATACAGTTGTTATGTGAGGGAGACTGTAAACTTGTCCTACATGCGTGTTTATGTCGACATGTTGATGCCGACACATCTGGACGTGGTTTGGATCAGAGAAGAACTTTTCTGTTTGCAGCGTCGATTCTGAAGGAGAGTAAATAAAACGTTTCTCAGCATCAGTTGGTGTCTGACTTTGTGATTTAAGGGACACAAGGTGCCTTAGTGAAAGTTTAAGTGAGTTATTTCCTGCAGAATGAGTAAACACAATGTTGATTGAGGTTCTGGTCCACTGATGAGAGCCTTCAGCCTTTGCAGAACTCTTTGGAATCATGATTTAGGTGTCTGGGCTCTGTTTTCTTTGTTCTGCTCTCCGAGTTAAGTATAGAGTTTAAAAAAGGAAAGATTGACGACTACAGAGGATTAAAGAAAGAGAAACAAACGAGGACAAACTGAACCGTCAGCGGGGACACGTTTGGTCCACAAACACAACAAAGAGAGCTGGTAAAGTTTACTTATCAAAACTAAAGAACGTTTTATTTAGGCTAAAACTTAGTCAGACCTTGTGGTCCTGTTTTGTTTGAGAGTCAAATCCCTTGTGTGTGTTCACAGACTAAAGCCGGTTCAGATTCCTGCTCTGATTCTTAAAGGTATCATGAGGATTTTATTTTATCAACAACACATTCAAACTGGGCCTCTCCTCCTGGGCTCACCAGAAGCTCCCTCTCACTCTCTCGTGTGAGAACACGCCCACCCCCGCCGAGCTAACACCGACAGCATCACGGTTACCTTTGCGCTAGCATGTTAACCGCCAGTTAGCTTGTCCTGCACGGTTTGAGGCACCTACCTGTCCGACAGAAAGAAGGCCGACTCTGCATCGCTCTCTCACCGTGTTCACCAGTCTGAATGGGGCCCAGTTGCTAATTTGAACCACTCCCACTCTCACCTGTACGCTGTGATTGGCTCAGGGAACCACGTCAGCGCCCCTCCTGAAAACGTCCCGTGCAAAGCACAACAACAGAAACGATGCAGAGGGAGGGGTCTCACAGGGGTCTGCACACACACTCAGCTGACATTATTTAAGTTTTTTCTTCATTTTACTCGGATGAAGGTCGTGCGTACTGATGTTCTGCACGCGAGTACAGCCTCAAGAATGTTGTGGTTTGTTGGGAAAAGGCGCACACTGATCTGACTTTCCACGATTGGTTGGCGTTGGTCTGGGCAGTGTGCGGCCACCTTTAGAGAGCCGCGCTGTGTTGTGACAGTCAGAGATGAAATGAGCCACACAGAGAGACGCGCTCTTTGTCTCTTCTTCCATCCTCTGTGCGGACGTGCAGCTGATGACACATTTCCACATGCTGTTGTTTATAAAGTTAAAACAAACACAACAGAACAAGTTCACATGGGTCAATGGGTCTGTTGACATTGGAGGAGCATTTCTGTCGAGGTCACAGAAGGTCAGCATTGTTAGCATGTTTAGCCGCCACATTGTTAACACACTGATGTAATATAACTACAGCTGCACTGACAGCATCCAATCGAATTAGAGTGACTAACGCTCAGCGAACAACAAGGTCTGCTCAGGGAGAACGCCACTGAGCCGGAGGGAGTTCAGGCCGTTGTTACGCACACGTCTGGTTTCACACGTCAGCTGCCCGAGAGTCTGAAGAACTTTAAGGTTCTGTTTGTCTCTGTCCATGTTTAAAGTCAGGAACACGTCCTGGGCCGAAGACCATCACAGGTCTGCTGATGAGCCAGTGGAGCTGCTGAGTGTGGGCCTGAACTCTTCACATCATCTGTTCGATAAGTTAGTTAGAGCCACAGAGAACATGCTAACACTGTGTGACACACTGAGTCATATTAACCATAACTAACGTCATTATGAAGCCTGCAGCTCTGCAGCTTCAGGAGACCTGATGAGATAAACTGCATGTTCTGCTTGTTCTGGATGATAAACTATTAAAGCAGCTTTAATATTTTGGTTGAAGACACCCCCAGATTATTGGTTCTAAATACATTTAAAACCAGATTAATAAAATATGTCTTTGATATCATTCACTAAGCGTCAGTACTTCCTCTTAAAGTAAAGCAGCCATCTTGGAGCTCGTCAGCTATCGTCTGACGATGATTTAAACTCTGAGGTGACGCCTTAACTGTCCGATGTTCAGGCCAACACTCCCTCCTCCGTGCACTGGACGTCTTTAAGTATCTGACTGTCAACTTAAGATGCAAAACCTGAGTTTGAGCTGAGTGACATCATCTATGACATCGCTGTTTCTGCCTGCATAAGCAGATATCTGACGTTAATAAAAAGCGAGATGATCAATAGCCGATGGGTTGAGGGACTGCTTTTCGTCCTCTTTTGCGCTCTGCGTTGAGGTTTTCCTGCATGCAATGAAATGCAATGCAACATTTGTAAGTGTCAAGCAGAACCCCGACGTCAGGACAGTGAAAACGTCGTCACTCAGCTACAGTTCCTGTTTCATTTGCAGACGCCTGCTCATACAGATTAGTTAAGTTTGTTGGCCGATGGGGGGAGAGTGCACTGCAACGGCACAAAAGACTTTCATAAAGAAGAAGAAACAAGCTGCAAATTCAAAATGAATGCAAGTTTAAAAACACATGCAATGACCCGGAACTGTTTCAAGAACGGAAATGAGAAACATGCTGCAAGAAAAACAGCAAATACATAAACAGGAAACGAGCTGCAAAAACATAAACGATGCAAAATCAAAAACAAACTCTGAGAGCTGAAGCTGCAGAAACGCGCTGCACGCCCAGTCGTCTCAGCGTACGTCCTGCAGGCCTGTAGGGGGCGACATATCAGACAGATGAATACATGAGGAGAAGTAAATCTTGTTACTCACATATAACACATAAATCATGTATTTGAGCTGCGTGTCGGAGCCTCCTGTGAGTGTTTGGTCTGCAGCTTCAGGACAGTTTGGATGCCCCCCCCTCGAGCCGTTTCCGTCAGCTGACCCTCAGGTTTTATTGGGGTCGTAACTTCAGGACAGCGTCTGTGTCTTCTTCTCTCCCAGTCCGGAGGAGCTTTGTGTTCAACAGGACTGATGAAGTGATTTGTTGAAACACATTCCAGCACGTTCAGACTTTCCGTCCCTCTCCGACCGGCTTCTCAGAGTCAGAATTAAAGATTTCCGCTCTCATTTTTCGGGGCAGGGGTTGGCGTCATCCCCTCCCTCCTCCCCCGATTGCTCGCTCCAGCAGACGGGACGTTCAGGGCTCGTGGTGGAGCATAAAAATGAGCCTGTCATTAAGTTTATGGAGGGTAGTTCAGTGTTTCTGCTGCTCCTCCGTCTGCTGTTCCTGTTACAAAGAGAGATGGAGGTTTGTTCGGCCCTCATCGAGCTGCGTTATCAGGTTTCATAACAGTTCTGCTCCAGCGACCGACTCCATCAGGGAGGAGAGACGTCATTAACATGACCCTTTGATGGTTTCGTTTCTCAGCAGCGACACATTTTAACTTTGTTTCTTCACCCTGAACACCAACAGCTTCTGCACAGAGAGGTGATCAACATGCTGCTGTTATACTTACGTTAAAGATCTTTATTTGTCCAAAGAAAATGTTGTAAAAATAATTCTGGAAAAAGAGTTAAACTGTCGCTGGCTGCTGCTCCTGCAGCACCGTAATAAATGTCAAGTTAATTTAATCTAATTTCACTTTAATGGCCTCTCCTGGAACTCGCTGGACGTTAGACACTAAAGGCCTTTCAGGCTTTGTGCCAAAGAGCCTCTAAATGTAGAAATGCGTCCTTTAATAAGTGAAACATGTAAAACCAAAGCATGAAAACAGTTTAGAGTCCGCCAGTGTGCTTCTGAAACTGTCAGGTTAAGACTCGTGGAGTTTATTTCAACATATCATAAAGTAGGCCTTCACCATGTCCTTCATCCTCATGTTCGTTAATCAGTTGTGTTGATATTCAGAGTTTTATGATTCTCAAAGTCTCCTGTTTGTCTCTTTGTCAGATTCTTAACTCTTGAAGATCAACACCACTGCTTTTATGGCGTTTTCAAATTGTTCTTTAAAAAGACATGACATCACATCAAACGTGATACATGTGATGTTAAAGCCATATACAAACTTATTATTCCACATACTTAAAAAAACAGGACAAAAACAAAACAAAGAGCCAGCAGGTCAGAAAAGCTTCTGTTTCCTCACCTGAAAAAATGGCAGCTAAATGTTTGTGGCATTCGAGTCCAAGACTAATTACCCTACAAGTGTATTGTATCGTGTAATATTGTACAGTTATCAGATTGTATCACACCGTACCTCATTGTATCATTTCCTTTTGTATCATTCCGTATCGTATCGCATCTTATCGTATCGTATCGTATCTTAACGTATCGTATCTTATCGTATCTTAACGTATCGTATTGTATCGCATCTTATCGTATCGTATCTTATCGTAGCTTAACGTATCGTATTGTATCGCATCTTATCGTATCGTATCTTATCGTAGCTTAACGTATCGTATTGTATCGCATCTTATCGTATCGTATCTTATCTTATCGTATCTTAACGTATCGTATTGTTTCGTATCGTATCGTATCGTATCGTATCGTATCTTAACGTATCGTATCTTATCGTATCATATCGTATCGCATCTTATCGTATCTTAACGTATCGTATCTTATCGTATCTTAACGTATCGTATTGTATCGCATCTTATCGTATCGTATCTTATCGTAGCTTAACGTATCGTATTGTATCGCATCTTATCGTATCGTATCTTATCTTATCGTATCTTAACGTATCGTATTGTTTCGTATCGTATCGTATCTTAACGTATCGTATCTTATCGTATCATATCGTATCGCATCTTATCGTATCTTATCGTATCTTATCTTATCGTATCGTATCTTAACGTATCGTATTGTTTCGTATCTTATCGTATCGTATCTTAACGTATCGTATTGTTTCGTATCTTATCGTATCGTATCGTATCGTATCGTATCGCATCTTATCGTATCTTATCGTATCGTATCTTAACGTATCGTATTGTTTCGTATCGTATCGTATCGTATCTTAACGTATCGTATCGTATCATATCGTATCGCATCTTATCGTATCTTATCGTATCTTATCTTATCGTATCGTATCTTAACGTATCGTATTGTTTCGTATCTTAACGTATCGTAGCTTAACGTATCGTATTGTATCGCATCTTATCGTATCGTATCTTAACGTATCTTATCGTATCTTATCGTATCGTATCTTATCGTATCGTATCTTAACGTATCGTATTGTTTCGTATCTTATCGTATCGTATCTTAACGTATCGTATCTTAACGTATCATATCGTATCATATCGTATCGTATCGTATTGTATCGTATATTGTAGTTTTTTGTTCTAAACTATAAAAAATGACATAAATCCAACTTTATTTTTACAAATGTAACTTATCTAACTTTGATAATATTATTCATTTACATGGTGACTTTCCAGTAATGTGAGTGATGATGACCTTTGACCTTTTCTATATGTCAGTTATTAGCATGTGTGGGACAACATAAGCATGTAGAGTTCTTAGTTCTCATGTTTCCACTGCAGAAACTGAATCAGTCCTCACTCAACAGTTCCTTCAGGAATCTGAATGAAGAGTTATACAGTAGTTAAGGATCTACTTAATGTATAGACTTTGAGATTGTTCATATAAGAGGATGCAGTAAGGACTGAAAGAAAGACAGGTCAGGTGTTTGAAAGTGTTGTAGTATACGTCGGTCAGGTGTTCGTACCACCTGGTTCACATGTCTGTTCAAACCTATAATCAACATTTAGGAATCCTTTAAAAGTCCGAATGGGACAGAAGCACCTGATTGGAACATGACAGTTTGTATTTAAAGCAGAGAGAAACAGAAAGATCTCTGAAAGACACAAAATGTTCTATTTTGAGAACCATCTGATCCTGTGAAAATAAGAGCTGCTTCTTTCTCGTGCAGCACTTATCTGTGTAAGTGAGGAGGCCCCGAATCCCCCGGCAGGCCGAGGCAGACAGAGAGCACTCAGTGTGGTCTGAACTGGATCTCTGACAGAGGGAGGTTGACCAGGACTTGACTTATTTAGATTAGCGAGATAATGTGGCCCTCCAGTTACCCTGAGAGCAGAGACATGTATACAGAGAGTGAAGCCCAGCGGGTCAGTGAGCAGCAGGAACAGAGACGAGAGAGAGAGCTGTCTCACCCACGGAACAAACGTTTAATATAAGATCCTCGTTCAACAATCCTTGAACATCAAAGCAAATGAAGTCTGAAATTATGACTGCTTTCATGTGGTGACATGTCGGAGGGACACTTCTTTCTCTGAGTCACGGCCCTCCATTAACACTAACAAACTGTATTCTGGAGATTTACCACAACATGAACTTTTAAAAACCCTTTAAGGACTTGACACTTCCTGTATTTTAACTGTTTATTACAGTCTGCAGTGGAACCAGTTATTTTCCATCCTCTGCATGCTGTAAGTTTCCCCTCCTCCCTCTGTGGCTGTTTCGTGTTTCTTATCCTCATTTCTGTCGTTGAGAAATCTACTGATCCACCTCTGGGTTTGTAACCGCTGACTGCAGCTCCCTCTGAACGGCCTCTGAACGCCGCTTCGTCCAACCAGCCTCGTTCATATTTGTTGTCTTTTAAGTCTGAGAAACACCAAACAGACATCAGAGAACTAGCTGTAGCCTCTCGCTCGTGTCTGGACCAAGAAGTTGTAATTGAACACAACACAGGACAGCTGACGGCCAACTCGCACACGAGACAGGAAAGAACTCTCAGTCCCAGCAGGAAGTGTCGGTGTGTAGAAGACCAGGAGATGTACTGCAGCAGATATACAAACTGTTGTTCTGATAAAGCTCTGTGTACAACCGCTTCACACCACTCAGACAGTTTGGTTGTGTTGTTTATTCTACTGGAAAACATGCCGTTCAAAAGGCTGCAGATGGCTCGTTGGTTGTCAGCTCTGCTGTTTAATAGAACAAGTCAGCTGCTCGCCTTCTCACTTCTGTTTCCCTTCTTGTGCATTGATCTACCGGCCAATACAGGGCCACTAATGGCCGACATTATCAGGAGTAAGCCTGGTGTGTCTCAGCTTTGAAGTGGTGGCTGTCCTGCTCCAATACGATGCAGTACAACGATGCTCTGGTATCCTGAGCAGATACGAAGTCTAGTTCTAGAAACGTGTCTCCAAGGCAGACGAGGAACCGTGGAAACAAACTCAGAGGCCAAAACAAACGGTTCATGTTACATTCTGTTTTTTTCGTCAACTGTAAGTCCAGTTCCTCAGGAGGCAGCATGATGGTCGGGCGTGAGGGTGAGGTGACCTTTGTTGGGTTTCTGTCGCAGGAACTTTCCCAGGGTCTAGGAACCTTTTGAGGAACTCTGTGCGTTTCAATAGCAGGAACCAGGGTCTAAATTTAGTTCCGAGGTAAGTGAAGGTCCAGGAACTTTCAGGGCGGGGCCTGCAGTGCTGATCGTTTCTGATTGGTCGAGTACTCGCAGTGTTTTATTTCCCCCGCCATGTTTAAAAGACTGCAGCTGCTCGGTCACCGTTATTATCATGCTTCAAGATTGTTTATCTCATTTGCTACTAGCGCTCGTCTCCTGTCCAGCGTTGATTCGATGAATCCATTTGCAGTGCGACATAAAACAGCACAAGTTGAATCTCCTGCATGCTAACAAGCTAACTGTAGTGTCGCACAAATGATGATACCGCCCCGTTTTATGGCGTCATCTTCTTACTGCCACCTACTGGACTGACGGCGTAGTGCAGCTACTTTTATTGCTTCTCCAAACGTCATTGGCCTGATTTGCAGAATCTTCCCGGGAAACACAGACACAGTGGGCCACTGAACTAAAAGTTCCTGGTACTTTTATGTTTCCACTGCAGGCACCAGGATCCAAAATGAAGTTCAAGGGACGTTATTTAACTCCCAAAAAGTTTGTGTTTGTGGGCAGTACTTCCTGAAAGTACAGGGCTGGCTTTTTGTTTCACACAAATCTTTTAAAATCTGAAGCCACAAACGAGATTGTTCGTTTTTGGTCATTGTTCTTTGACAAGCTGACGTGTTTGTCATACGTCAGGACTCATTTGTCTTATCTTCTTTAGACTGTGGTTGAAACACAGACAACAACAGGATGAAGGAACCCTGTAGTTCCTTTTAAAAGTAGTTCCTGGGCCTTAGAGTTCTGGTACTCTGCTTGTTGTTGAGCTCTCTAACAGAGGTCGACCAGGAGAGCTGGGAGCAGACAAGCTGATCAACACAACTTTGATTTTCTCAGTAGGATGTGCGTCATTACCCATACGAGTGAACCATGTCACCATGCAGATGCATTGATTGAAAAACATCATGGCTGCTCGTGGGTTTATAACACTCGGTTTACCGCTCACATTCTTGGAGAGAAGACAAGCAGTGGTCGGACTTTCAGTCACGTTTTCTTCCTCAAACACTCTGCGGTTATTTGCTTCCTCCCATTGAGGTTAAACTCAGCCAGAAACATGATTTCTGCCTCTAAAGCCGCTGAAATGTTTGTGTAACTCAGATCTGTTCACCGACCCTCGCTGAAAACTCAGGGAGAGGTTGGACAGGAGGGCAGAAAAGGTGGCGTGTTGGAGGATGGGGAGAAACAGAAGGTTAAGGACTCACACACACAGAAGCAGTTTGAACTGCAGAGAAAAGGAAAGTGTTGAGGTGTGCCAGAAGGCCCTCAGTCTAAACCCCGGTACACGGAGCCGCGTCGGGCCTCTCGGCTCTCAAAGAGTCCTTTCATGGAGAGGCAGCAGGCCGGAGGAATGCAGGAGCCAGCAGTCTTATTCAGCTCGGGATGGAAAAGCATCCTATTGCCCCAAATCCTGCTTTTCCATCGCAGCGGTTACGTGTAATCAATCACAGTCGCTGCAGGAAGCAAAGATCTTTATTGGTCCTCTTGGTTTTCTGACAAAACATTAACTTATAATAAAATAACATACTCCTTCAGTGTGTTTTAGGGTGCATGGTTTATAAGAGGGTGAAGGGACATCTGGCAGCAGCTACTTAACAAACTGAAGCCCCACAAGTGGCCCCCAGAGGCCCCATAACCCTCACTACAAGAGCGTCAGAGGACACCGATGACACACTGAGGACTTTACCGGCAGTGGCTGTCAGGTTTAAGAAGCCTGGACTGTGAGACAAAACAAAGGGCCTAGCTAACTTACGCTGCATTTAGGCTCATAAAGCAGCAAAATAGTGAGGGGCTAAACCTTTCTGTTACCGGTAGTCTGTGTAGGTGTGTTACGACAGGAGTGAGCTGGAGACGTGTGGTGGACATTTGGCTGATGCAGGAGAGGATCAGCGAAATTAAAGAGTGACTCAGCACGACATAAAAATGATCTTTTTTACACTTGTTGTAAATGATGAATGAATGTTGATGAAAGCAAAAGTGCACACGTCTTTTCTCTGCACATCAAAGTTCAGATTAATAATAATTAATAATAATAATAATTAATTATTAAAGGCCAAAAAACGAATCTTTTAAAATCTTCAGTTCTTAAGAAATGTCAAGAAGTCTGTTAATAAAATCAAATGTGCTGCACTGACATGCCACAAAAGCTTCAAGCTGTTTGTTGCACCACAGCCCAAAACTTGGTTTGAACATAAGTCCCGCCTCTGAGCGGGCAGATAGCCAATCAGATAATAATTAATTAATTTAATTTGGCTCCCAAAAACAACATTTTTAATTTTGCTGTCATTAAACCGAAGAACGTTTAGTGACCTCTAACATTTGATGTTCTTGAGACAGTTGGGATCATTATGTGTTAACTGAAGATAGAACTGTGTGTCAGCAACCTAGCTATAAACATTATGCTTACAATGTAGAGGAGAAAGGTAGAGGGAGAAGAGGAAGGGGCCCACAATTGAGCCCTGGGGTACTCCACAGCTGATGTCTGCTGTGAATGTGATCCTAGACCACGTAGGTAGGTAGTAATAGGTTATAGTGGAAGCCATTATGATTGGCCCTTTTTCATGCTAGTTGAACCATACACACACGTACACCATTGTATATATATTTATCTAGAATGTGTTGAATTGTACGCATTAGTTATTTGCGACTTGCTGTTGTTGTTGCTGAAAGTTAAGAAAAAGCTGTCAGAAATAATAATTATTACCACGTGTTAGCCTCGATGTAGCTTTTAGCTTTTTCAGATGTTAGAGGAATTTTTCATCTTCGGTCTTTAACAGCTTTTTTCCTACATACTTGTAACCTTCATCATTTTCAGCTCAAGAGCTGTGATGTGTTTGGATACCAGCGAGGGAAACGGTGCTCATTTTCTTTATCAGTGTTTGAAAGAGACGTGATGGAGAAGAGAAGTCTGAAAGGTATCTAAAGCACACAGAGAAGTTGGAACGGGCAGATAAAGAGATGGATGTGTGCGCTGCTGCTATCTGCTGAATATAAACATTACTCTGTGGAGAGAGATAATGTTATATATCGTGAGAGCAAAGAGAAGCACATAGAGCCTCCATTAAGACACGATAAGACAGCAGAACTTTCCTTCCATCTCTGTAGGACGGTAACTCGCCGTACGAGCAGCTGTCTGCCCTCGTGCTGTGAGACGCTCTGAACGCTGACGGCTGTGAGGTCTGTCTCCTGACAGGCGACCGAGAGTTCACTCAGGAGATTTAAGATGGACAGTTGTGTAATTGTTGTGGTCTCCTTTGTGTAGCGTGTGTTGTGTGATGTTATCTGAAACACACAGTGCCGTCAGCCTGGGCCACATCCTGTGTCCCTGCTCAGCGGAGCTCCGGCCCTGCTGCTCTTTGTTCCTCTGCAGACTTCTCCTGTAAAAAGTCCAAGAAGCAAACACAAGTCTCTCCTGACAAACAACGACACCATGGCAACGCATCATGACATCACTGCTGTGTGCAGGGGCGTGTCCCTGGGGTGCCCAACGAGGGCAATTACTTATATGGGGGGGGGCTTTATTTACCATTTCTGTCTCCACTCTTCACGTCGACAGTAACGACGAACATTTAGGTATGACATTTGTGATTATAGGTTTTCTTAAATATAACTCAACAGAGAGACAACATCTCAATGTGGCACACTTGGGCCAGTTAAGCTCAAAGAGCGCGCCCCATGTTCAGAGGCAAAGCTCTCAACGCAGCGGCTCTGGGTTCAAATCCGACCCGTGGCCCTTTCTTGTCATTCCCCGCTCTCTCTTCCCATATGTCCGATTCGATCCACCGTCCTGTCGATTAAAGGCCAAAAAACGAATCTTTTAAAATCTTCAGTTCTTAAGAAATGTCAAGAAGTCTGTTAATAAAATCAAACGTGCTGCACTGACATGCCACAAAAGCTTCAAGCTGTTTGTTGCACCACAGCCCAAAACTTGGTTTGAACATAAGTCCCGCCTCTGAGCGGGCAGATAGCCAATCAGAGTTTAGAATTTCGAGGCGGCACCCTGGTTAGGCACCAGGCTGATTGTGTGTCTGCTTCATGTAGAGACAGAAAACAGTCACACAATCTTATAAAGGTAGTTACTATGATTCAGTTTAACACATCGGGACAGAAAGAGTTCTTTTAGTTTATTTAAAGTTTCTGTGTAAGGTCAAAGGTCACCTGCCATGAGTACGTTTCACACAGTAAACATACGTGCACGGTGTGTTTGTCTCAAGAGGAGCAGATCAACGTCGAGAAAAAAGAAAGTTTGGAAGAAAAAGTGTGCAACATCGACTCCGTAAAAGAAAAACGATCACATTCTTTAGGCTTCAAACTCACAGTGAGTGCGTATCTACCAAAACCACATATTTCATCAGTTTGCACATTTAATTTGTCGTCTGTTTTTTGGATGTGAACTAAAAAGTGACCCCAGCAGCTGAACACAGCCGCGATGCTTCTTTGGACGCAGATAATCACACCGACCGAGCAGAGACTAAACATCGCTCAGCCTCTGAGCTCCGAGCGTTCGATGATCCAGAACCGAGCAGACACTTTGACCCGACCCCGTCACAGTTATCTCAGCTCGGCTCTGTGCAGATTAATAACAGACGGTCAGCGTGACGGGAGAGATGAGGGCGTTCACCAGGCAGGAAGGACGGGTGCATTGTGGGAAATGTATGATGTTGTGTTTTTGGAGCTTGAAACAAACTACGGACTGAAAGCTGCTGCTTAATGAGCGCTCTGTGTTTTAATGTCTCTCTGGAGAATCAATCAGGTTTAACTGAATCAGTGCAGTCACATTAAATGTGTCAGATTAGGAGGCTTACCTGTGCCGTGAGTGTGCCAGGTTTACACTTTACTGAAGCTCAAACACGTCGCTCTTTGTTGGTTCCATTCAGGTCTTAGACTCTGCAGCAGATTGATAACAGATGGGAGCAGCACGGTCAGACAATGACTCCTGATTTGTTTGCCGCTGTAGCTTCACTCTCGCAGTCGTGATGTTTAGACGTTTCAGGAAGTCCAGCAGTGAGAGCCCGACATGTTGCTGGACTCGTCTCGGCTCCAGACTGGAGATGATCTGCAGGACATGGTCACACAGAGTGCACACAAATCCAGCATCTGCATCTAATGCAGCAATATTCAGTGGAATAATCCCTCTGTCTGCCTACATCTATGGCCGGATTAAACTCCAATCTATGGAGGGAAGTGTGGCTCCTGAGAGGAATGCTGTATGGTTTTGTTCACTGAAGTCCTCAGCACCACCAATTTCCTGCAGCAGCCACATCTGTGGAGCACATGCTCGTATCTCAGGGACGCGGGGCGGACGCAGAGCCGAGTGGAGCTAATAACCCAGCCATACGTCGTGTCTGCTGCTCACATGCGCCTGATCCTGATTAACTCCCAGGGAGAGCCGAGCCAATCGCACAGACAGCCAGAGTATCTGTTACACACAGGACTCGTAAAAAACAAAACGTATGCAACGTGTGTATCGGAGTGAAAACCCAGCAGAGCGACAGAAGAGGCCGAAACAGTCAGACTTTCCAGGGATTGTCTCCGAGTCTCCTCTAAGACAACATAATTTCACCAGAAAACCAAACTCAAATTATAACTGCAGCTAATTTATGCCTGTCATATTTTGCTGCAGCAGCATTATGTTGGTCTGTTTTTCTCTGCAGTGGAAAAGCTGAAGGTCTCTGCTGGCTTTGAACAAACAAACATGTTTTTCTGTTTTTATGGTTAAAGAAACGTACACAGACATGAGCTGCAGCGGGGGGGAGGAGAGTTTAACATGAAAACACAGTCATTCAACATCTGAAACAAAAGCTCACATGAATTAAGTTCCTGTCCATCGAGAAGACGACGATTCTGTGCAGCTCAGTCCTGGGATCTGTAGTCAAAGGATTTGGCAGAGATGTCTGCCATCGAGTTTTATCCTGATTACAGAATTGTGCTTTATTTTCCAACTCCGGTTTGCACAAAAAAAGTGTATTTGAAGGAGCACGAAGGGATGAAGAATCAGATCAGCAAACTGAAAATGTAACGTCCCCATCATGGACGCAGTTACGTCACCGTATACACGATGAGGTACATCTGTGTTTCTGTAGGGTGCAGTTTGGACAACAGGATGACTGTAGAGCTGCTTTCCCACTGGTCAGAAAAAACGCTGGCTTTTTTTGCTTAGTGTGAAAGGTTACAATCAGCATTCAGACCCGGGTCACATGACTCGGCAGTAGAGCCGGGTAATTATCGCCTCGGCTCCGATTGGCATTGATGAAAACACAAAACCCGTGTCGACAGGCTAATCTCCGCCCCCTCGTCATCTCAGCTACAAACTCCACCCGTCTCCGTGCGAGCAGCGCTCGAACATCGTTCCAAATGTATCGCGCTGAGTTTGATAAACAGACTGAATGAACAGACACATAAAGACACATAAAGACCTGACCACCGTAACATCTTCACTGGTTACTAACCCTGTCTGTGACGTCAGTCGGTGATGCAGCAACAAAAAGAGACCAGGAGGATACCACCACAATCAGCATCAGTAAGCGGGTCCTCCCGGGTCTGAAACACTCTTGTCAGCGTGCTAATTTCAGTGGGAAAGGGGGATATACAACTGTTAGTAACTGTTTGAGCTGTTTATAATGACCTGCTCACCCTCTGAGGTCCGCCTGTGAATCAGACCTGTTTCTTGTTTTATTCTGGCGCTGGTTGGACTCACAGTGTCCTCTCTCCCTGCAGCTGATCCTGGTCTGTCTGTGGATTCAGAAGGTGTGGCTGAAGCTCAGAGTGGAGCTGCACCAACAGCTGAAGGTAAGACAAACATACGTCTCATTTCTTACAGTGAAGTCAGTTTGAACGCTCCCTTACTGACGCCTCTAAATATTCATCTACATGCAGCATGTCAGTTTAATACACAAACATACAGAGGTATTATTGATAAAATCAGCTGACCACAGTGAGCATGCTCGGCTCCCGGAGTCCCCTCGCAGCGCCGAGGCTGCCAGCGTTCTGCTCACACAGAGGCCGTAACTAAAGGCGGTGCTCATCCTCTGTCTGACCAGCTGACCAACTGTCTGTGTATCAAACAAACGAGAAACATTGTGTAAGGCTGTTGTTGATAGTTGATAGGAGTGAGCTAGCTTTCAGTCATTATGCTAAGCTAAGTTTCCTGCAGGAGTGAGTGTTGGTGACCTTCGAGCACAATCAAACCTTCCAGTCGTATTAAAGAGTTCATTAATGAGCAGAAACAGGTTTTTAACGAGTCGAGCTTCTGGATTTTAGGATGTGGCATCACCGTGGGTGTTCAGCGTTCAGCGCGGCCTCCTGCCATCAGTCATGTTATAATTTAAGAGAAGGCTTCGTCGCTGCAGCAGGGTCTGTTTAATACCAGGGTAGAGTAATGGAAAAGTACAATATGAGGACTGAGCGTCAGTCCTCCGGGGAACGCTCAGCGCTCAGCGCTCATTTAGTTATTCTTTGATATGAAGCAGAAAGCTCAGCGCGGCTCAGTGTGTCATTATTCTGTCCTCGTTATGATCGTTATTTTAGCAGCAGTTCAGGCACACTGTTCATAAATGTCGCCTCTTTAAGCGCAGTAAGGGTGGTCACAGGTTGCTGACTCGGATATGTTTTAACCCTGTTGGCGTGGGATGAGGGGGGACGTCGGCCAGTGTGCAGCCAGGAAATGACTCCTGCCCAGGCCACCCTGCTGGGGCAGTCACACTCAAACTCTGCATCGTCTTTGCTCCTGCTAACACTAACAGAGTTTCTACTGAAGCTATCTGGTGTGCTGTAATTTATTAAATTAAAAATATATGAAAATATTTCCCAGCCATATCCAAGTGTGTCCGTACGCTGTGTTTTAGATGCACAAAGAAATGATTGAGGCGTCACTCGGCCCAGATAGTAAAACAGCATTCAGCAGGTTTGTTGATATTAAAGGTGAACAGAAGTCAAGCTCACACGATCGATGTGGAAGAAAACTGTTTGATTTTACTTCATAAAGTTAGTTTTCTATAACATGACATGTGCTGTGTTTTTTGTGAACTCGTTTGTCAGACAAACAGGCCGGTTGTCCGAGCAGACCGGGCTTTGGACTCGTGCCAGAGAGCCGGCTTTGAGAGAAAGCTGCTTTTCATTACCTCTATCTCTCGGGGATTGGACTAATCAATCAAGCACTTCAGCCTTGATATTTGAGACAGCTGTGCCGCCATAAAAGTCCTCTGCGAGTCACAATGTGGCTTGGCTGCAGACCAGGAGCGATGAAGGCTGAATCACCCAGTGGATTGCTGAAAGTGGGCCAGCGTGCATGCAGGCATGCCGTCTTTATCTCTGCAGGGGTGCATTACATTCTGTGAAGGAATGGTGACTGATAAGAGCTTTGAAGTGCTGATTCACAATAATACGGTCAGAACGGGCAGCAAACAGTCGTCCTGAAGGAAGCCAAGCCTGATGCCTCATCCACAGACTGTCAGTGCGTCAACACAGCTGATGCTTGTAGTTACTTCACTAACAAACACCAAACCATTCATGAGTATAAATAAGTTCATTCATCCATTTTCTCCCGTTGATCCGGGAGCAGGTCGAAGCTGCAGCAGGATAATGAACCCAGGCGTCCCCCTCCCCAGCAGCATTCAGCCGAGGTGTTCCTCGTCCTGATGAGATATATAATCCTAAAGCGAGCTCTGGGTCTGCCCCGGGGTCTCCTCCTAGTTGGACATGCTTGGCAAACCTCCAAAGGGAGGCGCCTGGGAGGCAAACTAATCAGATGCCCTAACCAGCAGCAGCAGCTCTTCTCTGAGCTCCCTCTGCATGTCTGAGCTCCTCACCCTCTCTAAGGCTGAACCCAGCGACTCCGCGGAGGAGAATCACCTCTGCCGCTCTGTGATCTCATTCTCGATCTCTCTACACAGAGCTCACGACCTCAGGTGAGGGTCGAGTGGAAAATCAAAAGCTTTGCCTTCCAGCTTAGAGTCCTCTCCACCCGGGCTGTTTGGTATAACGCTGCACACACCAGTCTGCTGATCTCCCCCATGAACAAGACCACAAGATACTTAACTCCTTTGCTCATAGCAGTAACTATACCCCACCCGGAGGGAGCAATCCATCGTCTTCTGGCTGCACGCTCAAAGGTGCTGACTGTAATCTCGGCTGCGGCAGGCTCGGCTGCAAACTGCCCCAGTGCCTTCTCAGGGTCACAGGTTGATAAGTGAACACAAGCACATCGTCTGCAAACGGAGAGATGTCATTCCGAGGGACTGTCCTTCCCCGGGTGCACCTTGAGAGTCGCAGCAGCTCATTGGATATGAGTGAGTCAAAGGGATGAAGAGGTCAGCATGGATCATAAAGAGGAGTTTGAGGGGTTTGAATGGGATCAGTAGTTTGCCTACAGGCATCGAGGCATTGCACACCTTAACAACATCTAATGTTAGTCAGCCAATCACTAACATGATTAGATCTTGGCTCTGTAACGCTGGTGAGTTACTCTTTAGGTTTGCTACCAAATAACGGTGATGTTGAAGGGATTTGGTTGATTCCATGAAATGACTGAAATCCAGAACCCCGCCCTGAAGAGGACGCGTTTCATGTGAGCCTGACACACGTAGGTACGGCTGTGTTGTTCACTGATCTCATGATTGAGATGACACTAACTGCAGAGCCACGTCGAGTCCCAAGAGGTCAGTCCTTCGCGTTTCATCACTATTTTAGGAAACATTGAAGCTGTTTCACTCGTCCTGCCCTGCCCTCACACTGATTCACTCGCTCAGAGCTGCAGAACATCCTTAAATGAGGGATGAAGACGTTATAATTAAAGAGCTGCTCGGTGACATCACTCATCTGCAGCCGGCTCTGTGGAGAGCTCTGCTGCGGCCGGGAGGGGAAGCTGGGCACACGGATCCGTGTTTCCATTGCATTAACTCAGAGTGCAGATGGTACCAAGAGCCAGAAGTGTGTGTGAGCGTTTTTATCAATGTCTCTGCGCCCCAACGTCCCTTTTATGTCCTTATACAGTCATCTGCCCGACCAACAGTGATCCTCACAAAGAGTCAAACATTCCTGTGTCAGATCAGCAGCTCTGATCGGCTCGTTACTCTGAAACCTCTGCATTGTTTCTTACTCTACCCCAGTAGGTCTCTCTGAGAGTCGACACAGAAACGCTCATATTTAGTTTGGCTTGTTGCACGGCTGTTGGACGTCTCTTGGGACGCGTTTAGGGAAAGTTTCAAGTATTCACATGCGAGCTTAATTGAAACTTCAGGTCTGAGGAGCTCTCACCACCCCCGTCACTCTGCACCGAGAGGAAAAACAGAGCAGAGCCATTCTTCTCCGCTCGCTCTCTCGTGGCCTGCTAACGTTTTACGCTTGTCCTTGTTTACCTTTGTTTTTTTCTTTTTCTGTGCTTCTCTTTCCATCACCGAAGGCCGTTTATCCAGCTTTATTTCATCTGCTGTCGGCCTCACTCGCATCCTGCACAACCAAAGCATGTGCTCTCTAATCAAGTCTTTGAGGGGGCGCTGAACTGGGGCCAGAGGACGGCAGTGGGGGGGAAAGTTGGTCAGTCCGTGTATTGGTTCATCTGTTCAGCACACAGACTGAATAAATAATGGATGCAGCCACAGTGACACATTGGTTTGCCGACTGCCTTTTTGAATCCTTGAATTCGGACTTTGAGTTTCCACCATGTTGGATTTTCTGCAGTCAGAAGACGAGAGCTAAGGAAGCTAAACATTCTGTGTCCGTGGCTCATTCGTTAGCGGGCTAGTTAGCTAACTAAACATCACATTTCCCACAGACTGAGACTCTAGTCATGGTGATAGAGTTTTTTAGAGAAAGATTATCTGTCTGATATTTACATGAACAAATCTCCAAAAGGTTCCAACAGCACAAACACGGCCCAGAGGTTACGTTCAGTGACTGAATTAGCTGAGGTGACCCCACCTGTCACTCAAAGAGGCCCCGCCCCTAATGCTGCGTCACTTTAAGCCTTAATATAATGTAAACAGGTGAGCTGTATAAAGACTCTCCCCGTACAGTTGTCATGAAGAGAGAAATGAGCTATAGAGACCCAAACTGTTTTTTGTACCAGGCTGTAAACATGTTTATTTCTGCTGTAAAGTTTAACATGGGGCTCTATGGGGACTGACTCACTGCTGGAGACAGCCTCAAGTGGACACCAGAGGAAGTGCAGCCTTCAATGCTACAACCTGAAACACCACGACCGTCAGGATGAAACACTTTGCAATGCGTGAACCCTGCATGTGGTCACCTTGTGTACCTGAGCACGCTCGGCTGATGTGTTCAGAGTTTCTTATTAACATAAACAGGAACATAAAAAATACGATGAAAGAAGCGACAACAAACTGTAAGCGCGTGTGTGATGTAAACGTTCTGTATTAATGTACATTTCTTATTAATGACAGCACAGATCTGACCACATGTGCTGCTGCAGTCCTCTGATTAACATCATTTATCATCAGCTTCTCCACAGAAACAGAGTCTGTTGTAACGAAGGACACAGGAACAAAATGTTTACTTCAGCAGGAATGTCGGCTTCACATAATCCACTTGTCCTCATCACCCGCAGATAAACGCGCTGTCACCTCTTGTTTATGTCTGATCTACAAACTGATCTCGAGCAGCTATTTAATTACTTTTTAATGAGCAATTTAAGAGAATCTTGCAAAGTCAATAACCAACTATAATATAAACATTACCTTATGTTTAATTCTAACTATTTAAAGGGAGTTGTACAATAATGCACAGGCCTGGAGCACATGTACAGAGACCTTTGTGTCCATAAGTAGAGCCTTAAAGAAATGTATTGAGCAGCTTATAACGGTTAACTGCAAACAACTTCAAGGATAAGGTCGTTATCCACTTTCTTTACCTCAGCGCTGAAACTGACGCGGCGGGCGAGGTATCCCGGGGACGTGTGGACGGACCTTCATTACATCTGGTTTGTGTTCATTTCTGATCCGTCGGGGAGAATGAAGCCATCCGTGATCAATTAGTGGACGTCTCTCCTCACTTCACCCCTCGTTTACCTGATGGCTGTAGCTAGAAGGGTCTCCTGATACTGACATGTTCTACAGAGAGACACAGAAAGAGAGGGAGACGTTCTCTGGCTTTATGTCCTTCCAGTGACTGTGGTTCTTCTGATTTGACAGTAATTTAAGCTTCAAGATATCTAAAACATATCTCCCCCCAGCCACAGTTATTCGTTTATTCTGAAGGAAACACTGAGGAAAAGCTGCAACCACAGACTGAACGTAACCTCCTGATTTCTAAAGTGAAGCCAGTTGAGAAATGTTTGATGCCTGCATTCTGTCTACTGTCCAGCAGGGGGCGACTCCACTGGTACCTCCTCCTCTCTTGAACTATTCCCTCAGTAAACATGTTCCTAATGAGTTTATTTTTCAATCTCTAGTTTCAAGTCTTCTTCAACACAGCATGATGTTCATTTAGTCACTGATGCTCCCATTGAGAGCCACAGCAATCTCAGAGGCTGCAGTCTGACAGCGATTTAGCCTCTGGGGACGACGGTGAACATGCCGGGCGTGTAGCCGGCGATCAGCGATGAACGACTTCCAGTCATGACTTCCTTCTGCGCGTGCTGCATCGTTTACCGTGATCGACTTTAATTAACGGCTCTTCAGTTTGCTGAAAGAACAACATCATGATGCAGATTAGGAACAACATGAAGCTTTGTCAGATCTGTCCTCAAGAGGAGAAGAACACTACTGTAACATGAGACGGAGGGCGGAGCCATCATTTATGATGCATTCAGGGAAGTCGTGAAATCTGAATGCTGAACGGCTTTCCTGACACAGCGTCAAGGGAATTCATCTCAAGTTGAATTCTAACTCTAGAGCAGGTTGTTAGCTGTTAGCTGTCATGCAGAGATTAATATGAAGCTGAATCGTCGTCAGATCACGCTGACGGGATGTCGTTACGGTGGATCACGTTCCGCCTGCTTTTGCTCTCCACACGGACTGTTTTTCCTGTATACGCCGCAGCCTGCTGATACGTGATTGGTCAATATTACTCGGACCACAAGCGTAGTACAAACGGAAATCAGAACACTTGCCTTCCCATAAATCCACTCCCCAGCCTACAGATTCTACACAGAAATGTAGAATAGAGATTACAGTCACAGAGATCATTAAGCAGGGGAGGAATATTAGGGCGGGGCTACCTGGATAGAGGTGTAACAATGTGTATCGCCCCTCTCATCCAAATACGATCGCTTGGCTCCAAAGGAACAAGATGGTGACAGCCTCAGTGCAAAGAGCTCTAAAACAGTCGTCCACAAACCAGTGATGTCACGTCCACTTCTTTAGACTGGTTGGAGGAATTTATGTCCTGATTTTCCTCCTGGTCTTCATCGATCTGAAAACAGCTGGGCACTGTACTGTTTTTTTGCAAACTGTACCACACCAGAGGAAACAGTGCATTTATCAGGGCACATTTTTATCAACAGATTTATCAAGATTTGGGGTCTGGTGTGTATTTTTGGCAGCAAAATGCTGTATTTGGAACTAAAGCAAAAAGACTGTTCATCACTGGAATAAACACACAAACATAGTGTTCTATGTAAGATGGTTCTATGTTTGTATAAGCCAAACATACGGACGATATTCACCGACCAAAAACTCTTTTTTGTGATCTTGTCGTTGGGATCTGTTCACAGTTTTAACCTGACCTGTCGTGTTTCCTGTCCCGCAGGTTACTTCCTGGAGTTCCAGGAGCCGCTCAGCAACATCACACACTTCCAGGGTCAGACGGCCACGCTGCACTGCAAAGTGTCAGGGAACCCCCGACCCACCATCCGCTGGCTGAAGAACGACGCCCCCGTGGTCCAGGAGCAGGGGCGCATCACCATCCGTAGGACCGAGGCGGGGTCCAAGCTCCGGATCCAGGACCTGGACACGACCGACACCGGCTACTACCAGTGTTTCGCCTCCAGCCCACTGAAGGTCATCTCTGCCACCGGAGTCCTTTATGTCAAACTGGGTCAGTGAACATTTATATTTATACACTGACATGATTGTAACGTAGCTCATCTTCAACACTGTCAAATATGAAGGCTAGAAACACTGAGCTGAAGTGTTCCTTTGATTCATTTTCACACTATAATAATATATACAATATATAATAATATAATAATTCTATAATAATAGGTCTTTAATATGAACTATGAGCTTGTTGACAGAGTTTTAAATGTGTGTTTGTATTTTGGATCCACAGGACAGATGCCCACACATGGCCCAGATGAACCGTAAGTGAACACCTTCATACATTAGCGTGTTTGTCTGAAAGGAAACGCTAAAATAGCTAGAATAACTTCACCTGCAGAGGTAATCTTGTATGCCCATCGGTTTGTGGACTACCTTTATGGCACCTTGTGTTTTGCATTATTTGCTGCCATCTTGGCTCTTTGGATCCAGCAGCGTCGAGATGGTGGAGCTGGAGAGGAGCTATCCACTACTGCTAGAGCTAGCATAGTTATCAGGGTGTGTATATAACCCACAGAAGGTGAAAAAAAACTACTCAGTGTATTTTAGTACAACCCACATTTTTAGGTTGTCTTGGTAACAGCTTGTCAATCACATGTAGCCCTGCCCAAATGTGGTTCCTGTGAAGGTTAAAGAATGATCTTGTGATGAGGATCAAAGTGTAATGATCGTAGCTAACAGCCTGTCAGACGAGCTAAACGTTTCTGAGGTGAGGGTGAGTCAAACGTTGGTATTCAGGAACTGACTGAGGTTACTAAACATCCTCGGAGGTGTTGAAAGTGTTAATGCCTGTTTGTGGCGTAAGAAGCCCAAAGCTAAAAAGAGCATGCTAAGACATGTCGGCTAACCCTCATACCTGCACAGGTTTAATAGAAAGAGTTCAGACCTTTATTGTTGTGCTTTGCTGCAGTAGAGGATGAAAGTGAAGCATGAGGGCAGCAGGACGAGCAGTTTCTCTCCTCCTCTTGTGGCTCTGAGTCGTCAGGACTCTGAGCTGGAGCAGACGAGCCGAGCAGCCGTCAGACTCCAGCCGCGGTCTGGAAAGAATGCTGAGTCATGTCCTCATCAGACCGACCGTTCCTCAGAGACTCTGTCAGGGAGATTATCTCATCCGCCAACAAGACGAGTCATCTAATGTCCTTAATCTACAGCTGGGGACATTTATATGGACTGATTTGAGCTTGGTGGTCAAAGGTCAAAGGTCACTGTGATCCACTGTAACTCAGGAATTCACAGGCTAGTTATGACAACATTTAAACGTATGTGTAATAAGATCAAATGAAGAGATGATAAGATTTTATATCGAAAAGGTCAAAGGTCAACTTTTCTTTGACTTGAATCAGTTCTTCCAGATAAATATCTTATTTTGTTAAATGGCAATGGTTCCCAACGTGTGGGCCGTGTCCTCCTGGTGGGCCGTGAGAGGTGTTAAAATGATGTGAGTAGGATTGATTATTTAACCTGCATTAGCGACGGCCAACGTCACCGATTATTTCTGTGGTTAAATTTAAATAAACCTCTAACACAGAGACGTTACCTGGTCTGGTTTTGAATGCAAACTAATGCAGAGTTCGCCCGCTCTCTCGCCCCTTTGTTTTGGCCTTTTGTACATTTCTTTATAGAGAGGACAGAGTTGGAAGCAGGGAAAGAGAGAGAGAGGGTGTGACACGCGGCAAAGGGCTGAGGGTGGGAGTCGCACCTTGGGCCGCCGCAGCGAGGACTGAGCCTCCGTATGTGGGACGTGTGATTTAACCGCTAAATGTTTTCAACAGAAGCTGCACCTCCCCTTCACTAAATGTCCCCAGAGTCAGTTTGTAGTTCAGAGTGTCGTCGAACTCTTGGGAACGGCTTTTAGTGAATCTTTGATTATTAAAGAGAATTTTTATGTGGATGTACAATAAGTGTTGATGGTAAATGTAGTCTTGAGCTGAGTTCTTCAGCCATATATTCCAACTGGAGTAAATGTGTCTGATATCCATCCAGACAAAATACTGTTAAATAATCGTCTTCTGTAAAATCCTCTGCTCTTGTGTTCTTGGAGGGATTTGTAGTTTTTGTTGTTTGTAGTTTTATAGCAAGTTTG
>NW_027211702.1:7105000-7282500 GCF_022749685.1 Semicossyphus pulcher
GGACGCAGCCGTCGCACAATGTGTGGTTTTATCACTGGGACACTGGAGGGTTATGAAGGAGGCCGGCCTCCTCACGGGGCCTCAGGAAGGTTTGGTGCTACAGGAAGTCATTTTCTGCCGGCTGTCATCAGACTTTACAATCCACCCAGTGTGTGTGCGTGAGCCGGGCGAACATTGATCCTTTTATAGACTCACTGTTGTTTCTACCTGAGACGGTTGGTGGATTCAGCATCAATAAACTTTGTGATCAGGCCTCATGTTCAGGTCGTCTGTGTCCCACCTGAACACACCGTCTGTGTTTCTCTCATATTCATGTGTTCATCACGTTTTACTCTTTCATCTCGGATATGTCAAAGTGAATTCAACGGTGACATCTGGAGGAATGGACGTAAACACTCTTTTATTAACGATGTTTAATCTTTGGTCACGAGAGGTGAAGCTAAAAGAGTCGACGGTGAGCAGCTTCTACTTTGTTCAGTCCGTCTCTGACTGAAGGGGAGCTAATGCTAACTAGCAGCTGCCCGCAGATATTTGGCTGAAATCAAGAAACAAAAACAGCAACAGGAGTTTGTTCTGTAAGAGGAGGCGTTCAGGGTTAAACGCAGAGCGTAAAGGAAAAGCAGAAATCAGCGTGTTGATGACTTTTCCATTACATAATGTTTTAAAGCTGCAGTGTGTGTGCGGGCAGATTTGACGAGTTGCAGACGTGACTGGTTTAAACAATGGACGAGAAAATCATAACACAGCTCGATCACTCCAGTGAGAGCTGCTCGCCATCACACTTCTAATGTGTGTGTGTGTGTGTGTGTGTGTGTGTGTGTGTGTGTGGGTGTGGGTGTGTGTGTGTGTGTGAGTGTGAGTGTGTGTACTGGCTGAAGCTAAGCCAAGGGGATCATAATATTGTCTTATTATGACCCTGGAAGTGGTTACTGCATGAACTTGGAAGAGCACTCTGACTGTATGTGACGTGAGTACAAACACGAGTCTTCTCTCTGAGGCTCAGACCTGTACATGTATGTGCCTTTTATCTCTGCAGGTTTCATGTGTCTCCATACTGCCTGTGTAGTATGATAGAGTTATTAAAGCTCACTGTTTCTTTTCAGCTCGCGTGAAAAAGGCTTCTGTCAGCCGTACCGAGGCATCGCCTGCGCTCGCTTCATCGGAAACCAGAGCATCTATGTGGAGTCTCTGCAGATGCAGGGCGAGAGCGAGAACCGCATCACAGGTAAGAACACACACCTGTTCTCTTTTTAATAATGACTGGGTATCATTCTAAATATTAAGGATGTCTGTGGTTACATGTTTCCTTTTGTCTCCTAGCTGCCTTCACCATGATCGGCACCTCCACCCACCTGTCGGATCAGTGCTCCCGGTTCGCCATCCCGTCCTTCTGTTACTACGTCTTCCCTCTGTGCGACGAGGGCTCTCGGGCCCCCCGGCAGCGTCAGCTCTGCAGAGACGAGTGCGAGGCCCTGGAGAACGACCTGTGTCACGCCGAGTACACCATCGCCCGATCCAACCCCATGATCCTCATGCAGCTGGAGCTGCCGAGCTGCCACCTGCTGCCGCGGCCTGGAACCAGTGAAGCTGCTTCCTGCATGCGGATCGGAGTGCCGCAGGAGAAACTGGGGCCATGTAGGTCGATTTCTGTTTTCTGGAGTCTGGTGTGTTTGCAGAGAGCGATGTAACGTCTGTGTGTGGTTAAAACAATCATCTTCCTCTGTAACAAAAAGGTCTATCTCTGTAGGGATCCTTTCTGTCATGTTGTCACACACTTAGAATAACAATCTGAGCCTGTCAGTGGAAACAACAACAACTTTTAGTGGACGACCTTTGACCCATCAAGGATTATGTTGCAGCCATTACAGCCTGTTTCACTGCTGCAGGTTGAACACATCCACTGGATGTTAAAAACCCTTTGTACATTAGTCATTTAGACCTGGACATTTGTGACCATGTTGTACGAAGTTGCACTGACCTAACGTGTCAATCACATAACCAGCTGATAAAGGACTAGTTCTTAATGCCATGCCTAAAGAAACTTGCTCACTGAGTCTCTGTCTGCTCCACAGACTCCCCCTCAGATCACAGCTGCTATAATGGAAGCGGGGCCGACTACAAAGGCACAGTCAGCGTCACAAAGTCGGGTCATCACTGCCAGCCGTGGAGCGCTCAGTACCCCCACAGCCACCACATGTCCAAGGAACACCCCGAGCTGTGGGGGAGCCACAACTTCTGCCGTAACCCCGGGGGACAGATGGAGGCGCCGTGGTGCTTCACCCTGGACCCTCAGGTCAGGGTGGACCTGTGTGACATCCAGCCCTGCAGTGAGTGTCACAGTTGTTGTACTCTTAATATTTACTATGGTTGTTTACATTTCAGGTGTTTCTAAGGTGAGTGTTCGGTGAAACTCAGGTATCATCAGGATTTGTGCCATGTTGGCTAAAGCAACCTATTTATGTGTATATATTTGTGGTAGCAAATCTCCTTTCACACGAGTCTTTAAGCGAACATAATGGCGGTTTTACTTATCAGTCTCAGTCTCTAAATAAGTGGCTTCACTTTTAGCAAAAAGTAAGGCAAAGATCTGACCTTAAATATCTTTAATTCATCCCAACTAAATTGGATTCTGTAGATTTAAGAACACAAACAACAGGACATGTGACCCTGAACCTAACGTGTCCCTACTACATCAATGAGACATCATATACCTCGCTCAAAGAAGGGAAGCATGAGGAGTGCCTAAGAATGAGCTCCATGTTACTGCCTATTGATAGGAAGTAAGGATGTTGTTGTGCATGAAGTACGATGTTAATATCCTTTGCTCTGTCTGGGCTTTATAAGGTGCGTGTACAACAATACTGAGCAGAGCATAATGAGGTAATAACTTCCTTACTGTAGTATTTGCAGACATGCAGAATAAGGCAGAAATAAGTGCATTATAAGAACTAACAAGGAGCTAATATGGTACAAATATACATGCCAATAAGCAAGTAGTAAATGGTTAATATCTTACCTTCACATAAAGTTAAGTAACCTGTAAAATATGCAGAGTTCGTGCTATTAAGGAAATTCTTGTCCCATCAGATAAGTCTGTTCTTTTTCCCCAACCAAAGACAAAACTAACATCTGGGTCATAACGTCTACCAGGAAGAACACAGCCTTCTGAGTAACCTCACATTAACCAGTGGTTTAAATTCCACATGAACAAGGTGTATTTTCCTGAAATCATTAGCAGTTTTAAAAATACCATATCAGTCGATCTCTGCGTTTGAGTCCAGATCGTTCTGGGAAAGTTCGAGGCAATTTTTCTTCAGCAATTATTTTCACACAGGAAATCGTTCTTGTTACTTCTGTAGAGCAGTTCCAGCGTCAGGGAGAGAGCTGACAGCTCATTTCTTACTACATGTGACTTTTGAACCAAACACCTGCCGAGTTACCTGCCTGTATGTGTTGTGAACAGAAGTATCACCTTCCCACCGTGACGCTGTGATGTATGATGGACTTTTGTCATCATGTATGAACCCAGTTTAGTGTTACTGTCGGTAGTGTCTGAATGTCACATTGTGTTAATAAATTGCTGGTTTAAACAACAGATTCTGGATCAGTTCAGTCGGTTTATTCCATCATCGTCACCGAATGAATGTGTGAAAGAGACTTTAGAGTTCAGGCTTTGTGTTGATTAGAGTCTTCCATACTGAAATAAGAGACTAGGAAGCTGAATATGTGGTTTGTTGTGCAGGACTGCCCTGTGATTAATCTTTCAGCGCTGCAATGTGAAGGATGTGATCTACAAGCTGTAAACTCTGCCATTTCTTCAGAAGTGTGTTTGTCCTGGAGGTTTGAGATCTGCTGAAGAAGCTGTTGGCTGGTTCTACGGTCATCACATGTCCCTGTTGTTGATGGCATTACACCGCTCCTTTGTACGATGGACCACAGGGCCCAGTTAAAATGCAGACAGAGTTTTCACCAGACACTTCTGGGACAATGTGAAGGTCAACAGAAACTTTACTTCTGGAATCCATAAACTTTCCTCTCTGTTGGCTCACAAACCGAGCTCTCTCATCCTTCAGCTCTGTGAAGGAGGTGCTGCTTGATATCTTTCAAGGCCCACCTTTGCACTGCCAAAGTACTTAGGCCCCCATCCAATTCCCCGTCTTGGCCCTATGACTTGGCCCTGACCCTCCGTCTGGTTTGCTGCCGAGTAGGAGAGGCTGTCCTGTTTCTTTCAGGGTCGAGAGCTTGTGGTCATCGAGCCCTCCAAACCATAGATGATTTAAAAGAAGTGGATGTAGCCTCTTAATTTCAAAAGTGAAGCCAATGTAGAAGTGCTTACAATAAATGAAATGATAAAAAATGATTGATATGAACATTTTTTCCAATAGAGTATTGTCACAATCTCTAGTTTCAAGTCTTCTTCAATACAGCATGATATTCGTTAAGTAAATGATGCTCCCACTTTAAGTCAAATTCACCATAAAGCAAGGGCTGATTAAGGCCGGGGCTACCTGTGTTTACAAGTAGCTACCTCAGCAACCTGTTGATATCCATCCTCTAACACATATCAGAGATCCTTATTTGCTACTCTCTCTGTTTACTAACTCCCTCCAGAGCCTCCCGATAACCCCAGGAAGGAGATCCTGTTCATTCTGATCCCTGCGATTGCCATCCCGTTGGTCATCGCCTGCCTCTTCTTCCTGGTCTGCATGTGTCGCAATAAACAAAAGGAATCGATGGACTCACCTCCTCGCTGCCAGCTCAGCGGCTCACCAAACCAGGACATGGAGCTGTCTCTGCTCAGTCAACAAAAGCACCAGGTAATACACATGGGCTCTGATGGGCAGAGTATAAATATGTAAATAAATTCCTTCCCCTTTGAGTTATAAACTACTTTTCTGTGTTTTGATGTCCGTCAACAATTAATATTCAAGGATCTCCAAATTTAGTTCCCCATATCTCGTCTAAAGCAGCAACCAACACAGTTGGGTATTATCATTATCTCGATCACATTTCTTTAGTCAGAGGCCACATGCAACAACATTTCTTACACAAGACAGAGATGCACAGTACCAGATATAGCTGACAGCTGGTTACCATCTGTTGTCCCTGGGCAAGTCCAAACAATGACACAAATACTTTATACAAGTATTTAAAAAATACAATAAATACAGATGCTTTGGGTTTTTAAAGGCAGTGCTGGTTTCCGTCTGAAGAGTGAGTACAAAAAAAGGAAAGTGACCTGTTGCATTCCAGTGCTAAAGTTTTACATCGGCTTTTATTGTTGGCCATACACTTTGATGACATGTATTTGTATTTATTGCTTTGTGCCTGCAGGCCAAGCTGCGGGAGATTAACATGTCAGCAGTGCGGTTTATGGAGGAGCTGGGTGAGGACCGGTTCGGCAAGGTTTACAAGGGCCACCTGTACGGCACTGCACCTGGAGAGCAGAGCCAGGTGGTGGCCATCAAGACATTAAAGGACAAGGTCGACACCACTCTCTGTGAGGAATTCCGACATGAAGCCATGGTCCGCTTTCACCTGCAGCACCAGAATATTGTTTGTCTGCTGGGTGTTGTTACCAAAGAGCATCCCATGAGCATGATATTCACCTACTCAAGCCTCGGGGACCTGCATGAGTATCTGGTGATGCGATCCCCCAACTCAGACGTTGGCAGCTCGGATGATGACAAGACGGTCAAATCCACACTGGAGCAGGCTGATTTCCTTCATGTCATCACCCAGATTGCTGCAGGAATGGAGTACCTCTCCAACCAGCAAGTCGTCCATAAGGACCTCGCTGCCCGAAACATTCTGGTCTTTGACAAACTCAGCATCAAGATCCTGGATCTGGGATTGTTTAGAGAAGTCTACTCAGCGGATTACTACAATCTTATGGGTACAAGTCCTTTTCCAATTCGCTGGATGTCCCCAGAAGCTATCATGTATGGCAAGTTCTCCACCGACTCTGACATCTGGTCTTATGGTGTCTTGCTGTGGGAGACCTTCAGCTATGGTCTGCAGCCGTATTGCGGATATTCCAACCAGGATGTGATCGAGATGGTGCAAAACCACCAGCTGCTTTCTTCTCCGGATGATTGCCCAGCCTGGATTTACACTCTCATGATGGAATGCTGGAGTGAGTTCCCAACAAGAAGGCCTCGCTTCAAGGACATCCACACTCGTCTGCGCTCCTGGGAGAGCCTATCCAACTACAACAGCTCCGCTCAGACTTCTGGCACCAGCAACACCACCCAGACCAGCTCCCTCAGTACCAGCCCTGTTAGCAACATCAGCATGAGCACAGCCAATGCATCACGCTACACAAGTCCTAAGAAGACATCGCCGTTCCATCAGCCCCAGTTTATGCCCATGAAGGGGCAAATGCATCGGTCAATGGTACCCCCGCAGCTCTACATCCCTGTCAACGGATACCACCCCATGCCAGCTTACCCATATCTGCAGAACTTTTACCCCATGCAAATACCCATGCCCATGCCCCAACAGCAGATGCACCACCCACCACAGATGGTTCCTAAAGCGGGATCTCACCACAGCGGCAGTGGATCCACGTCTACAGGGTATGTCACCACTGCCCCCTCCAATACTTCAGCCACAGAGCGAGCAGCTTTGCTAAATGAGGACTCCAAGCCCAACGAGGAGGACTTCGCTGATAGGACGTCCCCAGAAGAGCTAGAACAAAACAAGGACTCATCAGTGCCTGAAACAGAGCTGCTAGGTGACAATGATCCCCAACAGACTGGCGAGTTGGTGATTCACTTGTCGGACACATAAATCTTGTGTCTGAAGGACAGTAAAGCTAAAATAATCTGTGAGCTGTGCTTGCCAAAACTTCAATAAGCAGCATCAAGTGAAGTGCAGAACAATGACTGAATGTTTTTCTATGAGTTTCTTAAATAGAACTGACCCATTTGAATGTCAAGTGTGTCCCATGTTTGTACCTCTTAAACTCCTGTGTCTACGGTAAAGCAAAAGTAATCACACAATCCTGTATAGACCTTGTTTTTATTATGTTGCCATTCAGAAGACTTTATGTTCCTGATGTTGCTGTGCAACACAAAACTAACTCAGAGGTTTCATTCTCTTGATCAGAGTTCTGCCTTCTCTGATGCACAGAGAGCTTGAGGACGCTTTTTCAAGGCTATTCATTGGCAGGCAAGAGGAGTGGGATTAATGCCCACACCGCCAACCCTCCCAACTTTGGAAACCACACCCAGTGATAAAGTTGTTTCAATTAAAATGCACAGCCAAGAACTGCTACCAAAACCCAGAACAGAGCTCAGGTTTCAAGGTTTTGGGTAAGTGTTTGGCTCGTTCGCAACTTGTGCCTGACTCAGCATTGCTAGGTGAGAATGATCCTCCAGAGACGGACAGTCAATTTACTTGTCAGATGCATACATTTGGTGCTGTTTGAAGGACAGTGGCCCTGAAATTGCCAGAACTTCAGAAGCAGCATAAAGTGCAGTGAGTAAGGTGCAGAACAGTGACTGATTGTTTTTTTAACTAACCCACACATTTGAATGTCAAGTGTGCCTCATGTTTGTACCTCTCAAACTTCTGTGTCAATGAATGAGCAAAACTAATCACACAATCCTCTGTGGACTGTTTTTTGTTCTGTTGCCTTTAAGAAGAGTTTCTGTTCTTGCCGTTGCTGTGCAACACAAAAAGATCTTCTTATCCACAAGAACTTTAGAGCTTGCCGCACTATGAGCCGCTTCTCTTTAAATGCCAACAAGGCCATTCACTGGTCGGTTTCATGCCCCCAACACCAACCCTCCCAACTCTGGATACCACACCCCTCCATACAGCTGTGTTAATTGGATTGCACAACCCGCGATGCTACCAGAACCCAGAACAGAACCCTGGTTTCAATTATGTTGGACGAGTGATTTGCTCATTCACAATTTGTGCAACTTTCAATGACCTATAAAGTTGTTTTTGAGGTTGTTATTCTATGTTTGTAAAACACATGAGCATAGAACGACAGAGAATCTGTGATGGATAAAAATGTTGTAGGATTTGTGAAAGGAAAAGTCTACGGTTTAGTTTGTTAATAATTGTACTCACTGAGATGTATTTTGGAACACGACGTGACTTGTAACATCTTTGCGAACCAAGTTGTACAGATTTGTAATTTATGTACTTTGGTTTACGCATTTTATTCGTTTATCATTGTTCTTTACTGGTGAAGCCTAGTGTTAATACTTTGTCCTTTCCACCACATGTTTGCATTGTTTTTTGCTCACCATATAATGTCCACGTAAAGTCATATGAATAAAACGGTGAATTTCCCTCAGTGAGAGAAGGAAATCATGTGCTATCACATCGATTGTCATTGAATGTTTAATATATGGTTCACTGCACAGTCATGTTATATTAGGCCTAAAATATACTGAACATCAAAACAATAGGTTAGCATATGTGCACTTACTTATTTATGGACCTTTCAACCACAGGTCATAGTCCTCTTAAGCAAATGTTAGTAAACATGATTGAAGACGATATTGACGTTTAAAATGCTCCGCCCATAGAAAACTAAACCAACAGCCTCTCCTCCAGAGGGCGATGGAGAGGTTTTGGCTTCACTTTTGGGGGAGCTGGCATGTCATGTCACGAGCGCCTACGTTGCAGCGGCAGTTTAGAGTGGAAGAGTAAACAACAGAGACGGTCGGGAGAAACTAAGGTCAAATGTCTGGAACAGAAGACGAAGAGCTGGGTTAGGGTTAGCTGCGTTTTTAATTAACATTTTCCTATGACCAGAAAAATGTAGAGGTATACACGAGGAGAGGAACAAAGAACGGAAAGACTAAAAGTACTTTTATTCAGTTAAAAACCTACACACTGAGTTTAGTTTGACCCATTTTCTTTTAGAATCAGGAAGAGCAGATAAACATTGGGTGAAACGCTTTAAAACGGTGAGCTAATCTCACATCTCAAAGCTCTGTGCCGCCAACGAGAGCAGAGAAAACTTCCCTCTTCTTACTCATAAAGAGGATTAGGTCCTACAAGCCTTAGAAACTTCTTCAAACTTGCTGTACCTCCCAGCTGAACCAATTACAAACACATGTTGGGTAGTGTTTTGCAGCACTTTTCAAATTGTCATATTTTTTAATAATTAGGATTCCTAAATTGAAAAAACAGAGCATATAATAGGCTTAATTATCAAAGGAAGTTGCACAAAGCTATGCAGAAGACGTAGATGTAAATGTAGAGAATATACATTTAAAGGCAGGGCGCTACCACAGAAAACATGATAAGTTTGAATACTTAATATAAAACTTCAGTAGAAAGTTGTGGCTGAAATGCAGGATTTGTTACACAGTTTCTCCTTGTTTGTCTGCATGTTTTGTTGGTTGTTTTTCTAAACTCAAAGCTAAAGAAAAAGTTGAAGGTAAAATTAAGTGGGTCAAGTCCAGTATTAAATCTGCCCTATGGACTCATGTTATGATGACTCAATGTGTAATGTTGCTTTTTGTGAGCATGAAATACTGATATAACGGTTTGCTTCTCAAACAAAAACAGTGCTCACCTTGAAACAGACGTAAACTCCTCACATGTGAGCAGCAGCAGCGTGTCCGGTAAGAACCAGCAGCAGCAGCCATCTTAACTCAGGACCTCCAGGTACAAGCGGCATTCACACACGCTATCCAACAGCGACCCCTAGCGGTATTTATCAGTATGAACAAATAAAGTGATGCAACATTACACAAAGTAGGACGGTAACGGCCAATGTCTGCAGCCACCAACTCCATGTGGGTTGCATGCATGCGCTAAAAGTGAAAAAATGTGGTGTTGTGTATATTTCAGATTATATATTTTTCTTTGTAGTTTCCACATTCTGGATTAGATTTTAAAGCAAAGAGAAAATATAAGAAAGTAGAAAATAAAATGTATGTAGAAACTTAACAATGGAAAAAAGGCAGGAAAACAAAGAAATGATCAATATGTAAGAATATGTACATTATAGTACAGTTGTATTATAGTATTGTTATAAACACGCTGTTTACATTTTTAAAAATCAACTGAAGACCTACTTATTCAGGCAGGACGTAGATTATGTTTTTATCTCTTTCTAATTTACTAACTTTATTTTCTTTTGACAGTCTTTTTTATCGGATCTGTAATTCTGTTTTTATGAATAAATAACTTATTATTTTTACTTTTTAATGTAAAGCAGTTTGAGCTGCATTTTGTGTATGAAAGAAACTCTACGAACAAAGTTTAAAACGAGTTTTGTTTTTTTGTTTTAGCTGTTGTCTTTTAATGCCACTGACATTTGTATCTTTAAATTCCAGCCACAGTGTGGTTTAACTGACACACCTGAACGCCCCACACGCGCACAGTCGATGACGACACACGCTTTAAATGAGATTTGAGCTCTTTGCCAAAGCTGAACGTCATTGGCCGAAGTTGGAAAATGCTGCCTTTCTATTGGCTGTAGTGGCTGTCATTTAAGCATACGCTGCCAATACACTTAAGCAGTGACCTACTAACACAGATCCATGAGTCAGGAGCCACCTTGAGAGGAAAAAGCCAAGGGAGGAGAAAGCGGAGCTTCTTCGCAACTTGTAGGATTTTTATTGACTTACTTACCTGATTATTTAACCTGATGGAACACCTGAAGCCTGAACCCTGAGCCGGATGCTCGGCGGGGACCGAAACCTCCGACCAGGTGCGAGAAAAGGTACAGTTTGGATTTCAGGTTTACAGTAAACCAGCTTTATTCCTGTTCCTTGTGTTGGAAAGATTTATGCGGGATGGTGTGTTTATGCGTTGTGAATCACAGCGGCGGGTATCTATCTTTGTGTCATTATAGTTTAAAGATATAGGCTATGTATTTTTATGTCATGTGGATAACCTGTATGATTGTTAACCCAATTTTAAACTTAAAATAACCACGTTAGGAGTCACATTCCAGGTGTAAGCTCAAGTTTAAGGCTACGTGCGTTATCTTCATTACGCTGTGTTATAATTAGAAGCTTCCTTGTGCATACGATGTTATAAAAACATATTAATTTCCACTAGAATAAGAGCCATGTATTTAAATGTAGTCGGGCTCGTGGGCCTAGCAGAAGCAGGAGTTTACGGATTGCGACACAGCGGGGAAACCCAGAATTAGAAATGTCCGGCTGTAACGTAATCAAAGCTGTATGGCTGCTGTTATTGTGTGGCTGTACAATATAAGTTATTAACCCATGTATGACGTAAACAGATCAGTGTGGTTATTATCGATAATGTATCTTATGTAGTCCATTCTCACATCATTATCACAGCTCACTTTCAGGGCGTAGATAGACCCCCACGCTTCAGTGTCATGAGTAAGCATCGCAGTGATGTCATGTAGTAACAGCGTGAATGCCCTCATTGTCTCAGAACAGCCTGTTACACATATTTATTATTTATTTAGTCACATATTTGTGTACTTACGACATACAGAACAGAACAAACATGTTATTGCCTCACAGTAAATATTGCATAATGTCTCAACCATAGACGCACAGCGGGGGGAGGAAGGGAGGGGGGAGCGGGGTGAGTTTATTGTGTAATCCGGACACAATGAAGGAATCTGGGGCATTAGGACGTGTTGCCGGGCCGCTGCGGTCCGACACGAGCTCTCTGTAGCTCACGTTGCGGTAACATTACCACCCATTTTAATCACGTGTGGTCCAAATTTAGTGTTGATGTCATATGTTGCCTCGTTAGAGAAGACAAAAGGGAGGGATCATCCCTGCACAACCCCGCAGCGCTGTGCAACATCTGTAATCTGTTACAACACCGGGCTCACGCAAACATTCGCAGTAAATCACGCGTGTAAGGAAAAAGAAAAAAATGGCATGAAACCGAATTATACGTGACCAAACAGACTGCCTAAAACTGTGTTTGTTAGGGACCTAATACATCTCAAGATTTCATTCCAGATAAGGTTCTGACTTTTTATTTATTAGCCGTGTTTTCAACATTTCCTGCATAAATATAGACCCATGAAGAGGTAAACAGGAAATGTAACCCCTAACCCTCTTAATTTCACTAAACTGAGCAGTTATTATAACTTAAAGTTTCAAGGTTATTTCATTTGTACAGCGCTTTAAAAAGCAGACAGGCTTTAAAGCAAAGTGTTTCACAAAAAACAGATGTAGGCCTGTACAAGCGTAAAAGAATGTATGTGTTGGGAAAAGAGTGCAAAAAGATGTCGAGCCCTATTTAAATCTCAGAGAGTACAATAAAAATATAAAGAATAATAAATACAGTTAAAGGAAGAACAGCCTAGTTACGTGTGAGTGGGTCTGTGGGTCTGTGTGTAATGTCGGCCTCGGGTTACAGTCTGTGTGTTTCAGGTTTTGAGCCTCTGCCAGGCCACGTGTTATGATTACAGCTGACTGTACTCCTTTGTTCCCTCTGTACTGGATGTATGGAAGCTCGGAAGCCCAAAATAGGCAAAGTTGCCTTTTTAATGGAACGACACTCTAAGCCTTTGTTTTATACTTGGAAGAGGAGGTTACTTTAAAAGTTTATTCAGATATCTTTAACCTAAAGGTGATGACGGGCTGTAATAATCTATTTATACTTCATTAAAGGGGAATCCCGGTATTTCTAATCCTGCACCATATTTTCTGACAAAACTAAATGGCTAATAAATATAAAACGTTTTGTAGTTTTTTCCACTGACCAGCTCAGATTGTTATTTCAAGTGTCTGACCACATGACAGAAAGGATCCCTACAGAGAGAGACCTTTTTGTTACAGAGGAGGATCCTTTTTTGAAACCAGAAACAGACTCTCTTTAAAGCAACCAGACTCCATTGACAAAAATGGTTATTTTAACCTCTCAGAGTTAGGGACTTGCTGGTCTCCTGCTGCCTTGTTCAATTACTTTCTTCATGTTTTATGTTACTTTAGTGTTTTAAAATGGTAAGTTCAGATCCGCCCAATATTATTATAACACACAATTACACAAAAAATGAATAGATCAACCTGTTTCCAGCATGGTTAAATTACTGCTTTTCTCAATGGAGTCTGGTGTGTGTGCAGAGAGCGATGTAACGTCTGTGTGTGGTTAAAACAATCATCTTCCTCTGTAACAAAAAGGTCTATCTCTGTAGGGATCCTTTCTGTCATGTTGTCACACACTTAGAATAACAATCTGAGCCAAAATGATCCCCATATTTAAATGCCAGAATTCCCCTTTAACTTGAACCTTTGTTTTTATTTGACACTGACATCTAAAACTCCCATTGTCTGTTATTCCACAGATTTACTCAACATCAGTGGATTAATCCAACGTGGCAGTTACTGTTGCTGCCTTAAAGCATTATGGTGAAAAGTTAAGGCTTTACAGAACATTGACAGTAGCCTACAGTGAAAATATGCAATCAATCAAGCAAGAGGGGGACTCCAGTGGGTCCTACAGTGGAGAGGATGCCCTGGTCCTGGCTGTGGCCTTACAAGGATCTAACAGAGACCTGATGGGACATAAAATCTCTGCAATGCCCTTCAAGGCTAAAACTACCTGTCGCAGGAAAAGGGAGTTCATCCCGGATGAGAAGAAGGACAACATTTACTGGGAGAGGCGGCGCAAGAACAACGAGGCGGCCAAACGCTCGAGGGAGAAGCGGCGAATAAACGACATGGTGCTGGAGAACAAGCTGATGGCCCTGGGAGAAGAGAACGCGTCCCTGAAGGCCGAGCTGCTGTCGTTGAAGCTAAAGTTTGGTCTGTTGACCTCGGCAGCATACGCACAAGAAGTCCAGAAGTTGTCAAATTCTGTCAACCTCTACCAGGATTTTGTTCAGTCCAGTTCTGGTGAAGGTTCAAGCAGGGAATCAGAGCCTCATCATATGCGCAGCAGCTGCATATCCGTCATCAAGCATTCACCTCTTACCCCGGGGACATGTTCCGCTCCTCAGGGAAGCTTCAGGTCTGCAGAGGTCAAGCAGGAACCAGCAGAGAACAGCAGCTATGCACAAGAGGGGAGCAGTCCTTATGAACTCTACAGGAAGTACCTGACCAGCCCTTTGTCTGGTATTTACCCGCAGTCGGCTTCTTTCCTGCAGATCACCAGATCATCCAGCAACTCCCCCAGGAGCTCAGAGGACGGAGCTGTGAGTAAATCATCTGATGGTGAGGACGAGCAGCAGGTCCCCAAAGGGTTGATGCCATCTGCAGCCGACCCCAGAAGTGTCATCGTCTCCACACACAAAGTGCCAGATTCCAGCTCATCAGCTTTGCCCCATAAACTCCGAATCAAAGCCAGAAGCATCCAAATCAAAGTGGAGCCAATCGACCCTGAATACGAGTCCTCTGGGAAGTCCTCCTCTCCTGTCAGCGGTTCAGATGGAGGACGCTACCGGACCGCTCAGGACTCTTCAGGGTTCACCCAGTCCTCCCCGTGTCCTTTGTCCTTACAGGTCTCCGACATGCAGGACTGGACCCAGCGGGCCGAGCAGTGGCACAAAAGCAGCACAGAGACACTGCAGAAGAGTAGCAGGCTAACCCCGAGCCCAAACAAACCAGCTGTGGAAGTAAAAGAGCCACCCTATGCACACTCGGATGCTGAGGACTCGTATCTGAAACAGGGACTCGCTGACCTGTCGGCACAAGTGGCCACTCTGAAGAGACTGATCACCACACAGCACGGGTCTGTGATAGAGTCAACCAAAAGCACCGCTGATCATCACGAGTCGTTATCTGAAGGAAGTTCCTCTGAATGACCTTTGTATGTTTTGTTTTTTCCACTGTATTTGCTGTTGCACTGTGTGGTTCTTATTAGGGTTACAACGTGTTTTTATCACCGTAAGTTTTCAAATGAAAAACATCCAAAAAAGGCCGAGTGTCAAGTAGAGCTGTTGGAGAGAAGGCTAACAAAGGCAACACGAACGCTGTTTTCATTCAAATTCAGTTCGCTTCTATTTTACTGTTTATATAGCTGTTAAGTTACCGTCAATTCACTGTATTCACCTGGCGGCCATTTTCCCCTGACACCATGCTAAGGGCGGAAAGCTCAAATGCTAATATAATGTCATACTGCTGTGTTCCAGGTTGCTAGCTGGATGGATGGTGAAAATCAGAAGGGTTAGGGCGCCATATCAACTAACGTTAGCATCAACCACTTCCTAGCTAACTGTTTGATCGTGTTACTCTATACAAAAAGTAAGGCATGGATTCCAAGCTAACATTGCCATTAGCTACTGACATGTTAGTTAGGCTAGATTAAAGGAAAAGCTTAAATTCCTAACTGAAGTTAGTTTCCTCTCATGTTGTTTGACACGATCCGTCTAGTGTTAGCAAAGAAGTGGTTGAATGCTAATGTTAGCTGTAGCATATATTCACCAACAGGTTCTAAAATGTGTTGTTTTACCTTGAAATACAGCCTGATGAAGTGGTGAAATGATAACCATTTGTCAGATAGCCAACATTTATACGACTCTGATCCTCGAAAACAACAGTATGACATTGTAGCAACATTTGCCACCCTGAGAGTGAGTCAGAGAAAAATGGCCGCCGTGTGGATGTGATAAATGCTCTTAAGAGTTCCTCTTCTCTCACCTTTTCTTTCTCTTGTTTCTGTTTTCCGTCACTAAATTTGCCTCCATTTTGCCGTTTTTTCAATCACCATTAAGTGTCTGTCAATTAAACTTTAACACTTCCTGCAGTTTTTCAAAGTAAGAGCCTTCTAGTCGAACTATGCTCTTCAGGAAACGTGTCAGTCTCTTGGTGTGAATAATCTGGACGAGGAATTTGAGAGTGTAGTTTTTATTTACCAAAGTTTTATCAGGAACAAAATGGCAAAGTTAAAGTGACTGAAATGAAACGGTGATTGAAAACAATGTTTATGTTCAGAAACAGACGATTGATTATGGTGACTAAACTGAAGTGAAGGATGTGTGGACGCTGTTTGAAACTTTACATGAATCATTTTTCAGTGATGTGTTACCGACATCATCAACGTGTTGGAAGAGGTCACGTGAAGCTTTTATTTGTCCTTATCTTATTATTCACACCTGCTGTTCTCACCTGCTGTCACTGAACACTGATGCTGATGTTTTTACATGTTCGGCTCTGGTTTGCTGTCGGGCCTTTCTTTGCCTTAAAACTAAATCTTATATTATATTTTCAGTCAGTGAAGTTTGGTTATTTTAGCTTTTGTAAGTTGGTGACGTGGTGGAACCACCGAGCACACAGGTCATACTTCTGCTTCAGAGGAATGTTTGGCAGAGTTTAATTTGATGTGGTTTTAAATAATTTCCCACTAACTTCCAACATATTTCCTGTAAAGAACTCTGTAACTCTTCCAATAACTCCAGGTTTCCTTAAAGTTAAAGATGTATGTGTGTTCTCTGCTGCACCATCTGTTCCAACAGTGACAACAAAGTCGTCTTGTAGGTTTTGTTAAAGATATTTTAGAGATTGATGTTTCCTGAAAAACATAAAACATGTTCATGACTCGTCCTGCACTTGATGCAAAAACTGATTTGGCGTCCAAAGAAGAGCTTTGTTATATTTGTATGTGTTCATCACTGTTTGTATCGTTACACTGAGCGCTTATGGGATAGATTTAAAGCCAAATCATACTTAAATATGCAGAATTAAATAGCACTCTAATAACCATATCATGGGAATTTAAATTAAACTCAACTGCTGATGTGACATAGAGATACTTGAATCTGAGTACTACAACTAAATATATAATGTCTACAAAAACACGGAGCTTTTGAGGAGCCTCCCTTTCTTCCCTTTTATGAGCATCAAGTTAAAAAGTTCTTTTCAGAAATGTTTTGGAAACTTGGTACCTGTACATGACTGCACCTCTGTTCTCCCTCACCCTGGTTTACCATGTTAATACGGCTAACCTTCATGACTGCAGTGTTCTTGTACACGTCGATGATATTGTCGCTGCATTCCAGCGAGCAGCGAGCTGAAACAACCACAGACGGCGAGCTTCACATTCCTCTGTCTCTGCTGAAGTTTAAAAAGGCACAAAGTTACAGATTTTAGTTTTAATTCAAGTTTAGCTTTTAAATATGCTTCATTCACCGCTTCACTGCTGAATATCGCTTCACTTTTGTTTTTTTTCATGGATTTATGTCGATTATTTCAACTTTCAGGCCGCTGGTTAAACTGGGAATGTTGGCTGGAGGATTGTGAGAACCATCTAATGGAGCTTTCAGATTCTTCAGACTTTTTTATTACCAAAAAGTCTCCACAGATTCAGCGTTATACTCTCACAGCTTTGTTATTGTAACACGAGATGTTCCAGAACTGTCAGGGTTTCATGTAAAGGCTCATCCCACATGCTGACTTTAGCTGATATGATGTCAGAAGGACGCCGTGTGTATTTGATGACGATGGTAATAACTGTCCCAGCAGCCTGAACTGCAGGTTTCTGTATCCGAACACTTTTCTCAACTTTATTGTAATTGTGAGTTTTTGTTTACAATAAATGTCTGGTCACTGAAACGTGTGTTCTTTCTTCTTTCTTCTTTTGAGTTTCAACATCTAAGAACATAAAATGTATATAAAATTTAACATTTATGTCCAAAATACTATATGAGATATGTGTGAAGAAGGAGTATGAGGCAAACAATAGCTTCAGTAAAAAAAAGTTAACATAGTTAAATTACAAGAACAGGTAAAATGAACAACACAAACGAGGACTCAATTAAATGTGCTGGGGCACTGAAACTCAGGAGATGATCATTCATGTTTGTAGTTTTAGATTTGCTTTTCTCAGCGTGTTGAGGCGAAACTTCAGCAGTGAAATGTCTCTGTTAATTAATAACACTGAACAAAGCTGCAGACAGAGTTTAGTTTCTAAGTTTCAAAGTGACATGTTGAAGTGTTTTCTGAAATCACAAGTGTTGCTGAATTCCTCTCAGATTACACCGACGAAACGTGCATTACTGTACGATGCTTTACCTGAGAGTGTGCTGCAGCGAGGATCAGGTCCACGCAAAAGGTAAATTACTGGGAAAATTAGAATAAAATGTTTAAATTAAATGGCATAAATTTAGTCAAATTTTACAATCCAGCAATTAGAATTTAAGTTCTTATGTTATCAATTGTTATGTATCGAACTAACACTTTTTTCATTTGTCTGAGGCATTCCCTGACCTCCGTACTTCTATGTGTTGCTGTGTGGCACTGCCTGGCCTCCATACAGCAACGTCTGATCACCTGCACCTGGGAGCTGTCTATACAGGCCTGAGCAAGCTCCTCCCTCTCCCTCTCTCAACCAGCAGCCAGGACCAGACAATGGCCCCAGCCACCTTTTCCTTTGTTTAAAGAAGGTTTTTTGTACAATAAAGATTACTGTGATCGATTTAAAGCCTCTGACTCCTCTATGTTGCTTCCCCGGAGCAGGGTCATAACATATATGTAATGTTTTGATAAATCTATTTAATTTTCTTATCTTAAACTCATCGGCCCCCCGGTGCTCTGTGACCTTGTGGTTCCTGTCTCAGGCTCAGTAACACATTGGAAATGTCAGGTGATCTTAAGGTGTGTAAGGTCTGTTTATTCATGTTGAGTTCTGAGTTTTGATTTTTAATATAGGTTTGTCATTGTTGACGTGTTTTTTTACTGTCTTTATTGTGTAGTTGCTGATTTTAATGTATGTCAAAGGTCATCTTTGGGGACAGAAATTGTACATTATTTCAGGGCAATAAACAAGAGATTTAAGAAATTAAACTTAAACTGAGTTTGAACTAGAAGAAGAAACACTGTTTACATTTCAGAAGGATGTTCAGCTTTATATTCGAAGGAAACAGCTATTTAATTTCAGGTTAAAGATATTTTGGTGTTTTTAAGGTTTAAATAATATTTTTTGTACAGGTAATTCTATCATTGTGATGAATAAAAAATAAGAGAACCACGTGAACATGTCTCATAGACGCTTGTAGCTTTTTATAGGCTGCTTGATTTTGTTTATATGTGTTACTTTTCTTATCTCTCCATCCTATTTTGAGTTGTGTATCTGTACTGCTAGTGTGAACAGTACATACTGTTCATGTGCTTCTTCTCTGGAACAAGTCACATGACAGCACCACGTGACTGAGTTCATAGTTGAAAGTCAAACAGCACTGCGGCTCCTCAGCATGGCGGTCCTGGTGGGACGTAGAGTCCTGTTTCAAGCCTTCCGCGTGCACACAGCGGACCGGGACAGCCTGAGCAGACTAGCAGCGTCCTCGTACTGCACGAGACAGTATGCGTTCTCCGGTAAAGTGCCGCCATCGCCTCGCGTAGCCGTGACACGACACTACAGCTCCGATTCCAAGGATGACCTGCGCGTCAGGTACTTGGACGGAGAAGACTCCGGTAAGTTCCGCTCAGAAGAACTGCGCCACATTTAATGTTACTGTCATATTATGACCGTTTTTAGATTAAAACACTGTTGTTATTGCACAACCGGAAGTCCAGTTGACGTTCAAACAAACGGAAACTGACTCTACTGGTGTAAAAACTGCTAATGGGACGCAAACAAAACGGAAGCCCCGCCCACTATTGGAGAAAGGGGTACGCGTTGACGTCACATATATACGTGATATCAGCACCCCTGCTAAATGGCGAACAAAGTTAATACAGTAGACGTGTTGCTTTGTTCTGTAAAGCTACAGAGCTGAGTTCAGATAAAAATCAGCTAGCTTTGATAAACATAATTAATGCTAATGATATTACATAAAGGCCTTTTGTGTCAATAACAAGGCAACAATCATCTTGAAGTAAAAATGTCAGAGATACTAAATGTTGTTGTGTTTTGTCTGGTGGCTGAATAAAGCATCACACGTTGTTTTTTATTGAGGTGTGTGTTACCTGTGTGCCATCATTAATCAGCCTGTTGTCTCTCTGTCTTTCAGGTATTGTTGTTGTCGGGATAAATCGTCCGAAAGCTAAAAATGCCATCAGCAAGAATCTGGTGAAAATGGTAAGAATGGATGAGTGTTACATTTAAACCTTTTTAAAGACCTTTTTAAACTTGTCATTGACGTGTATTTTTGTCTCTTTCAGATGTTTGACACCGTTGAGGACATCAAGAAGAACAACAAAGTGCGCAGCGTCATTTTTTGCAGTTTGGTTCCTGGGATCTTCTGTGCAGGTTCACCTCTCGTTATCTCACTGGAGGGATTTTAACTGTTTAAAGAGTTTTTGCTTCTCAGTCCTCGTTCGTGCATAACTTTGTTTCTTAACATTTTTATATTTACATCTTGACTCTGTGTTAGTGAGCAGGTATGAATGTATCAGACATTTATATTCAGAAACCTCGATACAAATGTTTTGGCTGACATCGGGCCTCTGTGTGACGGACCACACTGAGCTCCTCTGCCACATGTTTCAGGAAGCCACAGGCCTCTGGTTGATGCTAATGTGCGTGTGTGTGTGCGTGTGTGTGTGTGTGTGTGTGTGCGTGTGTGTGTGTGTGTGTGCAGGTGCAGACCTGAAGGAGAGGGCGAAGATGCATCAGAGTGAAGTGGGACCGTTTGTGTCCAAAGCTCGAGCGCTCATCACAGAGCTGGGTAAACAGTGACGCTCAATTTGAAGTGGCTGTTATTATATACTCATTTATGTATTTAACTCTGACATCTCGTGTAACTCTGTCGACACAGAGCTCCTTTAAAAGGGGAAACAATATATTTATTTAAATCTTTCTCTAAAGTATTTAAATGAAAAGCTTTGAACACCTCTCGGCTGATTAATCATTGTTTTTTTTATGAGTGTAAATTTCAGTTGTTTATTGTCTTTATGGATAATTTGCTGAAACATTAATATTGACAGAATTAAAAAAGAAATGTTTGGAGTGTCTCAGACAGTCTGCAGCATCTCTGGGAACATAATGTAACTTAACGTGCACATGTTGTACCTCCTGACTGTCTCCATGTCGTGTTTCCTCTTCCAGGTAACCTGCCGGTGCCGACCATCGCTGCGATCGATGGAGCAGCTTTAGGAGGAGGTCTGGAGATGGCCCTCGCCTGTGACATCAGAATCTCCTGTAAGACTCAGATCAGACCGCTGCATGTTTACCCCATGATGTCATTCAACTTGTATGTGTTATGAATGTTACATTAAGTGTTTTTATTGTACTTTACGATGCATGGACACCAGTTATAGTATTAGTGGTAGTATAAATGTGTATTGATCCTGCTCTTTGGTCTCTTCAGCAAATAATGCCAAAATGGGACTTGTTGAGGCCAAACTTGCGATTATTCCCGGAGCAGGTAAAACTGAATTATTTTTATTTTATAATTTACTTTTTTAAATGTTTACGTTCGCACAGAAACACTTCAAGGGATCGTTACAGGTGAGAGAGACCATTTAAATGTTTAAAGCTGTTCCTGTTTTATTCTGACAGCGTTGTGTATTTATTGTTGGGCTTATATGGTTTGTAAAACACTTCGTAACGTTGGTTTGGATCTGAAGTTCTATACAAATAAGCATTATTATCATTAAATCTCTGAGAGTGTCTTGAAGGACTCCCTGACCTCGTCCTCTCTGTATCTTCACTGACTTTGAGATGTTTAGTTATCCGCTCACGTCACTGCAGATGAAGCAGATCTGATGGTGTGTGTCCGTAGTTGTGACCTTTCATTGGATTCACACAGCTTCCTGATAACGCTTCAAGCTGTGAAATACAACAAAACAGAATCTTTGTATTAGTTTACTTTGAAAACCTGGTTGTTGAAATCTGTTAGACAGACTTTAATAAGAAATAACTTGAGTCTTTGTCCCATCCATGTCCCTCTCTCTCTCCTCTCGTGTGCAGGAGGAACGCAGCGTCTCCCTCGGGCGATCGCCGTCTCTCTGGCGAAGGAGCTGATCTTTGCAGCTCGGGCGGTGGACGGGACCGAGGCGTTTCGTCTGGGCCTCGTCAGTCACTCTGTGGAGCAGAATGACAGCGGAGACGCTGCGTACCTGCGGGCTCTGGAGCTCGCACGAGAGATCAACCCTCAGGTAATAAGACCTTTGAAACGATGAGGAGGCAGTGACGTCATGTCTATAAAAACATCCTCTGTCCTGGAATGATTGCAGAGTCAGAATGTGCTGATTGAAAGCGAATCACAAGAGGAGTTTATATGACACGCTGCACTTTATTAACCCATGCAACCAAGAAGTAACTGTGATTTCTGTCTCCTCAGGGTCCAATCGCAGTGAGGATGGCAAAACTGGCCATCAACCAGGGGATAGAGGTACGTTGTTATTTAGGTACCAGAGCCTGAGGAGGCAGTTTGACTCTTTGCATGTAACGTTTTCACTGCAGGAGGTTCACCTGCTCCGACAGAGGAGCCATGACACTCCAGCTTCTCCTGCAGCAGCTTCCATCACCTCCTCCTTCACACAGGGCTTTGATCACAGGGGCTCACAGCAGGAAAATTACACCACTGAGAAAACTGAAACGTATTGAACTACTTAATACTGTCCTCTTTTAGTTTAATACTCCACTCATAGAAACAATCAGGGCCGACACTTGAACACTTCTGATTTAAACCACCATGACTCTTATTTATTGTCTTAAACTCTGATCATCATTTATTTGCTTGAGGACTTTTTCTTTTCTGTTCTTCTATTTTCAAACAAAACAAAGCTCCAGCTTTTAACACACCTGGTTTGGAGACTGTGACACCTGCATGAATCAGCAGAGAGAGTTCAGGTGGAGCGACACGTTTCTTTATAACATACAGACAGACGTGTGGGCTGCAGATACTTTACTGCTACAGTATGTTAATAAAAATGTATGTTTAATGAGCGTGATCGGCTCGGTGACGGTAACTATTGGAGACAAAAGCTCACCGTCTCCTACTTCCTGTCGGCACACACAACCTCAGGCCGTGTGTGTGCTGCAGTTGAAGCCGCTAAAAGTAAACACGTTCCCGGTCAGCAGGTCAAAGTGCAGCAGCGTCGCGTGCTTGTTTACAGTTTACAGGCAGGTGACACGCAGACTGTGCGGCTCAGCATCAGGTCACTCTGCTCTGATGAAGAGCTGCACTCATGTGATGTCAGGCGGACTTCTCCTGTAGATCAGTGATGGACACGAGGAACGGGCGAGTTTTCATATCAGCTCGACGTGTTTCACTTAATCTGCCTCACAAGTCCTGCGATGTGACTGTTACACATGCGCACATTGCACTTGCAAATGTTAAAGGATATATATCGTGCAGCTCTATTTTATGAAGCAGAGAAACAACAACATGCAGGTGCAAACAGTTTTTCTCCTTGTTCTTTAGAAAGCTTCTGGACCGATTCAGTAAACGGGAGAAACTAGAAACGTTCACCGACACGTGTCCTCCTCTCTTTCAGGTGGATCTGTCCACAGGGCTCGCTATCGAAGAGGCGTGCTACGCTCAGGTGAGTATTCAAACATGTATTCACCCTGCTTTATGAAACGTGCTCAACATGTGCTCGGCAGTGCGTTAGGTCGGCCTGCTGAGGGTCGTGATGCGTTCATGAAATGTCGGCAGAAGGAAAGAAGAGGGACGCCTCACATTACTCCGACTCTGAAGAGCGCTGTTAGCTGTTAGCTGTTAGCTGTTAGCTGTTAGCCTTGTAGTCTCACAATTTAAAATTTGGAGCATCTCCTGAATATTTGAAGAAGAAGAAGAAGAAAGCTTTGACCTGAGAAACACTTCAGATGTAGAGCTGCTGACACCTTCGTGTTGTTTCCAGGTGATCCCGACTAAAGATCGTCTGGAGGGTTTGGCCGCCTTCAAAGAGAAGAGGCGTCCTCAATTTAAGGGCGAGTGAGGTGTCACTCTGCCTTCAGCTCCCATAATGCTCCACTGCTTCAACATATTAACGGGTGACTCTGTACACGACAACACATCCACCCGTACAGAACCCAGAGGACGACTGTGTGACCGCCGGACATCAGGGACCATCCTGCTGGGTGTGTCTGCGAACGCCGGAGGAGCCGGAGCAACAAGGAGACTAACTGAGCATCTGCAACACTAAAACACACACAGGTTAACACATGCATTACTCATCTACTTACATTACTGACTGACTAACCATTTGCAGTATGATTGGCAGTAACCGTGAACCAATCAGAGAGCTGACCTGTGAATTATGCCTCAGAAAGATTGATGGGTGATTTTTATTTTGCTGTGCTAAAAATACGATAATTTAGTTGTTTCTAAATAAAAACATAAACAATCCAGAATTTTCCTTCCTTCAGTGAAGTCCAGAGGCTGCAGGTTTGGATGTGAGACGAACCCCTCGTCCTAACAGATCAGACAGTCTAACACGACTAAAACTAAACCCTTCAAACATCGCCGCACAGGAGGTTAGGTTGTGTTTAGGTGTTGCTCGTGACTCCTACCTTTAACACTTGAACAGTCTCCATCCAGAGGAGGTTCTTATCACCGTTTCAGAGCGAATCTCCGTCCGTACCAACACGTGTAGTTTGGGCTGACATGAACCAAACCTGCAGCCGTGTCCTGGACACAAGAATCCCTCCTGTAACATCTTCCCTGCTCCTCATGTCGGCAGTAGCAGCATCATAAAACAAAATTAACTGCCCATGAGCACTAAAATACACGCGAACATAAAGTGTTCCTACATTTACAGGCTCTGACACGTGAGACTATTCTGGAGCTGAGGTGTGAAAGTAGCAGAAGCTTTTAAAAGAGAAGGTGTAACAGCCGGTTATCGAACAGCCTTACTGCCCTCATGTAGGACGTGATCCTGACTCTGGTGCTTCTCTTTGGTCGGAAGGAAAAAAAACTCAGTGACCCAAGAAAACAAGACAAAGCCTGAATAAAGATCAGACACGAGACACCAGAGGTTCTTTATGAATTCAGAAAACATCCCATCAACAAAAGTTAAACGTCACATGGATTCATTGTAACGACGACTGTGCGAAGGAACGGGTCGGTGTTTGTTCCGAGAAACTGATGAATGTTGTAAAAACCTGATTCTGAGCCTGATGTTGTCCTCGGAGCTGAATATGAAAACCTTTCAGCCACATGTCATCGTCTTCCTCAGCGGACGCTCTTTGCTCAGTCCGCACTGCGTGTATATCAGACAGAACGTCTGCTGAGTCAGACCATGAAATGATTTTGAAGGTCCTGAAAACTTGAGTTGAGTTCCTCTCCCCCCTCAGATCTGATTTAGATTCAGCTGTGTGTCCTGCAGAGCCATATCCTGTCTAACCTGGGATTAAAGATTATATGTTTTAACTTTCAGGACTTTAAAGACAAAATCAGAGCCCACAGGTTGTGTCGGCCCTTTAATGATGAAAATGTGAAAACACATCTGATCATTTTCTATTTACTGACTGCCTTGTACGTGTACGTGTACGTGTGTGTGTGTGTGTGTGTGCGTGTGTGTGTGCCTCCTCTCTGCCCCGAGTGCACTTTCACTTCCTTTGCTCTGAGTTGCCTTCTCTTCTGTCTCATCAGTTTTCGTCGTGTTTCATTAAAGTATCTGAATGTTCGTAAAACGCCTCAGACGTCTGCCATGAAGCTGTTGAATGAATCACGTGAACCTGTGAGAGCGCATCACACAGCTGTGAATAAATCTGTCACACACAAGCTTCAGCAGTGCTTCCGTTATTTCAGGTTACCTTCACGTTTCACCTGCAGCTCTCTGGTTCCTGTGTGTGATGCGCACGCACTGAAGTGGTGTGTGAAATAAATAAAATCATGAAGGTAAATATCAGAATTTTATTTTAGCATTAATTTGGAATATTTTTGATACTTTAGCCAAAGCAGCAATGAGCAGGTTTAAAGCTTTACAAAGCGTGGCTCTGAGCATACGGACTTCTGACCGGCCCTCTGCAAGTGTTCTGATGGACAGGTAGCGGCTGGATTTCAACAGCAGGAGACTGAGGCAGAGGTTCAGGTGCAGACCAACCGGGTGTTTATTTTACCGACACATGAAACATGACAATCAGCATGCTTTTAATGTATGTACACATTTCTATATAAGACTAAGAAAGCCTGAACAACATGTTGAGGCTGTTAAAACACCCCTACACCCATTCCCTGAATGGTCTCTCCCGGAACCTTTAAATGGTTGTCTAACACACGGGGGCCTCTTTTGGACGTAACCCCTGGAGAGGAAACAACATCAGTTATCTATTGCCCAATCATCAATAGTTAATCATTAACTTCAAACAGACATTTGTTAAAGTGAAACATGAAAGTTTTGCTTTCATGAAAGCAAAGTAAATGTTTGTTCCTCATCACAGGCTCGCCTCCAGCTGGAGCTGAGAGACACATTAAAACACAATAAAACATTGTTCTGCTTTGTGTCTTATTTAACTGCCTTGTGCTGTTTTACAAAATACAAGTAATACAAACAGAGGTAAGGAAGCCTATCTTCATTACAGCAGGGTGTGCTACAAAAGGGGGGGCCATGTTTTCCCACTAGTCTTACCATGTCCGTCTCTTGGTGCCGGTGTGGCTCAGTGGTTAAAGCAGCAGCCGCCCAGTTCGACCCGCACCATTCATGTGTCGGCCACTCTCTTGTTTCCAACACTACCCACCGTCCTCTCTGTGAATAAAGGCATAGAAATGATGCTCATCAAATTTAGTGTTGATACACTGAACAAAAATATAAATGCAACACTTTTGATTTTTCATGAGCTGAACTCAAAGATCTCAGACTTTTTCTATGAACACAAAAGGCCGATTTCTCTCTAAATCTGTGTTAGTGAGCACTTCTCCTTTGCCCAGGTAACCCATCCACCTCACAGGTGTGGCATATTGAGATGCTGATTAGACAGCATGATTATTGCACAGGTGTGCCTTAGGCTGGCCACAATAAAAGGCCACTCTAAATGTGCAGTTTTATCACACAGCACGATGCCACAGATGTCGCAAGTTTTGACATCCGGGTGCAAAAACAAAAGTGTTGCGTTTATATTTTTGTTCAGTGTAGAAATGCAAAAAAGTTTATTCACATTACTGTTCAATCATTTTTTATTTAGCTCCACAGCATAACAGAAGTTATCTCAGGATACTACACAAAGAACAGGTCGAGAGGGTAAGACAACAAATACTGATGATAAAGAATACACCTGGTGAGCACAGAGGGGTCGACCTGTACCTACGGAACATCTGGGGATCTTGTGTTCTTCTTGGTAACCATAAAAAGCCCTTCCAGATGTTCCTAACTCCACGTTCCTGTCCTAACATCAGTCAGGAAACGGTGAATAACCTCTCCTGACTCGAGGATAACTTTCCCTCCAGGTGTGAGCTGACGTGTTCTCTCTGTTGTGAAACATCAACCTCTCTGTCCTTCATCTCCTGAGTCAGCGCTGTGGAACGTACTCGAGTTACAGCAGCTCTGACTCGTCTGACGGGAGTTTACTTCCTGTCGTTTACGCTCCGCTTTTTTTTAAAGTTTCATAAAAGTCACTGACCGGCTGCAGTGACACCGGCTGGTTATTTGTGCAGCATTTATCCTGATCATCATCATCATCATCCTCATCATCATCATCATCATCACCATCATCCGCCTCCTCATCATGCTGCATCTTTGCTCTGCACTCTTTAAACCTGAAATAGGAGTGATTTAAGCGAACACACAGGTTCTATGATTATTAATGCTGAAAGATCAAAGCTTTTAAATGTGTTCAGAATCACTGATCAGTCTGTTTATTCTCTAATATAATGTGTGTGTTCAGTGTAGTTCATGTGTCTCAAGATGTCACTGTTATATAGTGTATATGTATATATGCATGTACGTTATTATACATGTTACACTGAGTGCATACTGTATACACATGAAGTTATGATGTTTATTAGAGAGGATGATAGAAGTTAGTGAACACAGATATCAAACAACGACGACATTAACCAAACCGGAAAAGGTAGGTACCCTCGGGCGACATGAAACGTCGCTGATTGGTCCGTTCTTTGAATGTTATGTAAATATGAGCGCCGACAGTGACAACGAACTCGCAGCTATTAAAGTTTACTTTGATGCAGGTAAGTGTCGTCACCGTCTTCTTGCAGCCTTTTCCCACAATCACTGCAGAAGTTCATTTTTTCCTCGAAGTCTTTGCTTTGAACATCGCGGCGTGTTCCTTTCTCTCCGTTTGACTGGCGGTGTTGTCCTTCCGGTTCAAAGGACGGACCAGTCCAATCAGCGACCATTCATGTCGCTCGAGGGTACCTACCTTTTCCGGTTTGGATAATGACATTGTGTTTTCTGATTTGCACTTCAGGGCCACCGTAGTTATCAGAGTTAAAAAAGACGTGCAGTTTTGTAGTAACACTGAGCAGAGATTTTAAAGGGAGGACAGAGGACATTTATCCTGAGCAGAAATAAAAAATGTGAGTTAATGTAACACAGTGAGTCTGATGTGTGCATTAACTGCATCAGTTCACTATTAACTGCTTGTGTTAGAAAAAACAAGTTTTCATTATCTGATCTTATTTTGTACAACGAGTCTGAGTCTGAGTAATGAGATCATTAAGCTTTGTGTTAAACACCTTCAGCTGTGTCCTCTTGTTGTGTGTGTCGACCTGTGTGTGCGCTCACAGAGGCTGCATGTTGTTCTACACCGTGGTCAGGTGAAGGTGTTCAGGCTAGGATCGGGCTGTTGTCAGGGTGAAGTTAGACCTGCAGAGATAACGGCAGGGTCAGAGTTAACATGAGGACATAGCAGGCGGTGTTTATGTGTGTGTTATGTGTGTGTGTGTGTGTGTGTGTGTGTGTGTGTGAGCAGGCAGTTAAGGCCCTGGCCGGCGGTTGCGTGCAGGCTGCCCTGTGGCTTCGTGCTGCTGCTGCAGAGTGCCTGACTTTAGGCTGCACATCCCCACTGTGGCTGCCTCCTTCCGGCAGATGTCCCAGCACTGAGCCGGGGGGAATCCCACCACAGCTCAGGGTTGCGTAAAGAAAGACCGACCGGTTCCCCAACACTGGAGGCCCGCAGCCCGACCGCCCCTCATGGGAGATGTTAAAGGTGTAACTGTAGCAGCATCCTTCATAATGATTTCAAAGGTTCATCTTTTTAAGGTTTTCTTATTTCAACAGAGGTCAACGGAGTCCAGGTCATGTGACTTCTCCTCTCTGGTGGTCCACACGGGACGTTTCAGTTGTAACTGTTTCTCAACAGGTGCTTGTGGACGTTAAAAGCAGCCGCAGGTTGTTTCAACAGTTTATGTGAAACACAGAAAGACGTTCAAAGTTTGTAAAGTTCAGTTTGAACTTCGTTCAGTCTGCGAGAGCACATGTCGTTATCTGTGAGCACCACACACCTGACTCCCTCCACCTCCACCGACCGTTAAAAACATTTCTAATCATCTAATAATGATGATAAAATAACATGAACGACGGCGCGGTTCTATTGAAGACTCATAGTAACATGTGACAGTGTGACAAAATAAATAAATGTTTCCTTTTATTATTCAAACTGGTTCTTTTCCTGCTGGTCATCCACTGGCCTCCATCCATCAGGAGCTGCTCCTTTTAAATGGTTGAGCCAGCTGACTCAGGTAAACCTGGACAGGTTACCAGATAATCACAGGGGTGAAACATGGAATGTCAATGATTTACACTGCAGGAAAAAGTAATCACTTTAACCTGCAAGTCAAATGAAACCATTGCTGCATGGATCGTTTCCTCGAGAGGGAAGATTCTCTTTCTTTTTGAATTACGGTGAACTGTCCCTTTAAAGCTGCGACATGAATGGTTTACCTGAAGTTGAAAACAAGTCTCTGATTACTACGGAAGCCCTGAGTGGACATGCATCCATTCATTGTATTTATTCTGTTTTCCCGTCTTAACGAGTAACTTCAGTTGTTTTCTGGAGATCTCGACTTATTTATCTGGAGATAACAGCGCTGCACCCCCGTAACGTCAGGTGATCAGAACTCGTATCTCCAGAGCTGCAAAAGCACCAAACAAACAGAAACAGGCTGAGCTGACCTCGTCATGACCTCATGTGAGCGATGGCAGCATGACATGTCCTGCTCTGTCACAGGGACCAGCCTGTTGTTCTGTTCTGCAGTCTGCTTTTTGTATCCGGACGACCGGGTCAGAAAGAAGGTCGATGAAGACGAATGCTTTTCCTTTGAAATGTGTTAATAACCACAAAGCTGTTTAATCGGATAAACATAAAAATACAATCTAACATCCCCTCCCCTCTGGGAAGCTGCGGCCATGTTTGTTTTTTATTTATTGATCAAGCTGGCAGAATATCTAAAGTTGAGTCTTTGGGGCTGACAAAATGTAAAAACACATGATAATCTCGGTTTGGAAAGCAGCTCAGCTTTGATTAAAAACATTGAAATGTGGCTTCAGTTTAACTTTGACTCTGCTGCCACCTGCTGGTGGAGAGGAGTGCCCCACGACTCACCAACAACAAGCAGCAGACTGCTAAAGCTGAGCTAATCAGGGTTAAGGGGCCTCTGTACATGTGTGTTGGTGAGTGTGTGTGCAGACCCCTGTGAGACCCTTCCCTCTGCATCTATTCTGTTGTTGTGCTTTGCACGGGACGTTTTCAGGAGGGGCGCTGTCGTGGTTCCCTGAGCCAATCACAGCGTAGAGGTGAGTGTGGGAGTGGTTCAAGTTACCAACTAGGCCCCATTCAGACCGGCGAACGTGGCGAGAGAGCGATGCAGAGTTGGCCTTCTTTCTGTCATACAGGTAGGTGCCTCAAACCGGGTAGGACAAGCTAACCGGCAGTTAGCATGCTAGCGCAACAGTAACCATGATGCTGTCGGTGGGGTGGGCGTGTTCTCGCACGAGAGAGTGAGAGGGAGCTTCTGGTGACGAAGAACCCAGGAGGAGGGGCCCAGTTTGAATGTGTTGTTGACAAAAGGCAGGAAAAAATCCTCCTTATGATCCCTTAAAATGACCTCTTTAAACATCTCTAAATCTCAATTTTTCCACATTGAAATTAAGAATTATTCATAATTATCTCAGCTTCAGTACTGCAAAAAAATATGAATAAAAATAATAAGAGACAGAATTTTGTCCTCAGGTGGCTCAACTAATTATATTCATTTCAGAAAAGTAATATAATAACTATTAAAATACACTTAATCAGTGTCAAATCTCCTGAACGTAAGAGCTGTGTGTTTTTCTTACCTTGGAATCACCTCTTTATCTACAGTCTTACATGTAGCACCGCTGCGTTTCTACGGAAGCCCAGAAGGGACAAACCAAACACTAACTCTAAAGATGGCCTTTCACATCTTCAAGGCCGCAGTAGATTCTCCGACATGTTTGTAAGGGGAGTCTGAGGGGAGCGGTTGGCAGTGGTTGTAATCTGCACTGACTCACCACTAGATGGCACTACCTCCCACGAACTGCTCCTTTAATTTTCAGGTATGAACCAGCTTTTGTGTGCTTTTCACAGTTTGTTGCATTTTTTAAATTTGGGATGCATCACCTGAATATTTGTGTGTGTTTGGTCTTTAGGAGCCACCATAGTTAAAGGGAAGTACCACAGAGTTTTGGATGCTTTTTAAAGTCTTTTATGGATCATTTTTGAAGATTTTTTTTCTTATTTCTTGGATATTTTTTACTTTCTGTTTTTATTTTCTGGAAAGTATTTTATAGATGATGGTTGTGAACCACTGACTGTATATATAGATGGACAACGCGTCTCTATCTGCTCCCATTGATCGAAATTGATGCCAAAATAGCCCCTGTGATAGGTGCTGCCATCTTGCGATGGTGACATCATACGGAGCCAGAGTCTGCACAGTAGAGATCGGCGAGTGAAGCGGCCGTAGCCACTTCCGCTAACCCAAACACACACTTAACTTACCGATAAAACAGCAAGGATCCCGCACGCCGGCGTGTTTAACAGCAGAACAGCTTCTTGTGTTGGTCTGAGGTTAAAGTTCACAGGTATGGAAACTTCAATGACTGTAGTGATTATTTTAGTTACGTTTTCACTCGCGGATCGTCCTCCGCTCTGTTCACCCGGAACTGATTGGCTGCAGGAGCCGAAATTTGTCAACAGAGCTGTCAATCATTATTTTGACAGCATCAAATAACTAATTAAAAATGAACACTGTGACATAAATCAGCATGATAAGAACTAACTATAATGACAGAAACCATGTTTGAGAAAAATGTATTTGACGTGTATTTTGATTTTATAGTTTGACTCATGTCCCATCTGTTAACATGGAGGAGGCGGGCTTTATGAGCTATACTGCAGCCAGTCAGCAGGGGGCGACAGAGAGGGTTTGGCTTCACTTTTAGGGAGCTGTCATGTCGTCCATCTTTTTATGCAGTCTGTGTTGTGAACACATTTTTATCATTAACACCTCCACCTTCTCTCAGTGAAGGTTTGAATGAAAAACTTAAAGCCTGAAAGTTTGAGCAGCTTTACTCTAATAGGTCTTAACTCTGAGTGGACCTCCTGCACACTGAGGGTGTCTGTGTGTTGTTTCATACTGTTGCTTTAAGCTTAAATTATGAGTGAAATCAATGAAAACTCCCACCACTGAAATGTACAGAGCACCTGAAGGCAGCACGACCTCTGCATCACACCAAACCTCATTCAAAGATTCAGGGATTCTACAAACAGCTTTCTACGGTCTCAAACACAAATGAACGACTTGTTGTTGTTGTTCTGTTTATTACAACTTTCATCATGTTTACATTCAGGAAGGAGAAATAAAGTAACAAAATAAAAGTCATTTGCATAAGTACGGTTTTAAAGTTTGAATATATCCTCCTGTTAAAGTCGATATTTTACAACAGCATTAATAATTCGTAGCCTTCACTCATACAGGATTAAATATAAATGCCATTTCTTTAATAGTTTGCATAGTCTCGTAACATCCGAGTGAAGAATCACTGAGCGATGTCGTAATAATACTCTCGTAGTCTCGGCTCGACGACGGAGAATCCAGGACGCTCGTCCGCCCTGAAACACACGAGAACAACACAAGAGGTTATTAAACTGACACACACGCAAAATATAAAACACATGAAGAAGAGAGAGCGTCTGAAACTCAACGTCCTGGATCGCTTTAAGCATTTAGCTGGAGGCCACACCCAAAAAAATCAACGTTATAAAAGTCTTTCAAATACTACGTTGTTCATGATTCAATGATGATACAGCTTTATATATAACCTACAGTGTGGCAATAAAAATGATGATGATAAACTTTATTTAAAAGCACTTTCATACATAAAAAATGAAGGTAAAAGTGATTTATGATGATATAACCCAAATGAAAACAAATCAAATTTCATTCTTTAAAGGAACAATATGTGACGTTAACAGTGAGCGTCTAAAAAGAGTTCTGCAGTCCAAATTGTAAATATCGGAGAGCACGGGGGAGATTAACCGCTCTGCTCCAGGGCCGAAGCTGCCGCTAGCTTCGGGGCTAACCCCCGTCACTTTACACGCTGGCTTCCTGTAAAATCTGGAATAGGATTTAAAATCCTTCTTCTTACTTACAAAGCTCTCAGAGGTCAGGCACCATCATATCTTAAAGAGCTCATAGTGCCATATTACCCCTCTAGAACATTGCGCTCCCAGGACGCAGGCCTGCTTGTGGTACCTAAAGTCTCTGAAACCCTTTTCCCACCGAAATTAGCGTGCTGACTTTTTTTCAGACCCGGGAAGACCTGCGTATAGATGCCGAAGTATCCTCCTGTCAGTCTCTTTTCTGCTGCGTCACCGTCTGACGCCTAACCCTAACCCTAGTAACCAGTAACCGGTGGTTAGGTCTTTATTGTGTCTGTTCATTCAGTCTGTTTATCAAACTCGTCGCCGACAGATTTGGAACGATGTTCAAGCGCTGCTCGGACGGAGACGGGCGGAGTTTATAGCTGAGATGACGAGGAGTCACAGAAGTTACAGACGGAGCGTAGCATCGCTTCGGAAAGGGGGCGGAGCTTAGCGTGTCGACACAGGTTCTGTGTTCTCATCAATGCCGATCGGAGCCGAGGAGATAATTAACCGGGTCTACAGCAGAGTCAGGTGACCCGGGTCTGAATGCTGATCGTAACCAATTAGCAGAAAAGCCGGGCGTTAGCGGGCGGCTTTAGAGTGGTATGAGAGGCGGAGCCTTTGGAAAAATCTACCAGTCAGGGTCCGGGAGGAAGACACCCTCTCTACTTGTAAGAGTCGACAAACGTTCCTCTGTGATAAAGCTTTTAGTTAGGGCTGACTCAGGCTGCTCACACACACTGCGCTGTATTCCTATTCGGCGTTGATGATGACTCAGCGTGTCACTCACTTGTAGGTCCAGCAGGTCTTCATGATGTCGAAAATCTCCTGCGGACAGTTCAGAGGAGAGTCCATTCGCTGTCCGCTCTCGATCATCTGCAGCACGTCGTTCCCCCTCATCCCCTGTGGACACAGAACATTCATGTCCTGTAGGTTAACATCAGACTCCTTATAAAGAGACTGCACTTACATAGCTCAAATTATTAAGTGCTAAAAGTTACATCAGCGTGGTGAATTGTGTTTCCATGTTTTCCACTTTAAACAGAAACAAAGGGAGCAGATGTCTTCTTCTTCTTCTTGTGTTCACTGATGCTTACAGGTGCATTGCTGCCACTGAGTGGACTGGAGTGAATATTCATCCGACCACAGAAGTCGTCTGCAGGTCTGACTGTTGTGTGATTTCAGTCTCATCAGGTCAAAGGTCGGTTACAGGTGTTTCTCACCTTGTACGGTTTCTGGCCGTGGGAGAAGGCCTCCCACATGAGCACGCCGAAGCTCCACACGTCGCTCTTAGACGAGAACTTGAAGTAGTTTATGCACTCGGGGGCGTACCATTTCACCGGCCACTTCCCATGAGCCTTTGCCTGCAGGAGGAGACACACACAGAACACGTCAGAGGGGTTTTCAGCGTTAGCTTCTCTGACGATCATCGCTGATTTCTGATGTTTACAAGAAGCTTTGGCAGAAAGGAAGATGATTGGCTCCTCCTACAGAAACTCTGAAACATTCATGTGCAGATTAAAGGAGCTGTTTTGACTTTGTGTGAATGTGTCTGATCTGTATGACAACATGAATATAGATGTTTTCTGCATTTCTCTTTTGTTTGTATTAAAGGTTTTTTGGGGGGGCTTTTATGCCTTTATTGACAGAGAGGACAGTAGACAGTGTGGGAAACAGGGGAAGAGAGAGAGGGGGATGACACGCGGCAAAGGGCTGAGGGCGGGAGTGGAACCCGGGGCCGCCGCATCGAGGACTAATACCCTCTGCACATGGTCGCCGACTCAACCGCTGAGCTAAACTGGCGCCCTCTGCATTATCGTTGTGAGGCTCGCTCAGGATGTTTCAGGTGTTCACAAACATGCCAGGAGCCAGAATGACCTCAGATACAGAGGTCATGTTTTTGGTGTTGTTTGTGTCTGTGTGTTCGTCGGCAGGAGAAACTAGTTAATACTAGTTGGTGCAACTTTAAAAACACTAAAAGCTGCTTCATGTAAATCAAACTGATAACAAAATGGAGCTTTACAGCATTAAGAAGTCCTTCAGCCACCAGGTGATCTGAAGGTAACCCTGACCGTCGGTAGTTACCTTGTAGTAGTTCTGCTCCTCAGCGATGGCCTTGGAGAGGCCGAAGTCGCTGATCTTGGCGTAGTGCTGCGTGACGAGCAGCACGTTCCTGGCGGCGAGGTCTCTGTGCACAAAGTTATGTTCCTCCAGATACTTCATCCCCATGGACACCTGGTGCACCAGCTCTGTGATGTTCTTTATGTTGGTCTGCCTGCACACAGTCACACGTCATTGAAGCCATGAAGGCACCGTTACTTTACCTGTCTAACGATGTGGAGGACAGATCATAAACCACCTTTAGAGATGTCTGAAGACACATTTGAAAATGATCATCTTTATCATTAACATGTGTAATAACACAGTCTGACTGATAGTGTGGGGAGTTCAGGGACAGTCGTAGCAGTCAGAGAACATACTTGTTTTTCTGCAGGAACTTGTTGAGCGGTCCGAGCTCGGCCAGCTCCATCACCAGCATCAGGTTCTCCGCCTCGCAGATCCCGATCATCCGGACGATGTAGGGATTGTCCAGCTGCTGCATGACGTTCGCTTCCCGCAGCATCTCCTCACGCACCGCCGGGTTGTTGTCGTCATTCTTCAGGATTTTCACCGCGACCGGCTTCTGTGTCCTGATATGAAGGGAGGGGTCGTGTTAGGATGACAGCGAGTAGGTGGGGGAATAAAGTCTTTAATTATGACACAGTGATGAAAGTGGAGGACAGGTGTTTGCAGGTGTGAGTAAACGTACTTCCTCATCCTGTAGATTCCCTTCATGACTGTTCCAAAGTTCCCTGATCCCAGTTCTCCGTCCTCCAGCATGAGATGGTTTCTGTCCACTGTGGAGCTCCTCAGTTCATCAGGGTCTGCGTACGGACTCTCATACACCTCTGTGTTCATCGGCATGGCTTCTGAGGGAGGAATGATGTTTGTCTCATGAATCTACAGCCATGTTTCCATTGCACAAACGTTCCCCAGGGATTAGGAACCTTTGGAGGAAGTCACTGTGTCTCAGGGACATTATGTTAGCCCCTAAAAGGTTCCTGCTTGAGGGGTACTTTCTAAAAGTACAGGAACTTCAGGGGTGGTTTGTTTTTTGCTTACTGAGCTTGGACACATCAGTGGAATTACAGGCTAATCTCACGCTTCATATTCACTCTGTGGTACCTGTGGACTAGCTTAGCATGATTAAAAAACAACTCCTCGTGTTTCTCACACTGGTGCTGTGTGCAGGCCCTCATACAGCCTCTGCCTGAAGCGACTCAGTCAGCTCTGTCTCTTTAAGAAGCCCCGCCCCTACAAGCCCGCTTTCTTCTGATTGGCCAGCGCTCCGAAGCTGTGCAGCGTGTAGACAAAACTGTGAAACCTGGCGTTCACAGCCTGAGGATTTACTCCGACATACTTTTACCAACAGGTTGAAGCTTCACGCGCGTTTACTCATCCAACTTTGTAACATTAAAATGTGAAGCAGCAGAACACCGTCTCTTTAAATGAGCTCTTTCTTAAACAGTTTTCATCCTTCTTGTATCAGTTTAGGTCAGAATGAACGACTTGGTTTAAACGTGTAAATATGGAATCATAGAGTATAAAACACGCTGTGAGAGAGCTCCTCCTGCTCCTCCTGCTCCTCACTGTCTCTCCTCTTGGCACCATATCTAATACTGGTGCTTTACGCAGCCTCTGAGCGAGATGAACCAGGCCCGCTGACGCCGTCACCCTCGGTGCAAAGCTCTCGTCCGGACACTCCGTTTGTCTTTGGTCCTATATCCATGCTGACTCCTCTGGTTGCAGGTCGTAACTTCCTGTTGTCTACAGATGCTAACATGTCCTAATCAGAATAACTCACCTTTGATGGCTGCTATGTTGTTCGGCACGTTGATTTCGTACGGGTTGAGATTATCTGTGGTGCTGTGTCGAGATGATCGGCTCTGTTAAGAGAACATACAGAGTCAAAATACAACAAACGTTCTCACAGGCTAAAAGTTTATCTGCAATATGATTCATTAATTCAATACTCGTGTACAGCAGGGTGACACTGTTTATATGGCTCCTGTGTTACAGTGATATATCACAGTCTCTTCTTTGTTGCTTTACGTTTTCTTAAAGAGAATCCTTCCAACATTTTCGCCGAGGGTTTGAACATTTGGGTCTCTGGATTTTGCTCTCATTCATGAGGGGTCTCTATCGGTATCACTGTAACACACGGTGTCCATTAAACAGGGGATTGTATCACACCAAGGGGATTAGAGGAAAGGAACAAATGCACAGGTTAAAATCTTCATTCATGCGTTTAAAGAAGGGGAATGGAACAAGTTCAGAAACTGATTTACGGTCCAGGTGTTCTTCAGACCACGTCAGAACAGGTTGATATTAGTAAAACTGTATGTCCCAAACCCCTGCTTTAAAAATATGTGAACAAAGCCGAGCTTGTTCACATCCAGGAACCATTTTTGAATCTCTAGCATCGCCGACTAGAGGTCAAAGTTCTGCCAGCAAGTGCATAAGACACAAAAACACAGAGAAAGCAGTGAGGTGCAAAAAGAGTCAGCAAACAGTCTGGGAGGGTGTGTTTATGGGAGGGTGTGTTTCTGGGAGGGTGTGTTTCTGGGGAGTTTTAGCACCGGGCCTTCAGGGCTCCAAATCTGCATTCACTCAACTCCCTGTTTCAAGATCAAATACTTTAAAACAGGTTAACATGGCTACTCAGAGACAAAGGCTCCTCATCATCTTCTGGTGCCCCACAAGACACGACAGATTCAACTCGAGACTAAATATATCCAAAGGTCGGCTGCTTCTAGAAACCTAGAGCTACGATCTACACAGGACCCTGAATGTGATCAGCCCCTGCACCTGCCTACATTTCCTTTTGGTTACTGAATACTTGACTGAGCTGATGAGCTAATCCCTGGAGGAGAGAGTTGTGTTGTCGGAGGTTAAAGACACTGACAAACAAACTAATTGATCGAGGCAGCAGCAGAGCAGCAGCTGCTGTGTCCTGTGAGCTTAAATCAGTGTTTTTCTGAATGGAGTCTGGTGTGTGTGCAGAGAGCGATGTAACGTCTGTGTGTGGTTAAAACAATCATCTTCCTCTGTAACAAAAAGGTCTATCTCTGTAGGGATCCTTTCTGTCATGTTGTCACACACTTAGAATAACAATCTGAGCCTGTCAGTGGAAACAACAAGAACTTTTAGTGGACGACCTTTGACCCATCAAGGAATGTGATTCCAAAACTTTTTGTACCTTTAGACCCCAAAATATGTAAAATAGAGCGTGTTGAAAATAAAACAGAATTCCCCTTTAAAGGATGAACGAGTTTTGTCCTTTTAATTCAGTCAACAGAAGACGTGGAGGAGCCTTCGGAGCAGGACCGACATGTTGACCCATTATGTGATCTGACTGTAGTTGCAGAGAGGAACCTCTGGGTGGTGTTAGATCATTATCACAAGTTCTGCACTTTTATGACGTCACACAAACTGTAAATGAACGTTTGCATGTGCCGTAAGCTCCGCCATAAAAGGAGCAGGCGTGCAAGAAAAACTGAGGTGTGTTAATAAGCAGCAACCCACACGGCGGGGTGGGGTGGGGGGGGTGGGGGGAGCAGGAGGAGGGTCAGTGCACCTTCTTTCGGCCGGGTATGGGAACAGTTTTGAGTCTGGAGAAAATTCCTGCAGCACTTTGCTGGAAACCAAAACGTCAGAGAGGTTATCAGACGGTGACCTGCTCATGGTACAGTCATACACGTGTCACACACGTGTCACACACGTGTCATACACGTGTCATACACGTGTCATACATGTGTCATACATGTGTCATACACGTGATCATTCAGAGGAAACAGGACATAGGTGAGCTCCAAATGTATCTCTGAACAAACACTGAGTCATCTGACAGACTCACTCAAACTGCAGGAAGTACGAGTTCATACTGTACACAACAATTCTTACTTAGTGTAATAAGAGGAAGACACATCAAAAGGTTTGTTCAGCAAATTTATGACAAAGAATAAACATATTTTCTGACCCCCCCGTCGTGCTCTAAGTCCAACCAATCAGACACACAGGTGTTCAGCTGTGCCCTGACCTTCTGTTTGTTCTGAACAAAGTAGTTCCTCTGAAAACGTTTGACAGCCCAATCTGAGTAACTTTTATATGCATGTAGATTCTTTAGTCGTTTAATGGAGGTGAATGTAAGCGCACCATCATACACCGATCAGCCGAGTGAATAACATCCATTATCTCATTATCATGGCCCCTGTCAGTGGGGGGGGGTGTGTCAGGCAGCAAGTGAACCTTCTGTCCTTGAAGTTGTTGGAAGCAGGAAAAATGGGCGACTGTGAGGATGTGGGCAACTTTGACAAGGACGACTGTGCCAGAGCATCTCCAGAACTGCAGCTCTTGTGGGGTGTTCCGGGTCTGCACGGGTCAGGACCGATCAGAAGTGCCCCAAGGAAGGATAACTGGCGACAGCGTCACAGGCGGCCAAGGCTCATTGATGCACGTGGTGAGAGAACGCTGGCCTGTGTGGTCCGATCCAACAGAAGAGCTACTGCAGCTGAAACAGTTAATGCTGGTTCTGATAGAAAGGTGTCAGAACACACAGAGCATCACAGTTTGTTGAGCGCTCAGGGTGCCCATGCTGACCCCTGTCCTCCACTGAAAGCGCCTACAATGGGCATCAGAACCGGACCACGGAGCGATGGAAGAAGGCGGCCTGGTCTGATGAATCACGTTTCCTTTTGCATCATGTGGATGGCCGGGTGCATGTGCGTCTCTTACCTGGGGAAGACATGGCACCAGGATGCACTATTGGAAGAAGGCGAGCCGGCGGAGGCAGTGTGATGCTTTGGGCGATGTTCTGCTGGGAAACCTTGGGTCCTGCCGTTCATGTGGATGTTACTCCTAATGGCAGTGGCCTCTGTCAGCAGGATAATAAGTCCTGCCACACTGCAGACATGGTTCAGGAATGCTTTCAGGAGTTCAAGGTGTTGACTCGGCCTCCAGATTCCCCAGATCTCAATCCAATGGAGCGTCTGTGGGATGTGCTGGACAAACAAGTCCGATCCATGGAGGCCCCACCTCGCAGCTTACAGGACCTAAAGGATCTGCTGCTCACGTCTTGTTGCCAGATACCTCAGCACACCTTCACAGGTGGTCATAATGTTACGGCTGATCGGTGTATGATGTACAGAGCTTAACAGGTGTTTTTATATTTTTTAAAACAAGAAAAATTTGTTTGTGCTTCAAAAATACATTTTCTGACCTATTTTTAATATGTGGAGGTTTTTGCCTTTATATAAAATAATGAATAATGTGGTGCATTAAATGATATTTCTGTGAGGTTCACATTAAAAACCTTGTGTGTGCACTCAATCCAGCTCTGACTAAATCTAGACACTGTGTTTTATTCAGTTGTGATGCAACACTGTTTGGTCAGCTTCGGCAGCTGAATACAAAGAAATAAAGTGATCATGTCAACAACGTGGAATGATGCAGTTTGATTTTGTGATTCATAGATGAGCTTCAGTTTGATTCTGTTTCTTTAACGTTTGTAGAAATGTCGGCCATTGTTTAAGGTTATTATGTGTGCACACATTTTGAACTTAGAAGCACAAATTAATAAATTAAAAGCTCAAATGAAGTCATTAAAATCCCAAATGAGTTACTGAATTTGCATGCGCACACATTTAGGGTGAAACCTGCGAAGCTCCGTGGTGTCGATGTGACCGTAATAACCTCAGAGAGAAATAAAAACAGAAGTGTCTGCATGAACAGATACAACAAGAAGGAAGTGAGAACATGTGTTAATGATGATATCAGCTGTCCACATGAAGAGCTGAGCAGACGTCGTTCAGTCCAACGACGAAATTTAACTTTTTATTGTTGGAAAAACAAGATTTAAAATGTCATTAAACACTTTGAAGGTGCGACTAAACAAACATCTAAAGATAAAGATTCCAACAGGAATCACTTTGTTTCATCGTTTCCTTTCATTAATCAAACGAGACACGTAAGTGGATGATCTCACTTCCTGTTTTTTTTTAAAGGCACAATACCATGACAATATACAAATGATTAAACACACACACACACACACACACAGAACTTACAAGTGCTGAATTCAGTGTTGGGTGGTCCAGTGGGAGCAGAGGTCGTCCTATCAGCCCTGCGAACACAACATACAGCTCACATGGATCACATGTTAACGTGTTCCTGTGTGTTTGAGAGTGTAAAACTCTTTCTGCAGACGTGTTGGGATTATTAGTGTGTGTGTTTCTTTACCAGTGTCTCCGTCAGGTCTGGGGCAGGGATCCGTCAGCACCCGCAGCAGGCCGTCAGGTTTGTATGAGTAGTGCTCCACCAGCTGTTCACACGTCGGACACCACAGTGGTCAGGAACACACACATGCATCAACGAAAGAAGCCAAGACGTCTATTATACAATCAAAGACAATATTTTACAGCGTTGTTTGTCTTAAAGATTTCCGTTGGGTAAAGGGTAAACTTAGTGTTTTTCCATATTTGGGGTTTAAATGACTTAAAGGTACAAAAATACTTTGGAATGTCTCCAGTAGATTTCTTCAGCCTGCAGCAGTGAAACAGGCTGTAATGGCTGCAACATAATCCTTGTGGGCTCATACATCCATTAAAAGTTCAGGCTCAGACGATGGTTCAGAGTGTTTGACAAAGAGGTCAGTTTATGCAGGGATCCTTTCCACAATGACGTCAGAAAGAAAGATGTTTTTCTCAATTCAAAAACAGCCGAGACATCACTCTTATCAAAGTCTGCTGGATTTAAAATGAACGACAATCATCTGCTTCTAGTTCTGGTTCTGGATCCCTACAGAGACAGACCTTCATGTTACAGAGATTTTTTTAGCCACAAGCAGATGTTACAGCGCTCTTTTCAAACACACCAGACTCCATTGACAAAAACACAAATTTAAGCTCACAGACTACAGGAGAGCGGTTTTGCTGTTGCCTTGACGCCTTGATGAGTTTGTTTGTGTTATTGTTTGTTGCACATAAATTGTGTAAGACAGGAATTAACCATTAAAAACCAAACTTACACAATAAAAAAAAAAGAAGTTCCAGTCGATGCAGTGTTAGACCAGCAGCTGCCCAGTTCTGCAATTCAAAAGACGCATTTTTGCCAATGGAGTCTGGTGTGTTTGCAGAGAGCGATGTAACGTCTGTCTGTGGTTAAAACAATCATCTTCCTCTGTAACAAAAAGGTCTATCTCTGTAGGGATCCTTTCTGTCATGTTGTCACACACTTAGAATAACAAGCTGAGCCTGTCAGTGGAAACAACAAGAACTTTTAGTGGACGACCTTTGACCCATCAAGGATTATGTTGCAGCCATTACAGCCTGTTTCACTGCTGCAGGATGAACACATCTACTGGAGACATTACCAAGCTTTTTATACCTGTGAGTCATTTAGAGCCCAAAATATATGAAATAGAGCCGGAGTCGCGATATGGTTAGCCTAGCTTAACATAAATTTGCAGGGGGAAACAGCTAGCGTAGCTCTGACCAAAGTTATAAAATACATTAATATGATTTATGATCTTTTGTACTCAGTAGAAGTAATAAAAAACTATCAAAATACAGACTAGCAGCACTTCCTGTAGCAAATCATAACCACAACACACCTACAATCTAAATCTTATTCGAGTAACTTGCTTAAACTAGTCTTTGATTATGAACAGCTGGGCGCAGTGACTGTGTGCAGCTTCCTGAAGCTTCTACCTGACCGTGAAGTAACCAGGTTTGATACAGGAACCAAAACCCAAACCTGTGCCAGCGATCGCATCAGGACACTTCATAAGACAATTCATAATCTTACTATCCTGAGGGATAAACTGTTGTGTAGAGATGATTCAATATTCTGTCATGGGTACAGTCAGCTTAACGTTTGATTATTTCTAGACCAGAGTAAATAAAAACATTAAAAAAGAGAAAGGCAGACGGGGGATGTGCTGGGAGAATTTGGACCACTGAAGGTAATCATGTTCTTGGGGCATTAGGGATATCTCCTCTGAATAACAACCATGAAAAACATTATATTATATGTGAAAGAATAAAATGAGTCCTCGTTAAAGAGCAGCATGAACATAAGCAGGTGTATGACGAACCTGCCACAGGGTGTCAAACTTCTTCCCGTCTGGGATGGAGAGCTTCCCGGCCCGGTCCCTGTCGACGCGATAGTGCATGACCTGTCCTTCATGTAGCAAACACAGAGCGTAGGATCCATTCTGATCCCGCTGTCGGATCCTGAACGCACAAGAAGAAGAAGAAGAAGAAGAAGAAGACGAAGAAGAAGAAGAAGAAGACGAAGACGAAGACGAAGACGAAGAAGAAGAGAAGACAACAGGATTAAAGTGACAAAGTAGAAGGAGGATGACGAGGATGTTGGGAGACTTATATTTACAATTAAAGCATCTTTAATGTTTGTTGTCATTTTGTTTTATCGCCATGATGAAGAAAAGTTATTTAAACTCTTCCTGTGTGATGTAAGATTGTCATGTTTTGTGAGGTGACGTGTGACATGCAAACACAGACCACATGACTATGTTAAGAAATGCAAACTATGAGTAAGAGATATTTTTTTTCTGTCTTGTGTCACCAAAATGCAGAAAGCTGCAGTTCCTCTGGTGTCCACTTGAGGCTGTCTCCAGCAGTGAGTCAGTCCCCATAGAGCCCCATGTTAAACTTTACAGCAGAAATAAACATGTTTACAGCCTGGTACAAAAAACAGTTTGGGTCTCTATAGCTCATTTCTCTCTTCATGACAACTGTACGGGGAGAATCTTTATACAGCTCACCTGTTTACATTATATTAAGGCTTAAAGTGATGCAGCATTAGGGGCGTGGCCTCTTTGAGTGACAGCTGGGAGCTGCTAGTATTCAGTCACTGAACGTAACCTCTGGGCCGTGTTTGTGCTGTTGGAGCCTTTTGGAGATTTGTTCATGTAAATATCAGACAGATAATCTGTGTGTGCGCTTTACTGGACGAACAGACCGTCCAACACGTCTCACACACTGTTTTTTGGGGGAGTAAAATTCTAGTATTCTCACCAGAGCTTCGGTTGGGCAAGCAGCTTGCGTTATGTTGCACAAGCTCTCTTATCGTCTGTAGTCTGATAAATAAACTGTGGTGCAAAAAGAATCATGGGAAACACGATGATTAACTATCCCATTAGCAGCTAATGAATCAGCCATCATCCCTCGCTCCTCCAGCTTCACCCTGTTGTTCACTTCTGGCTCCACAAAACCAAGATGGCCAAGATGCTGAACTTTGTCCACTTCTTATATATAAGTTAATAAATACGAGATTATTAAAGATCATTAAATGTTAAAAGAGATGCTCGACACAAACTTAAATCTACAGCTTTTATCTGAACCATTGCAACAGTTTGACCCAAAGTTTCAACACTATTACCACAACCACTGAGCTGTGTGGGAGCAGCTGCTGGTAGAACTGTTTAATCTGTCCGTGAACGATGTAGTGAGTGATATGATACAAAGAGAACATCCATCACAACCACCTGAACAAGGATCAGAAATAAACCCAACAGGAAACACACTGAGGTTATCGAAAAGCTGCATCAGGCACGTAAAGCCAGAGTGTGTCCTCTTCATCACTGAGCATGCTTTATGGGTTTACATTTTGAGGTACAGCTTTCAGCAAGAGCTCTACTTTTTCTTGTTGTTATAAATGACTTTTAATATTTTATAAAGAAGTCAGAGTCAGCAACAACCTGCAGCCAGAGCAGATGTTAACCTTCAAATGTTTCTTTGTTGTTAAAGATATAATTTCCATGTAAATAAATGTCTGTAAGTCTCTCTCTCTCTCTCTCTGAGGTAACACATGCTGACTGAGCCGATGGCCCACTGATGAAAGCCTTTCATCTGCAGTATATAGTATTATTATGGGCTGGGTGTCTGTGGCGACGCCCAGTTAGTGACGCGTTCTCCATCAGCCAGCAGTGGTTGGTCTGCCAGAGAGGTTAGGCGGAGCTAAGCAGCTCAAACAAACTCGACGCTCAGATGAAGCAAACCAAAAAGGAAAGCGACCGTCAGCCAGGAAAATCAAGAGTTACAACCGGAGCCGACCGTGGACGTCACACATGCAGCTGTCTGGATATCTGAAGTGTGCTCCCGTACGTTGCTGCCAAAGACAGCGAAACTGAGATCTTCAAGATTACAACTTTAACTTTGTGTGATGCAAATCACACAAAGTGTCCACAGTGTCCAGACCTCACTGTCGATTATAAACTTAACTCATGTAAACGCTCAGTTGTGTACAAATGTTCTGCCTTCTCAGAGAGAAGAGAAGAAATCAATCAGCTAGTAAAAAGGTTCTTACTGAGGCACACCTCAACTCGTCCCCACTAACAGACAGAGATTTAAACCTTTATTTAAAGCTCCTGTGAGGAACATTCAGTTTGTGTCTCTGTTGGCGCCCCCTGTGGACAAAGCCGTACCTCCTGTCTCTCTGCTGACCTTGTCCTGTACATGTGTAAGTTGTGTTTTCTGGTTCCTTTATGATTCAGACGCATCACAAATCGAGAATCTTTGCTGTGAAAAATATAAACAAAGGCTGTTTCACACGTGCTGTCAATCGCCCGACACCGACCCGCAGCAGCAGTGACAGGTTACTGAAAAGATCGTGATCGATCCTGTCACTAGCTTGCTTACTGCAGCACATACAGAAACCATAACCACCATAAAACTCCTCACAGGAGCTGTGACTGAACATTTCAGAGTATAGTTGTTTGTTGGTGAATAAAGTAGACAAAGACGAACAGCATCTTGTCACGCAGAAGCTATCTTCAGTTATTTTTTCTGGTAAACATTTTAGTCAGATACAAACATGAAACAGTTTAACCAAAGAAAGGCGGAGCCGACGCTTGGCCGACATGGCAGAGACCACATTCACTCACAGATTCTCCTGATTACAGTTACCACACTGATGTTTGCTGTCATGGCTGATAGTGTTGATGTCAGTCCTCAAACCTTCACATGCTTTAAATCACACATAAAAACTGTGTTTGGAGGCAGATTTGTTCATGGTGTCGTATATATCTGCCTCAGATCACAGCCTCCTCGTGTGTGAGCTGTATCGCTCTGCAGGCCGGTCCTGCTTGACTCACAGGACACTCGCTGGTTAACTCCTCACTGACCCATCTCTAGTCTACAAACGTTTCAAGCTGAACAACCAGATCTCAAACCGGAGTCACGTTAGAAACACAGGTCAGCTGCAGCCTCTCTGGTACTGTAAATACTACTGAAGGAAGTATAATACGTGTTTATGAATCTATATGTAGTCACTTTTAACTGTGTGTATATTCTGTTGGAACAGACACCTCGGTATCAGCGGCTCCTCCCTGCTAAAATAAAGGATCATTAATAATTAATAAATCAAACTTTATGGAAGCAAAGTTGATTAATTAAGTTACATATTTTTTAAGTGGACTTTAGAGTTTCTGCAGGATTCTGAAGGATTGATGCAACATACTTTAAGGTTTTGAGTAAAACTCATTTCTTACACGAGCACCGAGGCGCGATCAGACCCTCAGTAATGGAAAATAAATGTTTTTCTCTGCTTCTTCTATTTCTACGTTTGTGTTTCAGTAAAATTAACTTTTATTGTGAACAACATTTCTGCTACTTCACATCAGATCTTCTCGTGAGGTCTTTATCTGCAGAAAACATTGACGGGTGAAGATAAAAACTGTTTCTCAGAGCTGGAATGAAGCAAAGAGCTCATGTTCATGTTGAAACAACCAAATGTTTAAAGAGGTCACAGGTCAATAAGCTGGTTTTTAATTACATCTCTGCGTGCTCTCCTCCAGTCTGTCACAGAGCTGCTGAGTGACGGGAGGCCGCTCTCGGAGCAGCTCGTCTCTGTTCGATGTCTTGTGACCGCCCGCCTTCCTCGTGATCACGTTCAGGAGGTTTTTAATGTCCAGGTCGGGATCGGGCGGCCGTGACGTGGAGAGAGAGACGCTGATTTAAGGAACACTCGGAGTGCTCTCTTCATTTTGTCCAACAGTAAAATTAAACTCAAACAAATTAGATTTATTCACTTCATTATTTTATAACTTTAAATCAGTTTTATTTGACCTGCTTCTCATTTATCTGTCGTAGCTTCACTAAAGCTTCATGTTCCAGTTTTCATCTCTTCCTGAGTCTTGAATCGTTTGCTCCTCGGCGCTCCTGAAACGTTTTATTCAAACATTCAAACATCGTCTTTAATGTCACTTTTGTAACCAGGGGAAATATTGACAGTATTTCACCCGTGTTGTTCACACATATTGACACCTGGAGCGTGTCAAGAGATATAATGAGTGTAGCTATTTTCACACAGGAGGATTTGAGGAAGAAGCAGCAGAGACCTTACAGTAATAAAGAGAAGCTCAGTGACAGGAACCAAACAGGAAGCTAAACACATGTGTCATTATTTATAACTGTGCTGCTGCTTTCTCACCGAAACTACACTAATAACTCAGAAACCAGCCGCGTGTACGGAAAGTTTTAAATCAATAATCCTGATTTATTCAAACATGTCGTCGTTATAATAATCCTGAACTCAGTCTGTGTTTGAGACGCTGCAGAGGACAGCAGGGTGTCGGCTCTCATTCTTCTTCTTCTTTGGCTACTTCAGTCAGTTGCAAACTGCCAGAGCGGAAACCACAGTGTGTGGTCATGTGTGTGTGTTCATGTGTGTGTGTGTGTGTGTTTGTGTGTGTGTGTGTGTGTGTGTGCCTTCAGCTGAGACGACACCACTTCTCAACTGAAGCTTCAGCTGCTATAAATACACTCAGTGCTCTCGCTTTGATCCAAAGTGTCAAAGTAAAAAACATTTGAAACTTTTCAATAAACTTTTAATTTGAAATAAAATCCTGTGAACGTAGATTTAATCTTGTGTCAGATACTAAACGCTCGTTCCAAATTAAACGTGTTCCTTAAAGTTGAAATAGATGACGTTTTTGTCCGTCTCCTCTGAATGAGTCGAAACAGCGCGTACAACAGATCCATGCATCTTTAACGACCTGGTTTTAAAGTGTTCACAGTGTAAACGACTTTAATGATTGTGTTGGGAGATGACGCGTGTGTGAGCCGCTCTCTTCTGCCTGTCAGAGGAAGTGTTTCTGTTTCTGCTGACCGAGACCTTTCATTTGATTTTATCTTATGTAACTTTAATTCTTTACTTATTTTACATTTTACTCTTATTGTATTTTATTTTGATGATCTTTTAGTGTCTTTTATTATTTTCTTTATTTCTCCCATTTTATTTTTTTATTTTATATATTTTGTTGCCTCCTGTGTTTCGTCATCATAAATTCACGGCAGCGCTTCCTTGCTTTGTCACTTCCTGTTTTGAGTCCTTTATTTATGACATCATTCTCACCTCGTGTGTGGCCTGTGGGTCGGGACGCTCGTATTGTTTTAACGGATCGTCTGTTGATGTAAAGCTCTTTGTGTTACTGTCTCTTGTTGTGTTTTATAAATAAAGATTGATGAGTTTTGTCTTCACAGGTGGGAGGAAGGTGTCCAGCCTCCTGCCCGGGCTCCCCTTCAGGAGGCTCGTTCACAGGGTCTAATTAACAGCACTGAAGCCAGCGGTCATCCAAACAGGCAGTGAAGGACGGATTACGTGCACTTTTACGTGCACATGTTTTACAGTCCGACGATCAACTTGAGAAGCGAGACGGGGGTTAAGACATAAAGTGTACGACGGCTGCACTTCCACGCAGATATTTGTTACAGACGTTATGAAACTGTTTTATCACCATGAGAAAACAGACGATGCTTCCTGGGTTTCATCGCAGCCGATGTGTTTCCCTCGTTTACTCTCCAAACGGACTGTTTTCTGTTTATCACCGAAGAATGCTGAAACCTTCAGACTCCAGAACTGTGACCCTCTTTTAAGGTGACAGGTGGATGCTGTGTTTTTACATACTTTGTACAACCAAACATCATTTGGCTCCAGCTGTAACAAAGCGGCCTATGCGTACCATGTGCATCGGCTTCTGCTGCTCTGTTGGATTCTTGTTTTGCAGTTTTCAGTGCAGTAAAAAATAACCTCAGATTATTTAGTAAAATGCAGGTTTATAAATATAACAAAAGAAGTCCTTTAAAGTCCTAAATCACTTCAGTTTATCCTCAGCTCTGCAGATTCAGCACATTTGCATGTTTGTCCTCCCTGCAGGTAAAAAGCACTTGAAAATGAACTCACAGGAACTTCCCGTTGACCCGGGAGCCTCTCTGCAGCCGCGGCTCCGAGTCCTCTCGTGTTATCGAGCCGTGGAACCACGGCATCCTCTCGTGTGCCGTCGTGGCGATGAGCTTCTCCAGCTGAGGCCTCTGACTGATGATGGCCTGCTCCAGAGCTGCCCCCTGCACGCACGCACATGAACATTTTGGGGAGACAATAAATATTTTGTTTAAATTTTTCATTTACACAGTTTTGAGTTTTCATTTTCACCAACGACCCCATAAAAACCTGACAAACACATCAGCTGAAGAAAAGTGAGTGAAAGCTCGGCCCTCCTCGAGCCTGTCTGACTGACGCTTCACTGAGAACGGACTCACCTGGAACCACCTGAGACTCGAGGTGTGTGCATGGGTCCAACACAGGGAACTCAACACACGTTTGAGAGCCGGCGGCTATGAAAACAATTCTTTCACAGACAATCAGATGAACTGTTTTCATGTCTACATTTATCAGAACAATGTGAACTCTCGTTAGAACTCTTTACAGCTTCTGTTTCAGCTCCTCCGTAGCTCTGACCACAGAGATCTTGTGTTTGGCAATATCGCTGAAAAATGTGTCTCAGTAAAATGTTTTATTTCAGCTGGGTTGGACATCTGTCGATAAATCAGGAGCTGATTTAGAATAAAGACCAAGTCATCCTTTCTTACTATTTGTTCATCGTCTTCCTCATTGTCTCACTTCACACTGTGTCTGTTGTTGTGTCACATGTCGGAGGTGTAACTGAACTACACGTCTGTTAAATGATCGGCTGCGTCACAGCTCCAGAAACAAAGTCCATGAAGGCGAGGAGCTTTCACACCTTTACAGGCGTGCAGAGCCGCTGACACCCCTGCGACACGCTGCGACGGTGTGACTGCAGTTTGTCCGAGCGGACACCAAAACAAAAGTTTTAGATCAGCAAAGTAAAAGTCAGCTTGTTCTGCAGCCTGTCTGATCAGCTCCTGACTGACGCCCTGCTTTAGTCTCATTTTTAATGAGGTGCGTATGTTTGACACTGACCTGCAGGTTCCAGGTCTGCTTCACGTACTCTCGGATCAGCTTCTCCTTCAGGTCCTCAAACGGGCCGACCTTGGGCTGCATGTTCTTGGGCCTGTTGCAGGGCTTCTTCAGCAGACACACCAGGCCGTCCGTCTCCTGGGAGTGGTAGTCGATGACGTCCTCGGGGCTGCGGTGGCTCTTCCCTCCAGCGATGGCGTACGTTTCGTTGGGCTCTCTCTCGATGGTGTAGTGGTAGCAGCGGCTGGCGTGCAACACGGACAGGGCGAAGCCTCCCAGGTAGTTCCTGCTCTGTCGCAGCAGGTACAGACCGTTGATGGTGCCGGCCTGATGCAGGTAGTCCTCCGCCTCCTCCCTGGTGATGTTTCCGTAGAAGAACGGCAAAGAGTTCACGTTGTCGGCCATGTTGGATTCTGAGTGGTGGCTCCCTGGTGGAAGTCCGCTCAAAAGTATCAGCCACCAGGACGCAAGAAACCTAAAGGCAAAAGCAGAATTCAGATTAGTCGACTGTTTTTATTTCATTCATTCATTTCTCCTGTAATCAGACGGTGAAGCTCTTGAAGACAGAGACAGGACAGACAGACGGTCAGCACACTGACAGCTCCTTCTGCATGAACATCAGCTGCTCTTCATCCTCGGGGGACCGTGAGTGTGTGTGTCATGTTACGCTCGTGAAAATCCTTTTTGATGGCTCTCACAAAGAAACAGAGCGATGCGATCCTTCAAACAGCCACAATATGCATCGCTAACGGAGAATGTACCAAAGTCAACCAAACTTAGCGCGTCCGTCTAAACTACAGAGGACCAGGAGGGACTCAGCTGGTCGGATGGCAGCCTTGCAGATCTGCAGGTTTTAAGGCCATCAGACGGTAACACGTTCATCCCACAGCAGCACTAACATTAAAGCACACGTCTGCACACAGCACGATAACAAAGGTCTCTTCTGGAAGCTTGTTTGAAGTCTGCAAAGCTGCTTCTGAGGATCCTGCTACAGAGAGTCTTCATCATTCCAGGAAAACTTAATGTTTGGTGGAAAGCAACACTGCCGATCATCGAGGCAACACCAACGCTCTCAGGACCTCTCATGCTTTCTGTCCCAAAGGTCCGTTTTGTGTATTCTGCACCGACCACGCAGAATAAACTGCAAAACGACCGAAACTAAATGAATTAATCTCGTTAACAGCTTTTCAATCCAAACTGAAAGAACTCGAGGTGGACTCTTTCACATGTTTTTTATTTACCTGGCTAGAAACCATTTGAGAGCTGCTCGTCTTCTTAGCTTTCGTTATGTAACTGTGTGTTTGTTGTGCTGCTGCCTGTCTGAGCCAGCGCTCCCTTAAAGAGAGATTGTTCATCTCAGTGGGACTTTTCCTGGTTAAATAAAGGTTATAATAATAATATGAAGCCTGGTGGTGGCAGACTAATGTTGTGGGGATGTTTCTCCTCTCGTGGGAACGATGAGCATCGAAGGAGAACACGAGACTCTAGCTGAGCCGCAGGGACGCAGTCACCTTTACATTAACAGCAGAATGATTTAAGAGGACGGATCGTTTCACAAACAAAAGATTTTAATGATGTCAGTCAGTAAGAGTCAGTAAGAGATTCATCGTCTGCAGAGTTTCATGTAAATCCATCTCACAGTTGTTGGACTTAAAGCAAAGTGTTGGACTGATGAGCTTTTCCAACCATGGAGCCACATCAGGTCACCTGTGTGTCTTCTCTCCATCAATCAGCTCAAAGGCACCGCGGCGAGCACCTGGCGATGAGGACCCAACAGTCTGATGGACCAACCAGAGACCGCCGCCTGCATCAGCAACACGTTCACACAGAAACCAGCGACACAAAAGAGCGTGAGCCGTGAAACATGTTCTCACTTCTTCACATCAGCAGATCGACTCTCAGAGTAACCAGAGACACCACAACACTCCCAGCACTGCAGCGAGCCGTCATGAAGTGTGACAGCAGACGGAGACTCACTGACCACTGAGGAGTCCGAACATACAGTCGTCGGACTTCACAGTTTTATATCCTGTCAGATAACAAAGATACGCTGAGCGAAGGAAGAGGAGCTTTGTGTTTGTGCTTTGACTCGTTCACACACGAGTCACACTGATGAGATCAGCTGAAGCTGCGTCTGATGCTTTCATACAAAGTCTCAAACAGACTGAAGCAAACAAACAGCGGTCAGAACAAAGAGCGGGTCGGACTGTTCCAGATATCTATAAATACATTTCATCCTGTCAGAGTGAAAACAGGAGACACAGATGAACATTTGTCCAGTTTGGTTGACCTGTTTGTTGCTCTCTTGGCACTAATCTGAGCACAAGTCTTCATCATGTCAAAGTAAAAACCAAATATGAAAAAGTTTAAAATAACTTGGTTTGATGAGTATAAGGAGCATCACTTAAACTGTCTGTATGAACAGCAGATACCTTCCAGTTCAATAACTTTGGGTCGGACGCAGAAACGCAGAAACGCAGAAACTCAGAAACTCAGAAACTCAGAAACGCAGAAACGCAGAAACTCAGAAACTCAGAAACGCAGAAACGCAGAAACTCAGAAACGCAGAAACGCAGAAACGCAGAAACAGCAGCAGGACAGATCCAAAAACAAGTGTGTGACAGAGACGTGGAAAGTTTCGCTTCAGGTGGATATAAAAAGACTTCGGAGCTGCTCAGACCAAAAACATCTCATGAACAATTCTTTTAATGGATTTCTGTTTGAGTGGAAACGAGCCTTTTGTTTTTCACGTGTTATTTTTTCATGTTATTTGACAGGACAGCTGAAGAGAGACAGCACATGTGGGGGACGGAGGATGACATGCACAAAATGATCACAGAACCTGCCATCAGCGGACTGGGGTCGCTCGGGCGCCCGCTGCACACGGGCCGCCCGCTGCACACGCTGAGCTAAAGCAAGAAACCACCACTTGTCCTAAAGCCACTTCCCTAAAGCAGTTTGTCAAACGCTGATAAATACTAAAAGAAAAAGAAGCACGCCACTGTTGTTTCATACAGTGAGAACAAGCCGATCACAAGTACGTGTGTTAAACGCATATGTGAGCTTAACTTGATGTCCTTAGCCCAGTAAGAATCCTGACTCCTTAAAAAAGGACCAATGTCAATTTAGTAAACTGCAACCAGGCGACCTGAGCTGACCTGGAGAGAGGACATTCTAAACTAACAGTTATTCTGACTGTGCGTTCGCATCGAACGCGAGAACATGCGAATCTGATTTAATGGCCAACAGAGGGCAGCGCGTGCATCACACAACAAAAGAAAGAATAAGATCCATCTGAACATCTGTTTTAAGTTTGCAAAGATGCACCTTCATCATCCTCTAAAAAAACCTCAGCACTAACAGGGAGGAGGAAAACAACGATTTCTTTACGTGCCAGACAAACTCCGCTCGTCCAACCAAAGGACAAAACAGACACAAACACAGTCATGTAGTTTATGAGGTACAATGAGGACTGCAGGGACCTGCACATCAGGGAAACTAAACAACCCTCCACAAACAGCACAGGACAGCCGGCTCCTCAGGTCAGGACTCAGCCGTCCACCTGCATCTAAAGGACAAAGGTCACAGCAAGGTTCACATCCTGGCTGTTTCCAGCTCCATCCAGCAGACAGTTTAGAACTGAGGAAGCCTTTCAGGTGAGAGGTCAAAGGTCTTTAAGTTACCTTCTAGATTAACCTTTGAGTGATGACGACCTGGAGGACTGAGAACAGACTGAAGAGTCCTAAATCACAGCAGGAAGCATCGCGCTCTCGTTAAAGCACAAACACATCTTTGCTCAACGCTAAGCGTCATGTCTGGAGCTAAAGCAGCACTGCTGCTCGTGTGACGCCTCCAGGCTGCAGAAGCTCAGCCACTGGTTCAAACTGGTGAACTGGTGGTGCTTATACAACACTGGTTATGTCATAAGAGCACAGACCACTTCACAGGGCACCTTCACACATACACACCCACACACGCTCAGAGCGGTTATACATTACAACGGGCCGCTCGTCTGCCCGGAGCAACATGTGTCCAACATGAACTCAAAGGGCTCAGCAGGAACGAGCTCACAGTGTTTCTTCTTCCACTGGTTTTAAAGGGATGGTTGATCTGACTGTGGTTGCACACAGGCAGGTGTATGTGTGCAGGTCAGCAGAGCCAGCTCGTCTGGTCCCGGTGGGTTCAGGGTGATCAGACACACAGAGGCCATACTTCTCGCGGCCCACTGAGCGGATTGGTTCCTCTTTCTTACTTTTTCTGGTAGCATAAAAACTTTTCCCCACACCTCACGCCCGGTGGAGCTGCAACAGTCTACCTCATGTTTTATCTTCAAAGAGGAAAAGTTCTCTTAGTTGAATCTTTAAAGTCGTCTCCATCTTCGCTCGGAGCTGTGACGTCTCTGTTTTACAACTCAAACAAACTGACACCTTCACGACTCCCAGCAGCTCGTACATGAAACACATAAAACACGGCTGCAGACAGGGACGAAATAAAATCTACCTGAGAGAAGAAGTTAAAGAAGTTAAATAGACTGATGAACAGAACTGATAGAAGGAGAGTGCAGAGAGGATGATTTACAAACAGGTTAAACACACGTCCTCAAACTAATCTGACATAAACGGCTGAGACGATCCAAAAACTTGGTCCCAAAAATCTTCAGACTTGACTGATTTAAGGCCGTTAGAGAAACGTCTCTGCGCCGCTCTGTCTCACTCGTACAACCTGACACATCATCTCTGCAGCTTCTTCAGATGTTTGTGAAAGTAGATTCATAGCTCAACAGAACATCACAGCATCGTCAGCATCGAGTGATAACCACCGTGAGTTATATTAAAGACTTTTAACTGTCAATCAAACACTCACAGTCTGCTTCACATCATTGCTGCTTCACTGGCTGCGTGTACAACACAGAATCACTTTCTAAATCTGATTACGAGTCCATAAAGCAGCTGATGCTTCAGCTCCTGAGCCTATCTCTGACTGGAGCCGATCCGACCTCTCGGGTCATCGGCTGGATGAGCCGGACCCAGAGATCTCATCCATGATTGTGGAATCGATTGTTAATTCTCACATTCACATGTTTTAGCACAATGAGCTCATCTGTTATAAAGATCAGATAATCCTTCATTGATCCGCAGGGGGCCGTTCAGGTGCTGCAGCAGCACAAAGACAGACAGAAGTCAGTAAACACAGCGTGACAATAAGAATAGATCAAACAAAGATCAAATACGAGGTATAAACAGCTGATATACAAGTAGCAGCTGTGGGTTAGAGTGACATGGTCTGCAGGAGGAGATAACACAGTGTGCTGTGAGGTCTACAGGATACGTACGATATAAGGCGCAGTCTAACAGTGGTGCATACATCAGTGCTGTTTATTACAGGATGTGTTTAATGCAGCAGCTTTGTGAATAAAACTTCTCTTCTAGCTTTTGTGTGTCTGCGGCTTCACCACAACCGACACGCAGCCGCTCTGCATGTGTTTAATGTTGATGCAAAGACAGAAGACGAATGTTACAACAAACATCCCGGCCTGCAGGGAACGTTCCCACAACGTCGGCTAACATTACTTCTCATTAGGTTTGAAAGAAAACGTTCGAATCTAATATTCCAAGAACGTTTTAAGGATGTTTTTTCTTTTCAAATAAAGTTCAAACTAAAACTAAGACAAAAGGTTTTAACTGCAACACTGTGAAGATATGTTCAGGGTGTTAGCGAGGCCTGGGACGTCAGAACGCCTCTGATCAAACATCTGCTCCATGTTTCATAAAAACAAAGGTAGAACAGGCTGACTGCAACACTCTGAGGATCAGGATGTTAGTGCGGCCTGAACTATCACAACGGGCTTTATAAAACGTTCCTGAAATGTGATCGGAACATTCTCACTGAAACGTTCTCCTGCTATTAGAAGGAACATTATGGGAACCAAAGAACTTCCCGCTCAAACCATTACCAGAACATGGCACGTAACATTCTCAGAACGTTCTGAGAACGGGGTCATCAACATCTATTAGTAATTATTTTCTCAAACTGTTGGGAGGAAACGATCTGAGACGTCCACAAGAGAAGAAGCTTTTTGTTTCCTGGTTCAAATCTAAACAATGCAGACGTCCGAGTTCACAAGATTATTCACTGATAGAATTTCAACACACAGCTGTGCACAAGGACATATTTATAATACACAGCGCTTTGGAGTGGACCTTTAAGTAGCAGAAAATGTGAACAGTAAAGTCTTTAAGTTCTGCAGTAAATGTTCCCCCATGAATAAAAGAGCTGTTTTATTTTCTAAATAAAAGTGTCTCTGTTTCTGACTCCATAAGTTAATAAAAGAACAAAGTCATTATTTTATCTTTACACACGTGAACTCATTATTTTCTCTTTTATTCTTTAATTAAAATGTTTCCTGAAGCTGCACAGAAGAAAAGTAGAATCATCTCAGCCCCTTTTCAAGAAACGTTTGTAGCAAAAATAAGAAAATATAAAAACTTAGAAAGACTTGAAACTGATTTAGATTGTTAGACTGAACAAACGAGGAGCTTTGCTGTAAAGTCCACACAGTCTGAAGCAGACTAAAGAGTGGCTGTGCTCTTACTGTCCTCGGTGTGTTGGAGCGTCTCACAGCGTCGTCCCTCTCCGCTCCGGGTCCTTCAGCTCAGCAGCTTCCTGCAGTCTGAACAACATGACAGCAGGTCATCTTAAAGCCTCTCACATCCTCCTGAAACTCACACATGCTCATTAAAAACGTCCATCACTCACATCGATCCAGCAGGCTGACGGTCCGAGCACAGACGCTCAGCGGCTCTGAAACTTCCTCATTTCAACGACTTCCTTCACATTTTAATTCTTTGACTTCCTTTTTTTAATGTGAACGCTGACCAGCGGGAGCGTGCACACAGGAAGTGACCGCACACACACGAGTCGGTGCAGAGGTGGCGCCCTGAGGATGGCTCACGTGTTGTTAATTGTTACTGAGAGAAAAAGAGACAGAAAATAAGCTGAGAATAAATTACTGCTGAAGAAGACGAGAGGTGATCTATCTCTGACCCGCTCACGGACAGTCCAATCAGATCCCTCACATCAGCAGGTGCACGAACCTTCAGTTAAAGCTAAAGCAGGTGGAGGTGTGTTCAGCCTCCAGAACGACCTGACCTGAGATCTGTGGAAACTTCATGTTCTATTAAAGCAGATTCAGACTGTGTGTGTGTGTGTGTGTGTGTGTGTGTGTGTGTGGTCATGGCTGTGTAATAAAGATCATTTTATAAATGTGTTTTTCATTTTATATTTGTTTTTGCATTTATTTGCTTATTTATTTTATGTGTGTTTGTTGTTTTATCTTCTGTAAATCACTTTTCATTTAATGATAAACAAATAAACTTGTTTTTAAAAACTTTATTTCTATATTTATTTTAGTGTTTCTAATCTTTGACATAAAATGTTATTATTGAACAGAACGATTAAATGTTGAGTTTGATTTTTATTCTTTTATCTTTTTTAATTGATCTTTGATTTTTACTGATCGCTCACTTTGTGTATAAATGTGTTGTTGTTGTTTTGTTGTTGTTTGTTGTTCAGTTCTTGTTTCAGCGTGTTTGTGTTTTTTATACACGCACAGAAAGAGAGATATCGACACCATCTCTTCTGTCACATCAGAATTGTTCAGTGAATCTGAAAACAATTAACTGATATCACAGCAGGTAATGTTCAAGCTTAACACTGTCAGAGCAGACTCTGTGAATCTGAGGCACAGTTATAAACTTTTTATTAAAATAAGTTCTGACACAAACTCTGTTATTTCACACCAACAGAGACAGGAGGACGTCCGCTTCCTGCTCGCGCTGTGCTCAGATTATTCTTCTGTAAAAACACGGCGGGTTCAGCTCCATCATTTTACATTATTAATGATTATAATAACATTACATACATTATTAATGATTATAATAACATTACATACGTTATTAATGATTATAATAACATTACATACATTATTAATTATTATAATAACACAATTTCTACATAGGTGCTGCTTATGTTATATACTATTACATATATATGTTATATAGTGTTTGTAGTTTAATCTGGACACATCAGAACAACATGAAAAACAACAAGAGGAGCTGCACGAGCGCTGACACGTACAAACCTCAAATATGAAGCAGAGCAGAAGTTTTTACTTCAGACAAACTGAAACTTTAACTTTCAAGATGTTTGTTGTCTCTGGTTCTACAAGCACAGTGTGAAATACTTATGAAATATTAATACTTATACTTATGCTGGGCCGCTCTGATTACAAAGAGTAAAATATTAAATCTAGAGACATAAAATAGAATAATTAATATTAATAATAAAATAAGGAAGCAGTAACGTTGTAACATTAAATAATAATAAACAGTAACATTAAATAATAATAACAATAATAATAATAATAATAATGAGGATATTTGAGAAATATTTAAATTTTTCTATAATTCAGTGATTAAGCAAATGTTACTTTTCTTCACCTCTAATGGAGACAAGGCTACACATCAACTACTGTGGGAATTTAATGTGTGTGTGATCTGTGTGTGTGTGTGTGTGTGTGTGTGTGTGTGTGAGAGAGAGCGTGTTGGATCGTGCTCTGAGCGCCGTTAGCAGGGGCAGTCATTCATGTGTGGTAAGCAGACATGTTGCACTTCCTGTGTACCTCTCAGGAAGTGCCCGCTGTTTTTAGTGTGAGTGAAACAAACACTCCAACACTTTTAGCGTGTGTGTGTGTCTGTGTGTGTGATGTGTGTGTGTGCTTGGGAGAGGGAGAGGGAGAGAGTGTATAAGTGTTGTGATATTGAAACTTTTTATTTACTTCATTTTGTACTCTGTGCTCTGAATTTTGATAATGAACTTTTGTGATAATGTTGTGTTTGCCTTTCACTTCATGTGAAGCACATTGTGTTGCCCTGTGTATGAAATGTGCTGTATAAATAAAGTTTGACTTGACGCTGCAGACGTCTGCTGACTGATTCTGTCCTAAAACATGAGTTTCAGTGAAATCAGACTGAGACATGACCGTGTAAACGTGAAGTGTATTCCCTGTGCCTGCAGCATGCAGACTGTGTGGGTGTTTCATCTTGTTGTCAGAAGGACAGGTGGAGGTGAACGCACAGTTTTATGGTTCAGGTTAGATGTTCAGGTTAAGAGCCCGGCACCTTGTTTTAGTGCTTACAGTTAGCAGCTATTTAAAGCTGCTCTGGGACATTTCATTCATATATTAACATCCCTTCTTTAGCTGCAGTTTGAGGCACATTTTTGTATTTTTAGTGACTGAACTGCAAATGTAGAATTGTTTTAAAGCCTCCAGTCGCTCCTATAACATCTATAATTACAACACAGTAAGGTCCTGGTAGGTTTTCCTGTGATTTGCACATATCTTCCTTTCTTCGGGAAATGCTTCGATCTTTTCCTGATTAATTTTATGTGTTATGGACAGCTGTTTAAGTTTGGATCCACCATCATGTTTCTGAGCGTGCTGCAGCGATCTGTGTTGAGTGCAAAGCGGAGCAGCAGAGCGTTGTACAGACAGAAAAGAGATTGTGACACACGGTGACATTTCGAACTACAGAGGCTGCACAGGCTCAGAGTTTAGAGAGTGGAAAGTCTCCCCTGCTTTACCCGCGGTGCTCTTTGTTCTGACACTTTAACTGTGTCAAACAGCTCCGGCCTCACCGAAGGAAGTGAGCCGTCTTCACTTCCTCTGTTAAAGCGTGGCCTCAAAGGTCTTCTGAGAATCAAAATCGTTCTCTGGCTATGAACGGTCACAAGGACGAGACTTTTTTAACATGAGGACATTTTATCTGGCTGTCACTTCCATAAAGGATTATCTGAGGGTTAAAACCTGGTTTGAAGGGTAAATGTTAAGGATAGGGCAGGTTTGGTTAAGGGTTAGCTTGTAGCATGTGGTTGTGATGGCTACGGTAACGGTTAGGCCCCTGTATCTGTGGCCTCTATGTTGGCCTCCAAACCAGTCGTCCCCAGAGGAATTAATAAAGTTGTTTGAGTGACTGAAGAACATAATTATGAATAACTGTCTGTCTTCTAAATGCATAAACTCAGAAACAATAGAAAAGTGTGGAAATGCAGCGTGTAGCCTGAAAAATAAAGTGACAGAATACGCTGAAACTTGTGACCAGACTCCATTGACAAAACTAGTGATTTTATCTGCAGCATACAAGTGCTGGTTGGTTTGTTGGTGTGTGTGTGTGTGTGTGTGTGTGTGTGTGTGTGTGTGTGTGTGTGTGTGTGTGTGTGTGTGTGTGTATGTGTGTGTGTGTGTGTGTGTGTGTTACATATATATGGTGGCTGCTAACCAACCATATGAAACCCCAAATTAGTACATAACTCAAACAAATTAACCATTTGTGGCAGCAGTCGACCAGCAAGCCCTGTGTTTGGGTAGGTTGGGTAGGCCTGTGTTATAAATTGGTTTGGAGGGAGTTAGAAGAGATAGTTTGTTATTGTTTGTTGATTAATTGTCAGGACTAGTTTAACTTTCAGCAAACAGTCGTGGGTTTTTATGTTCAGATGTATTTTTTGTTATTCCCACACAAGTTTGGTTGGTAAAAAAGAATGATACTACTGGAGGATCACATGTACCCATTATTGTACTCCTTCTGGCGCCACCTTGTGGAACAACAGTGCAATCACAATAAAGAGGAAAACTTTCTACAATGAACCTGGTGTGAGAACAGCTGTGAAGGATGATCATCGCTGGTATAAAATTATACTAAAGGAAATCAAGATACTACAGAGAGGCTCAGCATGATGCTCCACAGAGCTGCACAGGGAATACGTGTGTGTAAACACAGTTCATGTCTTTGGGAGTTGTAATAATGTTCTCTTATTGCTTTTATCAAGTTTCTTTTTCAAGAAATGTTTCTCAAATGTGTGCATGACATTTCCTCTTCTCCTCATCAACGTGTTAATGCTGCACACTTCACTTATCGCTGTTCACTGTTTATTTAGTTTCTCATGGTCCTTTCATTTTCAGGAGCAGGTTCTCAACACATTCTCTGACCACACAATCTGTTTTTAACACTGGAGTTCAGGTTTGATGCCGTTGCAAACATAAAACATGACAAATATCACAACATAAAAGCTGTACAGGAGAACAAAAAGACAAGATTAACGGGTAATTCTAATATGTTTTAACGTGGGCCCTATTTTTACATATTTTGGGGTCTAAATTATAAATATCTACTTCGTTTTCTAATGTCTCCAGTAGATGTGTTCATCCTGCAGCAGTGAAACAAGCTGTAATGGCTGCAACATAATCCTTGATGGGTCAAAGGTCGTCCACTAAAAGTTCTTGTTGTTTCCACTGACAGGCTCAGAGTGTTATTCTAAGTGTGTGACAACATGACAGAAAGGATCCCTACAGAGATAGACCTTTTTGTTACAGAGGAAGATGATTGTTTTAACCACACACAGACGTTACATCGCTCTCTGCACACACACCAGACTCCATTCAGAAAAACTGTGATTTTACAGTGCTGAACACAGGAGCTGCTGCTCTACTACTGCCTAAATCGATTACGTTTTTTGCCTTATTTTATGTTATACAAATATTATTTTGAATCGAAACTAACCACTTAAAAAAAGTCATACAATAAGATAAACAAACTTACTATTAGATACAGCAGTAGACCAGCAACACTGCGGTTCTGCCATAATTAGTGTTTTTTATCAATGGAGTCTGGTGGCTTTCAAGAGAGCGATGTATGTCTGTTTGTGGTTTACAGAAAGCATCTTTCCTCTTTAACAAGAAGGGGACTTTGTGACTATTGTGTGACTTTTGTGTTTTAAATAGTTCTGATGAAACATGACATTTGAGGCATACAATTATTCATGTTGCAGCCATCACAGCCTGTTTTTTGGCTGCCGGCCTTTGGTCCCCAAAATACATAAAAATACCTTTAAAAAGCTTTGAAAATATTTCATGAAAAGAGACAAAAGAAAGAGGTGACAAATTAAAAATGACAAAAAACTGTTTCACTGCTCACATTTTATTGCATTCAAACTTTTTTACAGACAGTTCTGCACTGATCATGTCATGTCAACTGTCATCAGGAATAAAGAAACGTATGGATATGTTTTCATTTCCGTGGGAATTATATGAAAAGCCAAATGGAAAAAATGAAAAAATGCACGTGAGTAAAAGAAATAAAAAAGGGTGGTCAAACAAAAAGGTTAAATAAATTAATATCAAAGGGGTAAATCAGAGCACATGTAAGATTACAAACACAGAGGTGTCAAAGAAAGTTTGCAGACAGTTTCTGAACTCTGATTAAAAACATCCTGAACAACGTTTTCTCTCCGTTTCACTTTAACGACAATAATTAAGCCAGTTTGCGGCTCAGATGTTGGGGATGCGTCTTTAATACCAAATGAACCTCTTATCTGCCACTGTGCCACTGTGAGTGTTAGACATGTGTAACTACAGTAACAACCTGACAGCAACATGCAGTTTCTCCTCCTTTAAACCTATTTTACTCAAAATTACAAACATCCAACTTAATCAGCTGAACCAACCATGAACTGTGCAGTGGCTCACGAGTCCCCAAAAATCTGAGTCATCACAAGTTGATAAAAAAAAAAAGATCAGATCACAAAAACACATCTGCATTAATAATATTTAGTTTTCTTGTGAAACGTTTAAAACTTCACATCTTTAGACCGCTAAAAATCTTCAAAATTTGGGCCATTTATTAAGTTTTCAAGTTTTGCATTTTTGATGTAAAACTTAAACTGTAGCAGATTATAATTCATTATCTTTTAACGAAGGTTTCCCGACACATGAACCTCAAATTCTAAACTTAAAACATTAAAACTGTATAAAGAGATAAAAAGGTTCGGTTATTATATAAGTTGAGTGAACCTTTGACCTTTGCATTTTGCTGAATGTATTAGTTATACTTATTTTAAATATCAACATGATTTATTGTATCCTTTTTGTGACATTTTGCTGGTTTACTGTAATCAGTTTATTGTGTGTTTTTCATAATTCTATTCTACTGCTTGTATTATATATAATATGAATTTATATTATGTTATATATTGCTGTCTATTATGGTAACTTTTGTTCATTGTATTATTAAATATTAGTCTATTTATCCTAATTAACATTATTTTGTCAGATGATTTGTAGTGCATCCCTACATGAATAAAATTTGATGATTGATTAAATTGCATCTGGTAGAACGAGTGGTATACACTGGCAGGGATCTAGAAATTGAATACACACTTTATTTTGTAAATGATATATTGCCCTTTGACAATATATATGGACCTGAGTCTGTTGACCCAATGCACCAAAAAGACCCAACCTAACCATAATCTCTCTTATAATCTGCTCCTCTCATGCATGCTGATTCTGTGGACAAAATATTAAGAGCACTGCAAACTACAACCTCAATGATAAAGATGAAGTTAATATTATTATTATTATAACTGTACAGGCAGAATTATTGGCAGAGATGTTTTATTAGACCACGTTAGATTGAAGTAGCCACTGACTGTATGTACATATAAATATATATGTATATATGTTTATGGAGTATCTTTGCAGGACGGTCTGATCCCTGCTTTGTCTCATTATTTCCTCCGCATGAACTACGTCGTTGAATTTCTCTGCTGGACTCTCAGCAAACATAAGTCGTCTCTTTAACACCCTTCATGCAGCTGCGTTATTTTAACTGCTAAGAAAACGATATGTTATGCATGCACATAAATTAAACTGTCAGAATTATGTGGTCAAATAAATCTTTAAATACTCACCCTCTGTGGCTGCAGTCTGGTTATAACCCGTCGGTCTCTCCGGTCAGCCCATTGTTATTACTGTGTGAGCGCTGATTCTGTGAACAGGACGGAGGATCCTCTCACAGCTCTGCTTCTCTGCAGCAGCATCCCATCACGACCGCTTTAACATGTTTATGGATGCAGAAGAAGAAGAGCTTCCTGGGTCACTTCCTATTGGTCCACGGAAAACGAGCTCAATCAGCCAGCCAATGAAATAAATCCCCCTGTAGTTATGATTTAATTAGGCGTAAACATATGGTCTATTGGTTACATGTCCATTATAAATCAACTGTGTTAAAATATCAGAAAATATGTGTTAATAATATAATGTATATAATATTAAAAGGAAGGTCTGTTTTATCCTGCGCTGAGCACATATCTACAGCAGATGGCGCTGCTGCTACTGTTGATTTCAACACGCACATAATACTGCGGTTTCTTTGATTTGTAGTTCTGCTCACCTCACTGAAGATCAGAGAGAATATGTACAAGACCAACCAAATTTGTATATATTAAACTTTTATCTGTCTGCTTATAACATGTACCAATAAGGGTTGATTACATTATGACATTTAGTGCACAATATTTTTTTAAATAGAAGAAGTCAGCTGTCAGGGTTGCCTTAAACATTAGAAATACATTTAAATTTACGAATTTACTTTTGCCTTTTGTTTCTATAAAGGGCAGTATTCTAAAATATGGATTAAAAAATAATAGTATAATATAGGGTTAATATATATCTATATAACAGTATCATTTATCTAATTAGTTATATTTATCAACAGCAGGTAGTGAATTTTGTAGAACATAAGCCTACCTTGAGTTTAAAGGTTAAACGTTTATTATCATCATTATCATTATAATTGTTGTTGTTGTTAACTGTTACAGTTGATTTTTAGTCTCTATTTTTCAGTGAGTGACTGAAAAAATAGAATAGGAAAAAAATAGAAAATCTGCAATGCAACAAACTTTTACTAAACATGTATTTATTGTAAAAACATAAAAATGAATAAAATACACCCTTTCATGCCATGACAGAACGACACAATAACCATGTCAATTAGAGTAAAATGTATTTCTTTCACTGTGTCTCATTGCTGTTCCAAATAAAATATGTGTTTTCTTACTGTTGACTCCACTTGATTTATTTTTTATCAAATCTTTAGCCTTGTGTTTGTATGTTTCATTCTCCTAAACAGATCTTTAAATCAGTTCAAACCTATAAATTCTACATAAAGAAGCTAGCATTAATAATCAACAGTTGAGCAATTCACCTCTCCCCACTGCAAATTTCACAGCCCGATTATTCAGAGATAAAGTCAACAAATAAGTGTATATTTCTGTTGTTCTGAATAAATTGTAGTAGTCTAAAAATACTTACTGCCAGATGTTTGCTGCTGTTGCAGAGTATAGAGGAGCATAGTCGTGACGTCACTGTCCGGGGTTTCCTAGAGAAGTGAACCCTACGGCGTCATGGCGGAGGCCGGTTGTCGGAAGAGCCTGGACTGAAATGCCAGCTTTCTGCAATCACAGCTGACCGTGGAGCACTAAACTTTGCTTACATCTCATACGGAAAAGGGGACTTATTTGATTTTTGGAGGGAGAGGAAAACCAGCACTATAACAGTGTTACAGAACTGAATCGTTCGGGGCTGCTCTCCCTGACTGGGGGATAGCTAGCTAGCTAGCCAGCTAGCGTGCTGTAGCGTTAGCTATCAGCGGCTGCTAGCTCACTGTTGAAATAAAAGAAGAACGGAGCCCCGGGAAGGTGGATTAAGACAACAATTTCATTGGAGTTTTCCAGGTAACTTACACTGCTGAGTTACTTATCTCCTAGTTCAGCTGGAAAGTAAGCTAACGCTGCATGTTGATGCGGTAAAAGCCGCGAGAAGTGAGCGGCGAATGAAAACAAGATGGAAGAGGTTGAAGTTAGGTTAGCTCATTTGTGTTTCTGGGTTTAATAGTGAATACCAATTACGTTTAGCTCTCTTCCGTGGTTCACTACTTAGACAGACATTTGCATAGTAAAATACGGCTGGGTGTTAAAGGCCGAGTATCGACTATAACAGGAAAGCTAACATTCCAGCGGTTCCCTGCTAACGTGAACTAGCGTAAAGTTTTGTCATTTTGTTAGCTCTCGTGCTAGCCTCGTGCTTCATAACGTGAGCTAACGCCACTTTCCTTGACAACCTCAGTAAACGCTGGACGATCACTTCATGTTTATCGAACCCACGTTGATGGTCAATTAAAAAATGTCACTTCATTTATCGTTTGACACATATGGATGCCGCAAATATTAGAAAATATAACCCTAAATGCAGCTTTTATTGTTTTAGAAGTGTTATACTTTTCAAACAGAAAATCAAAATACTAGCATAACACATACGAGTTAGCAAACAGTAAATGGTTTCAACGTTTCATAAGAGACAGTCAGAGTGTAGCAATAAAGTGGGCGGCATAAAAAACTGGTGGTAGCGATACGATAATGACTGTTTCTGGATATCAGATTGAATTTGAGGATGAAATACTGTCTGGCGGGTTGGCTGTGCCTGCATACATTACTGCTAACGTACCCCGCCAATTGCTAATGCGTTATTAGCCGGTGTTAGCTACTTGGCTAGAAGCTACACTTTAGCCACAATGAGGCTAAAATGACACCAAGTTTGGTTTAAGAGTGTTAACTATGGGTAGTTTTTAGCCTTGGCTGAGGTCAAAGTACTTGTTTAGCTTTTATAGCGCCCACGGAGTTTTATATGAATGTAAAAACACGCTGTGCTGCACAGGCCTGATAGGCCGCACTGCTGAGGGAACAAATACAACTGAAGTTACATGTAGCTACAACCATCCGCACAACTCGGGCTGTTCTGATCAGCTTTTAACTTGAGAAATTCATTGAAATAAGTGTTTTTGTGTTATACAGAGACATTTAACCCCTACCAGAGCTAAAATCGAAGCTCTAAATGTTCACATTGTTGTCACATTGTTCACATGTTCAACAAAAGGTCTTTGCTAAAATCTATTGACAGCTCTACAAGGACAGTTCACTTTGATGCAGGGGTTACAGCTGGTCAGGGAAGTTTTACAGAGCTGCAATTTGGAATTTAAATTGTAAGCATGAGGATTTGTCCCTGCGGTGTATTATTATTGCCATGTTATGCAGGATTTTAACTATCACAACTTTATTACACCTTGTTTATACATCCAATTATGGGAATGTTAATAACTTGTTCTGAAGGCATTGTTCAGGGTTTTCCAGACAGTATTTTTAATGTTCTTCATACGTGTTTATGTCTAATAATACTATTGGAAAAGAGCAGGAACAACCTGGATTTGTATATTTAAAATGCAGGTGAAATAAAATGCCAGATGAATCGTGTCTTTTCCATTTCAACCCCTTTTTAAAGAGTTAAATAAACCTGCCCTTGGGAAGATGCTAATGAGCCAGTGAAACAACACAGAACATCTACAGAAGTATTTGGTACCACAAAGACACAAAGTACTATTCACGCTGGAACCATGTTGGTTATTGTCTGAACTGTGCATGTTTTGCTATTTTTTTTATGTATTGATCACTGCTTTGTATTTTAACCATTCTTTGAAGCCTAAGTTAAATTTACACATTTGGGGACAATACTGATAATTATTATTTTTTGATTACTAATATTATATTCTCTTACAGGTTAGCCACGTCAACGATTAAACTACAGGTCTGTTAGGGGGAAGTCTATATTTTTGGACTTCAACATGGCTGGACGCAGTGAGGATGAAAGTGTAAGCAACAGCAGCGGAGAATCAAGGTACATGAAAAACTAGCTTTTACAAAAGTCCACTAGAGTGGTTTACTTTGAGCTCCTGTAGTGTCATCTCAGGTGATACAGCTGATAAAAGCGTAGCTCTTCATGACTGTGCATGTGGGTTGGGTAACTTGTTATTCAACTGTTTAACTTACAAACTACTCATTGGCTGATACATTGCTTTGTCACATTACATTTGATCGGTAAAAGCTATGCAGTGATAAACTGTTTGCTGGACATACCCTCTACTCAGGGCGCGCTCTAGCTGCATTACAGCAGTTGTCAAATTGGTATAAATTATTTGGCAGTGCTGTAAGTGTATGTGTCAGTATGTTTATATGTGCAAAAGGCCTGAATGGAGTTTAATGAAGGCTAAACACCTTCACCACATGATTGATTTATCGTGCAGAGAGAGGTATTGAAAAGAGATTATTTTGGGTACCAAATTTTACATGATGATAATATTTGTGGATCGTTGGTATTCAAATCACTAATGCACAAATGTGTTTTTTGTTGTGATTGTCTCTTGAAATATTACAGTAATTCTGATGATGAATCCGGTTCTGGATCGGGCTCAGCATCAGGGTCCGGCTCAGGCTCCAGTTCCAGCTCCTCCAGCAGCAGCAGCCAATCAGGGAGCAGTGACTCAGGTAGTGGCTCAGACTCCGGCAGCCAGTCAGACTCTGACAACGAGAAATCCAAGGAGAAGATGGAACCGCCAAATAAGTCAAACATTGACGGAGCTGAGGTAAATTAACTTATCAATGCTGGGAAAATGCCATCTTTCTGAGAATAACATATTTGATAATAATATGTTGACTCTGTTGAAGCTGCTTTTAGAGAATCAGCATCAAAGTTCTTAACGATGCAAGAAGAATATTTTTATTATAGACTCAGTATTTTGTGGCATCTTTGAAGGAACTCTACATCCGCGTCTTTCCCATGCAGGCATCTGCTTAAAAGACTTTAAACTGAAGTATTGTGCCATAAACATTTCTACATTTATAAAACCAAGCAGAATATGATGTTTACATGCTCTAGTTTATTTATGTCTCTGCTCTGCTTGCTGTAACTGACATGCTTATTGCTTTAAGCCCTTGTTTTGTTTTTACATCTGTCTTATCATGTGAAGTAACCTCCTGGTTTTGGCATATGTTCCTGAGAAATAAGCTGAATAATAACGATTCTTATCGAGCTCTGAATATTCTCATAATCAGAACAACGTTGGAAAATCACTGCATGTAAATAAAGCCACTGGCACAGCTGTCAGTGCTTACAAATGTGTAAATTATAAAAATAAATTAAATTGTGATCTTAAAATTGAATCATTGATTTTCCAAACTGTGACATGCCCTCCTCAGAGTTCAGATGGTTTGACCTTTTACCTAGTTTGACACATTTCCAGAGCCCTGCTGGTGGCACACAGTCTTCTTGGGTGTTAAACTGCGTGATCAACTCTTGTCACGTGAAAGCTTATTAAACATGTTCACATATTTTTGACTAATCTTCCACTATACTCATTGTTTGCAGTTCTGGAAGTCCAACCCAAGTATCCTCGCAGTGCAAAGATCTGCTATGCTCAGGAAACAGCAGCTTCAGCAGCAGCAGCAGCAGCAGCAGCAGCAGCAGCAGAGACAAAGCTCCTCCAACAGTGGATCAGATGAGGTCCGTCTCCAGCTGATCTCCGTCCCTCCTTTTCTGTGCTTTTAAACTATTTTAAGACTTTTCAGGGACGTCATTAGAAACTGAATATTGTGATTATTCTCTGAAGCATTTTGTCTTTGATGAAAATCTTTTCCAGGACTCGTCGAGTAGCGATGATTCTGACTCATCGAGTGGATCCAAAAGGAGACGAAATTCAGGATCCTCTGACTCTGGATCGGGTTCTGGATCCGGGAGCGGTTCTGGATCAGACTCATCAGCAGAGGAAAACAGTGACGAAACAGCGTCAGACTATGAGCCCAGTCACAAAATCAAAAGCAAAAAGCCTCCAACCAAGTAAGTGGACTCTTTAATGTCATTCATCTCACCTGTTTAGGTATTTTTCATGAGATCTTTGATTTTTAGTGGAATAAACGATCGGCTTATGTCTAACCCAGCACTTACATAACCTTTTCACTTTCTGTTCGTCTCAGGATGAATTTTCGAAATGGGAAGAAAAGCAGCAACCAGAAGAAGAAAACCCAAAAGTGTTCGTCCTCTGACGACGAGGATGGGAACTACAAGAAGGTGGCAGCCGCGGGTCCACGGCGGCAGGCCACGGTCAACATCAGCTACAAAGAGGACGAGGAGCTGAAGACCGACTCAGATGACCTGGTGGAAGTTTTGGGCGAAGACGTACCGCAGCCTGAGGAAGACGAGTTTGAAACACTGGAGAGAGTGATGGACAGCAGGATAGGACGGAAAAGAGGTCAGTGTGATGCTACTGATGTCATCCTCTTGGACTTTAGTCAGGTATCCAAAATGTTAAATCCTGTTCCTCTTTTTCTTTACAGCAACAGGAAGTGTAACCACTGTATACGCTGTAGAAGCAGACGGGGACCCAAACACCAACTTCAATTCCAACAAAGAGGCCGGTGATATCCAGTATTTGATCAAGTGGAAGAACTGGGCTCATATCCACAACACCTGGGAGACAGAGGAGACGCTCAAGTTACAGAACGTCAAGGGCATGAAGAAACTGGACAATTTCAAGAAGAAGGACCAGGAGAAGAAGAAATGGTGAGGGCTTTCTGGATGTTCTTTTCAAACTTATTCTTAAAGTTTTACTCACAGACACTGAAAACTGAAAACTATGAACCCTTAAAGACAACCTGGACAAACAAGATGACAACCACATGACATAGTTACAGCCATCCTGACCTTATCCATACTTACACAGTGCATCAACGTATCAATTTCTATCCTCATGCATAGACCTAAATGAAACAGCTCTTCATTCGTCTGAGCTGATCTGTTTTTGTTCATTTAAACCAGATAAGAAACCAGATAAAGCTGCAAAAACATCACAATTAAATTCTCATTATAGTCGATATAAATAATTATGGATAACTTTTAATAACCTATTCTTAATAGAGAACAGGAAAAAGGCTGGATTTAGAAACTGAATTTATGAGACAGCCTTTTGTTCTTTCCTCACTCACTTGTTGTGTCACATGTCGATGGTGCTCAGCTGTTAATTGATTGCCTGTTTGTGTTTAATAGCAGTTCTATTATCAATATATATATATTATTCTGTTTAGGAGCCAGGATGGCGTGCTGTTAGGTTACTACCACGTCTGCATTAGGGATGCCACGCTGGGGAAACTTTCCCACCGGTTAATAAACGCAGAAAACACCGGTGTTACCGATTACACCAGGCATAAAAAACTAAACAAAAAAGTAATTGATGACGGTTGTAGAGCGCTTTAGGGCTGGCCCGAATGCTTCCCAGCTTCATGTGCCGTGGTAATCGACGGCAAAAATCTGTATTAACATTTTTTTTCCAACAACAGACGTTGGGAGGCGAGCAGATATAACACAGATCTGTGTTTGTCACGCTCTGTGCCTGGCTCAATAAAGTCGCGATCTGTCCGTATTTCCACGCAGTTACTTTAAAGTATACACTCCGTCTCCACATGCTGTGAATGACACGAGCAGTGACCTACGATCAGTTTATCATAGTTTATAATAACACAGCGCGGGGAGGACACAGGCGTTTAATAATGTGGATCTGTGTGTTAATCACACACCGCTAACAGAGACTCCAGTCTGCTGTGTACTTCATATGTCTCACACAGAGCTGTAGAGGAGCATCAGGCGTCATGATCAAACTAAGCTGTATATCACGTCATCACTTCACCCGCTGCGCTCATGCTCTCCCCCTCTCAGCGCTGCGAGTCTGCATCACGGTTTTTATTATATGATGTTTTTAAAGTCTAATGAAGGCGAACGAGGCTCCTCGTATATTCATACTTCTATACGCCCAAAAAGGCAAACCGATGGTGGGGGCGGTGGGGGAGTTATGCAGTCGGTGGGTGCCTGAACACTGTGTAACACCGGTAACCCTTCTGTGGCAAGCCTAGTCTGCATACACCTTGGCTGCACAGAGTCTGCACATCGGTTGACAGTTAGCCTTAGCCTGCAGATACATCAAATCCGTTGCTACCAGGGCTTCTGCCTTGCAGGCCCACATTGTTTGTTTTGTCAGCTGACAGTTATGCTGTTTCTGCTGTTGGCAAATAGATTGCACTCTATTTAAACATTTTCCTGACCTTCGCCTTCTTATGTTAAGTCATGCTTCAGCAGCTGTAAGGGAGCAGACAGAGTGAAGAATCCACCGGTTTTCTTCTGGTTGTTGTTTGTTTCTATCAGCAGCATTTTATGCCCCATGTTGATATTTAGTGTCACTGGCAGTCGAAGCTTCTGACAGCATACAAGAACTCTTTAACCCTCTGTACCCTCTGCCCCTATTGACTGATGCTGATTTTGTTTCCCTTCATTGGTTAAAGTTTAAATCATATTTGTTCCTGTATCGTCTCCTGAGCATCAGAAAAACAGTCCCCTAAGTTATGTAGGTGTGACCATCGTGTAGGTATAGAGACATGAAACCACAGAGCAAACAGCTCTGTCGTACAACCTTCTGAAAAACACCAGGAACACAAGCTGTCGGTCGCTGTCTGAAGCTCTTCTTCTTCTCTTCTTTTTCTCTGCAGGTTAAAGGCAGCTTCACCGGAAGATATCGAGTATTTTAATTGTCAAGAGGAACTGATGGATGATCTGCACTCTCAGTACCAGCTCGTAGAACGAATCATAGGTGCCCCTTCTACACTCTTATTACCTCACAGTTAACCCTGATTATATATTTGATGCCACTGGATTTGTGTAACTAAACCGTTCTCTCTGATTTCCTCTTGAGCAGGGCATTCAAACCAGAAGTCAGCGGCAGGTTACCCAGACTACCTGTGTAAGTGGCAGGGTTTACCGTACTCCGAGTGCAGCTGGGAGGACGGCGCTCTGATTTCCAAGAAGTTCCAGAAATGCATCGACGACTACATGAGCAGAAACCAGTCGAAGACCATTCCATTCAGAGACTGCAAGGTAACGCAAAGACAACTCTCAGCTGTCCGTGTGTCGGTTCATACTTAACTCTGGGATAGAAATAGTCCACCGCTGCCTACAACTACACTCGGTGCAACCTAAGCTGAAGGCTTTCAAGTCAATAAAGCTTTGAAAATAAATTGTAAATAAATTACAATAAAAGCACGTTTGGACGAAGACAACATATTTAAAACATTACGGAATTTAGAAACGTGAGCAAATAACAAACAACCGTCTCCCTGCAGCTCACTGGTCTCCAAACGTTTTACAACTAATCAACAGACTTGCAACCGGATGAAAGATCAAACACTTCCTCACCTGTTCTTGTTCTTTCCTCTAGGTGCTGAAACAGAGGCCGAGGTTTGTGCCCATGAAGAAGCAGCCGACGTACATCGGAGGAGACGGGCTGGAGCTCCGAGACTACCAGCTGGACAGTTTGAACTGGATGGCCCACTCCTGGTGCAAGTAAGACTCCAGCAAACCTTCAGCTTTCATTCTCCAAAAAGTCTCCACACCTGAGGTGTAAATGTGACGTATCCAGCGGGCACAGTATGAACTTTTCCTGTTGTTCTCCTCTCATAGAGGCAACAGTTGCATCCTCGCTGATGAGATGGGTTTAGGGAAGACCATCCAGACCATCAGCTTCCTCAACTACATGTTCAACGATCACCAGCTGTACGGGCCCTTCCTGCTGGTCGTGCCTCTCTCCACGCTCACCTCCTGGCAGAGAGAAATCCAGCTGTGGGCCCCTCAGATGAACGTCGTGGTCTATCTGGGAGACATCAGCAGCAGGAACATGGTACGCTGGTTCACACATGTGTGACACAAACGCTGTATGGATGCAAGCCGCCAAGTCTCTGTGTTAATGTCCTTCTCTGCTGTTGTCCTTCAATAGATCAGGACACATGAGTGGATGCATGTCCACAACAAGAGACTGAAATTCAACATCCTCCTCACAACATACGAGATTCTTCTCAAGGACAAGGTCAGTCACTTCTCCTCATCATGGGTCGTGTTTTATGGTAGACATGATGTCTTAAAGGTCACTTCTAAAGCCGTGTAGTGTGATGTTTGCTCGTTATAAACCTGTAACCAATGTGTCTTTCTCCAGTCGTTTCTGGGTAACGTGAACTGGGCGTTCATCGGTGTGGATGAGGCGCACCGACTGAAGAATGACGACTCCCTCCTCTACAAGACCATGATCGACTTCAAGTCCAATCACAGGCTCCTGATCACAGGAACGCCTCTGCAGAACTCCCTGAAGGAGCTCTGGTCCCTGCTGCACTTCATCATGCCTGAGAAGTAGGTCACACAGTAACATAGACGTTTGTGTGTTCACTACTGCTTGATGTCATTACAATTGCAACAAAGCAAACACAGAAAACTTTGATGTTGTGCAGCCGACTTTAAACCCGAAGTTAAACGCTGCTCGTCAGCTTGCTGTTTAAGAAGAAAACTCAACAGTGTTGCACATCAAAGTGTGTTAACAGGTCTCAGGGAATACTTCTAGATTTGTTGTATTAAGTGTCTCCAGATGTTTCTTTGCTACACAGCGGAGCATGTGAGCGCAGTGTTGAGAATTCCTGCTCCTAATGGAGGTGTTTGTTACCTCCACCCCCTCGATCCTTCCGTACTCACCCCGCTCTGCTCAGATTTCTCACCACGTTTCTCACAGCACTGGAGCAAACGTCGAGCAGGATGGAGCATGCTCTAACTTTTTACACTCCTTAGAAATACTTCCTCTCACACAATCTGTCATAAAATATATATTTAGCCTTTCCTGTTATCTTTCAAAATACCGGAGAGCTTTAATGGTTAATGCCTCAAATATTCAAATGAAGCAATCTGAGAACAGGAGAAACCAAGACGTGCAACATGAATGTCACCAGTAAATAATGCTTCATTTTAACGGGTCATGTGATGAAGGACATGAATTTGTTTATTATTGTTTTATTGTAGGACAGCTCATGTGACATGGCAGACCGGGGATGCTCTGTCGTAGTATAAAGTCTGAAGCTAACTTGTTTTGTAATGAAAGAAACATAAACCTGAAACACAGCAGTGTAACAATGTGAGATAAATCCGAACCTTACAAAGAAACCCCTGAGACCGTTCGTACCAAAGTAAAATGATGAAACCAGGTTTAGTGTCGCTTCCCCCACTGATGTGATTCATCTTTCGTCTCTGCTCAAGGTTTCACTCTTGGGAGATGTTCGAGGAGGAGCACGGTAAAGGCAGAGACTCGGGCTACACGAGTCTGCACAAAGAGCTCGAGCCTTTCCTGCTGCGTCGAGTCAAGAAAGACGTGGAGAAATCACTTCCTGCCAAAGTGGAGCAGATCCTCCGAGTGGAGATGAGTGCTATCCAGAAACAGTATTACAAGTAAGAGCTGACATCCACCTTTTAATGAAAGGGATACTGCGAGTTCCTTTATCATCCTCAAACCCTTTAAAGTGCTCTGTAACTAATGTACATGTTTGGTTGATCAGATGGATCCTGACCAGGAACTACAAGGCTCTGAGTAAAGGTACCAAAGGCAGCACGTCGGGTTTCCTGAACATCATGATGGAGCTAAAGAAGTGTTGTAACCACTGTTACCTGATCAAACCTCCAGAGGACAACGAGTTCTTCAACAGAGCCGAAGCCTTACAGGTACGTTTGCTTCTTCAGTTTGGTTGCAACACATTGATTGAAGACTTAAATCAGGTTTTGTATAAAACTACAACTTTATCTTTGATTTCCAACAAACTTCTAAAGGGAGGAGTCTCTGTCTGTCAGTGTAAAACTCGATTGGGACAATGGTTAGTCAGGTCAGCTTTAGCCTTTGTGGTTGTACCGCTAAGGACCCAACAAAGGTCAGTGTGAGGTAGTTCAGATGGGAAACGTTAAAGGAAACATGATGCTATGCAGCATAACTACTAGCGCTGTATTCGTTTACGTGCTAATCGTAAACACAGTCTACTGATCGGCCTCAGTTCAGTCTCACTGGTGAAGTTTCTGTTCATTTAAACCTTTTAATTTGTCATTTATCATTTTGATTACATTCTTTGTCAGTTGATGATGTTTGTTTGTGGATGTTTGACTGACGCCGGCTGAAATCCACCAAACGTTAAAACATTTTCATCCTCAAAGGTTGATTCTGACAGAAACATGGTTCTAACAACTCTCTCCGTTGTTGTGGTTTGTTTTAGCAGTGAAACAAATGAGGAAATATAAACTTCATAGAGAGGACAGAGCAGTTATTGTTTGCCTTCTTTCCTCCTCCAGCAACTGATCCGCAGCAGCGGGAAGCTGGTTCTGTTGGACAAACTGTTGGTGCGTCTGAAGGAGCGAGGGCACAGAGTCCTCATCTTCTCCCAGATGGTTCGGATGCTGGATATCCTGGCTGAATACCTGAAGAGCCGGCAGTTCCTCTTTCAGGTACAGACACTTTCACTGTACAAACATACAACACAGATGTGTCCCACAGAGCACTTGTTCAAGCCACACAGACAGTATGACGTGCATGTGTTGTAACTTACTCCATCTGAAATGCAGAGATTAGACGGCTCCATCAAAGGGGAGATGAGGAAGCAGGCGTTGGATCATTTTAACGCTGAGGGCTCAGAGGTGAGTTTCACTTCACTGAATGCATCTTCATCTGAATAAACCTGAACTGTAACATAAAGTAAACCTCCACTCGTGTTCCCAGGACTTCTGCTTCCTGTTATCAACACGTGCGGGCGGTCTGGGTATCAATCTGGCCTCGGCTGACACCGTCGTCATCTTTGACTCCGACTGGAACCCTCAGAACGATCTGCAGGCTCAGGCCAGAGCGCACAGGATCGGACAGAAGAGACAGGTGAGCACCTGCTGTCAGACAGCAATTGGTTTCTCTGTTCGTTGTTGTGTTTTCGTGCCCGTGTGCCCGCTGTTCTCTGAACTTCTACAAGTGTAAGCTGGCATGATGCCGACTGTGGCTGCAGGACGCCGGAGGTCCTTCACAATAAAAGCCTTAAAGTCGATCGACAGAACACTGAAACTGTGCAGAAACAGCTCTGAAGTAGAAGATCTAACGAGTCTGAGTTTGGCTCCAGGCTCTGAGGACAGATGCTCTTTACACCTGACAAACTGAGTGTGTGTTACAGACTACATAGTCCAAGTCAACTGGATGCAAATGTGTGTTACCTACTGTGCTAAGACAGGTATTTAGGGCAACGCAGCTCGTACAAAAACAGCGAGCAGCCCCGTCAGCCGCTGAAAGTAAACTAATGTTAAAAGGAAATTTTACTGTCAATCCAGCTTCCCGTGACCTCTGCTGACCCCACAGAGAAACATATTCAGCACCATCTAGTGGAGTGAAGAAGCTATAGTTTAAATCCCTCTGGTGTCAAGAAGTTTAACTTGTTTGAGCTTAAACTTGATTTAACAAATTGTAGATGACTTTGCGTCTGTGGATCCGACATCATGTTACTATACTGTGTTGAATTCTGTAGAGACATAATTTATTGTAGGTGAAATCATGTGACATATTTGTATGATTTCCCACTGAAATGTTGAGCAGCAGAGGTCGACTCAAAGTCGCTTACATAGGGACTCGCTCCTCACAGATCATCAACTGGACAAGAATCGTGCTGCTGCCAGAGTTTAAACGTGCTTCTTTATGTTTGTGAACTTTCAGGTGAACATCTACCGTCTGGTGACGAGGGGCTCCGTAGAGGAGGAGATCATCGAGAGGGCGAAGAAGAAAATGGTCCTGGACCACCTGGTTATTCAGAGGATGGACACCACGGGGAAGACGGTCCTCCACACGGGTGCTGCCCCCTCCAGGCAAGAAACACTAATCACTTGACTCCTTGTTGTTCACTCCTTCCTCCCTGTTCTTGTTTATCACTTTGTTTGTTGTTGTTGTCTAACTTGGTTGTGTTGTCTCACTAACAGTTCAGCGCCGTTCAACAAAGAGGAGCTGTCTGCCATCCTGAAGTTTGGTGCCGAGGAGCTTTTTAAAGAGCTGGAGGGGGAGGAGCAGGAGCCTCAGGTATGTAGATTGTACATTTTTATTTTTCCTGAAATGTATTGAAGCAGCGTCTCATGGCCATGTTCCTGCTCCGTAGGAAATGGACATCGACGAGATCCTCAAAAGAGCGGAGACGAGAGAAAACGACCCCGGGCCATCCACAGTGGGAGAAGAGCTCCTGTCTCAGTTTAAGGTCAACATACATCTGCTTCTGGTTTCACAAACTGTTTTAACAACATAAGTTAGCATTCATATTTAACTTATTTGTGGACGTGATCTGTGCAGGTGGCCAACTTCTCCATGATGGAGGAAGAGGAGATAGACATCGACTCTGAGCGCAGTCAGAGGAGCTGGGACGACATCATTCCTGAGGAGCAGCGGAGGAGGATGGAGGAGGAGGAGAGGCAGAAGGAGCTGGAGGAAATCTACATGCTGCCGCGCATGAGGAACTGTGCCAAACAGGTACATCCTGCCAGACATAATGGAGGAAGTGTTATCTGTGTTATCTTCATCTTTAGGAACTTGCAGATGATTGTTTTTCATGCTTTGTGCTCACAGATAAGCTTTAACACCAGCGGGGGTCGACAGAGCAGGAACAGGAGGTACTCCGGCTCCGACAGCGACTCGCCGTCAGACCGAAAGAGGCCAAAGAAACGAGGACGTCCACGAACCATTCCACGAGAAAATATCAAGGGCTTCAGTGATGCTGAGATCCGAAGGTGAATACATCAACATCTGATTCCTGAGTTCGGCTGTTCATCGTGTAATCCTCACATGTTCCCGTTAACGCCTCTGTGAACTTTTTCCAGGTTTGTCAAGAGTTACAAAAAGTTTGGAGGACCACTGGAAAGGTGAGCTGATTTTCTGACTTCACTTTAAGAACAGCAACATGCCGCACAGTGTCCTAAACATCTGTCCTCTTCCCTCAGGTTGGACGCTATCGCTCGGGATGCTGAACTGGTGGATAAATCCGAACATGACCTCAAACGTCTGGCAGAGACGGTTCATAACGGCTGCGTAAGGACACTACGAGAAAACCCCTGTGGACCAGAGAAGAACTCAGGTAAGCAAACAGACCTTCGTACCTCTTCCAGATTCCATCAGCTGAAGAAAACTGACTTGTCCCTCCATGGTTTACTTTATAGTTTTATTTTTAAATCGTATACGTTAAATCTGCGGTTCACGTGAAGAAAGAGAACCGCCACAGTTAGTCCATGAAGAAGCTGGTGCTCTAATTTTTAGTCAACTCCTAAAGGGAAGCACATTATTTGCATGTTGCGATTACAGACGAAGTCAGTGCAAATATACAATTTCACTCAATGCAACGCAAATAATGTGGCACACAAACACTTCTCAAGTTCAATCAGAAATTGGTGTGAGGCTGTTTTGCAAAGCTAAGGTTTCCCTGGTGTCCTACGTTCATCAGAAATTCACAAACCAAACTCCATTCAAAAAACAGTCATTTTAAAGCAGTCTTCTTGTCGTCTCACAGACAGACCCGACACAGCATGAACTCAGCCTCTTTACTAACCTGCCTCCTGATGTAGTTCTCTCAGCATCCTCTCAGCCTGTTTATTGTCATTAAATCTCAGTAACATCTGTTTGTTGTGGCTTCATAGCGCTGTAGTGAGACAGATCTCGGCCCACCTGTGACTTGCTAGATACAGTGAAACTGCCACTCAGCGGAGACAGATGGACAGGCGCTCCACAGCTGAAACAGAACGCCGGTAGTTGGTGTCCATCAGAGAAATCCTGGTACTGATCCGAGCTCACAGCTCATCACACTGGGCACTGGTCAGCCTGAAGGAGCTGGAAGCAGCAGGAGAGTTCATCAGACACAGCTCAGGAGGAGGAGGGGGGGGTTACCTGAGCGGTGTGTGACTACAGGAGATGTTTGCTTTGCTTTTATGACTTATCTGGAAAAGCCAATATTATCAGGTTGTGTTTAACCAGCGTGAATAAACACAAATGATCTTCGCAATCAGAGAAAGCTTGTGGCGCTTTTTATCTGACACGGCATTAGTTCTCCTTTGTTGTTATTCCCCCTAAAGATCAGAGGATTTGGAGTCTCTCCTGGGATTCAATGGCTAATAACACGTATTTTTCTGCTTGTGTGATCATCAGGAGGCAGACGAGGGAAGGTAAAAGGTCCCACATTCAGAATCTCTGGAGTCCAGGTGAACGCCAAGCTCGTCATCTCCCACGAGGAAGAGCTGGCTCCGCTGCACAAGGCCATTCCTGCGGACCCCGAGGAGAGGAAGAAGTAAGCCCTCCTATAACCTTCCCTTATTATAACATGACCAAATATGTCTGTCTGTCTGGACTTTAACTGTGTGTATTTGATTAGGTATATGATTCCATGCCACTCGAAGGCAGCACACTTTGACATCGACTGGGGGAAGGAGGACGACTCCAGCCTCCTCATAGGAATCTATGAGTACGGTTACGGCAGCTGGGAGATGATCAAGATGGATCCGGACCTCAATCTCACACACAAGGTGAGTTCAGGCACAGCACGTAACTGATCTCTGTGTGATCTCAGAGGATCCAGTGTATTCTCTTATCTTCAAACGACCCCTGTAAGGCAGCGATCTGTTCAAACTGGTCAAATGACTTATTTGTAAGAGCCTAACGTACATGACCTGTGAAAGGAGGTCAGTCTTTACTGAGCTGCTGAGGTGACCTGGGTTGACCTGGCTGATGCTCTTTGCCGTCGTTTGCAGACAACCAGATGTGTTTGTTGTTGTTGTTGTTGTTGTTGTTGTTGTTGTTGTTGTTGTTGTTAAACATCGGCAGACTTGATTGCAGAGAAAAAATTCTTTCATCAACCGATTCATGAATCCAAGTGACTCTGAGGGATGAGCATTTCAAGCAAATACACTATGTGATATTCACTGGGAAATATTCGGCATTTCAAAGTTTGCACCTCGCCTTGTTTTAGTTCATTTGATCTTATTTTCCGAATTTTTCTCGAGTTCTGAGTCTCACAGCATAACACCTGTTACCCGGCACCTGGCACTAATGCTTTAAAATGTTTCAACACTGACGTTGACAACAACGCTCGCACTTCGGCGGTCAAAACAACTGTTTGCCTGTCGGGCTCACAGGCCTGACGCAGGCCGTAACCTCGTAACCTTAGCAACACCCAAAGTACACTCAAAGAACGACACTGAACTGGTTAAACAGAGAGCCCTCATTTGGCTCCGACATAACCTTTAGGTCGCACAGATTTTAGGGATATAAAACATTTGAATGTATTTCAAGATTAGGTCACAATAAACAAAAATACCAACATAGGCACAAAAACACTTTTGACACAAAAATGAGAATATCTCAAAAACTTGAAATGTTTAAAATGAACCTTTTAGAGTGATGAGTAAGATAACAACTTAAGTTCATGTTTCTACATTTGGAAACGATTTGAAGCAATGTTCATATTGGTCAGAATATAAGACGTGGGTTTTTGCCCCTTGGGATCGTCTTATATCCGGTGTCCAGACTTTTAAATGCCGACATACATTCACAACAGAAACCGTGACTTAAAAGTCGGCCAAGTTAACCGACAACGGAGGCGGAGTTATGATGCTAATTTTAAGATAATTGTTATCAGTGCAGCGGAGTCATTAAACAAATGTGAAGCAGCCAAGAAACACGGTGTCACAGAGGGTAATGTCAGAAGAAAGATGGTCTTAAAAATGCTAACAGTGTTAGCTAACAGATGCTAACAGAAAATCGTACGTGATCGTTTTCTGTATTTTTGATCACAACATCATTTGAAGCCCTTACTTCTTTTAATGTGGTTTACTGACTTGCTGAGGCTGTGCAGACGTTAGGGATGTGAAGCAGTAAGTAAAAACATTTTCAGTGTCAAAGCAGTAGAGCAGCAGTCTTTATTATTGCCGGTCGACTGTAAATTCTGTCTTCGCTCTGTCTTCTTAGTTGAAAAATGGTCCATTTCATGTTGTGTCTGTTGTCGATCAGCTCCTACCAGACGACCCCGACAAGAAGCCTCAGGCCAAACAGCTGCAGACCCGAGCGGACTACCTCATCAAGCTGCTGAGCAAAGACCTGGCCAAGAGGGAAGCACAGAAACAAGCGGGGACGGTAAGTCGCACAGGGATCCTTCATGTGAAGGCCTCTGAATGTTTGATTTAAATGCACGTCCAGCTAAATCTAACTAACCTCTTTGTGCGCAGGCAAATTCACGGAAGAGGAAACCAAGAAGTAAAAAGAGCAAAACTCTGAAGCCGACAAAGACAGACGAGGTGATAAAGAGCACGTCCTCAGAACCCTCATCGGACAAGAGGTCGGACGAAGAGGATGAAGTCGAGGAGGAAAAGGTACGCTTCTGTTCTTCTTGGGCATGACGTGAATGAGTCCTATTATTAGTTTGCAGATACTCAGTCATCTGCTTCGACCTTTACAGGCCGTGACACCAGTGAAGCCGCTGAACAGGCGGGGCCGAGCTGACAGGGTGACTGTGAAGGAGGAGGAGGACGAGGAGGAGGAGGAAGACGACAACGATGAGGACGATGACGAGCCGGAGGAGGAGGAAGTTTCTTCGTCGGGGGAGCGGGAGGTCAAGGGAAAAGAGATCAAAAAAGAAATCAAAAAGGAGAAGAAGGAGGACACTTGGGACATTAAGGAGAAGGAGCCAAAGGAGAGGAAAGAAACGAAGCCTCTGGAGACGATTCACAAACAAGAGGAGAGCTCGGAGAAGGTGAAATAAAACATCTACATTAATTATTCATTACATTTAACTTATAATGATGCTGAAAAAGGCAGTCAGTGTAAAAAGAAGATAATTAATCCTTGAATCTTTTCCAGCAGAATGACGTGAAGACGGAGGTACGAGAACGGACGAAGAAAGCGCCTGACGGGCCGGTTCACATCACGGCGAGCGGAGAGAACGTGCCCATCTCTGAGGAGTCTGAGGAGCTGGACCAGAGGACCTTCAGCGTGGTACGGTCCACTCACATGTTAAGGGTTAATGTTAGCAAACGGCCAGCAGGATTTTAAACAGCTGTTGTTAGCATCAGACCAGGACCAGATCCAGGCTCAACACTCGTGTTTGTCTGTTTCAGTGTAAGGAGCGCATGCGGCCGGTGAAAGCGGCTCTGAAGCAGCTGGACAGGCCGGAGAAAGGACTGTCGGAGCGCGAGCAGCTGGAACACACGAGACAGTGCCTCATAAAGATCGGAGACCACATCACCGAGTGTCTGAAGGAGTACTCAAACCCCGACCTGATCAAACAGTGGAGGAAGTGAGTACACTCTCTGTTCCACACTGACCCTCAGTTAAACTTTCTTTATGCAGGTTTATCATCAACATTTATATCAATGAAGATTATAAACTTTGGATATGGACACATGTAACAGCAGAACCAATCAGGACAGCCGTCTGCACTTCTGCACAGAGGTCATTAAAACATTTCAGCGATGACTTTATGTCCGTGCACGTCACATCGACTGCACTTTACAGATGTTGGTCAGTTTTTGAGCTTTGTAATTTAAAGAGAAATATCTCAGTCAGCTCGTGACCTAAATTTGCCGCCCCAAAGCCTCTGAAGCTTTTTGGATGAGAGCTTCAACCAAGTCCAGCTGCCTTTGGGACAAACCTTAAAACCAGCATGACCTGGATGTCTGAGAACCTCCAGTCATCCCACTGAAGACCGTCAGAGAAACTTTGAGCATGGAGCTATTTTATGTGTTTTTACCAGGATTGATTGTCTGGTTTGTTTGTTTTTGAGAGGAGGAGACCTCTGGGATATTCAGCTCTTGATAAACAACTTGTGAACGATCGCTAGTTTTCAGCGTCTCCTGTCATCCTGTGTCGCTGAAGAGTGTCAGAAATACAGGAGAAGCTGCTCAGGTCGTTTCTGTTACACCTGTTTTAATTGGAGAATACAGACGACAGACAACTTCAGTTTTTTGGGTTAAACTTAAACTCTAAAGTTTAGCTAATGTACTGTCAGGTTTCAGTCATTATCAGGAGACTCTTTGAACTTGTAGCATAATCAAAACTTAAAAAATATTGATAATAAACAACAGAAATACCCAGTTTAACCCGGGTCACTGTGTAACTATGAATGTGTTCTGTATGTGGATCTGATGGTGTTTGTCTCTTACAGAAACCTGTGGATATTTGTCTCTAAGTTCACCGAGTTCGACGCCAGAAAACTTCACAAACTGTACAAACATGCAATCAAGAAGAGACAGGAGAACGCCCAGGCGATGGAGCAGAACACTAGAGGTCTGAACACACACGGCTACAAACACGCAGGTACGCTCGGCCTCCTCCTGCTTTACCCGGAGAATAAACACGAGGATGGTTTCTCTGATTTAAATTTGGGCCTTTTGTCCTCAGACATCGAGAGGCTGAAGGACAACTCTCACCAGGACGAGAGCAGCAGAGACAGCTGCAGCTCGGACAGACATCAGCCGTCAGGGCGGTACCACGAGAGCAGCAGCAGCAAGGAGAGACACTCCTCCGAGTCCCACAGGAAGACGTCCGGAGGAGGAGGAGGAGGAGGAGAGTCCAGGAAGAGACCGTACTCCTCCTTCAGCAACGGAAAAGACCACCGAGACAGAGACCACTACAGACCGGACAGCAGGGACAGACCGGACAGCAGGGACCGGGACAGAGACAGACAGGACAGGTGAGGGACTGGTTCTTTATCAGCTTCAGGCCTGTTAGCACCGCTGCATTTAAACAATGGAGCTTGGCTTAATATTAGGATACGGTTCAGGTCTGGCTTAAGTTTCATTTACTTAAAGTAAAAGCACTTTTGATCACATGATTCAGCATTTTTTGTAGCTGCTCTTCGCTCCACTTCCTGTCGTCTGTCATCGACCAAATACAGAAATCCATTTAAAATCTTTGGTCGTCTAAAAACCAATTTAGTTGGTACAGAATCACACGAGCTTCTGTATCAGAAGTTTTCTTATCTTATCTCACCTTGTCGCTCATGTTGATTCTTTGTGTGTGTGTGTGTGTGTGTGTGTGCGCGTGTGTGTGCAGATACTACAACGACAGTAAGCACAGGAAGCTGGAGGAGTTCCGCTCCAGCAGAGACCACCGGCCGGACATGAAGGATCATTCCCACTCAGACCACCGCTCCTCCTACCGCTACCACTCGGACTGGCAGAACGAGCAGCGAGCCTCGGCCAGCGGGCCGCGCTCCCCCCGAGACCAGCGCTCCCCCTACGACTCCCGCTCCCCGCTGGGTCACCGCTCGCCCTTCGACTACTCGTCGGACCACAAGAGCACACCGGAGCAGATCTGGAGCAGCCGCAAGACATAACAGGAGCTGCCGGGTCTGCGTGTAGCAGCCATAGACTCACACACAGCGAGATGCCTTACAGGGACTGAACCTGCAGCTGTTTGAAGCTCGTGCAGCCGTCACATCAGCACGGCTCCTCCGCTTCAGCTGCGCATCACCTCGGGAACCTGGAGGACGAGCGCCGGGGAGCAGCTCCAACCAGGCAGCAGATTAAAGAATCCTATTTTTCTATTTAAGAGTTTAAGCTGCGGCGGCGTGTCGGCTCGGCAGCACGCGGCGCGATTTTTGTTATTTTTATAAACTTTTTTTAACTCTGGACACAGTTGACCCTGAGTGCTGCCTCATATTCCCGTCGACACTGGATCCTGTATGACTGTTTCTCTATGTTCGTCTGTCCGTCTGTCTCTCTATCATGCTACCTTATTTAAGTGTTAACTCGACGAGACGTCACAAGAATCACAGAACAGGTTGATGTAAAGGTGAAGCCACCTTAAGTACCTCATTTACAGCATTTCTCATTTCCTCTGCAGGTTTCTGTTTCCACCTGGTGTGAATTATTTAATAACATATCTTAGATGTAAAAAAATAACCTGGATTTTTTTTTAGAGCGACTTGTATCATGTTTTTTTCCTTCAATAATGCTGTTGTAAATTTTTGTAAAATAGTAAATCAGTGGTCTTTTTTCCTCAGGCTTTTGGGATTTATTATGACTCTACTTTCCCCATCGACTCAGGCTTTTTCGTCGTTCTCCGAGTGAGTTTCTGTACAATAGTTCTTTTGTTAATGCTTTCAGAATGTAACTTTTGGTAAAGGGAAAGTTCTTACTCAGTTTTACTCACTAGAGCTTAGTTCTTTTGTCTCCGGTTGTGGAATCAGTGAGCTGGAAGGAGCGGACTCTTTAAATCACCGTCTGGTTTCTCTCCGTAGAAACACCTGTTAGATCTTAAAAATAGACTTTTTACATCTTTTCTTTCTCGACCTTTCGTTTGATTTTCTACGTAGGCAATAATAATGTCAATGTTTCTATGCAGCCAAGTATATTTGTGGTGAACCAACCCAACTGAATGAAGTCACTGTTATGGTTCACACTGTTGTACATAAATTTCCTCTATATTTGAAAATGAATTTACACTGAAAGTGCATGAATTTTTATGAACTGTTTTATATAGTTGTTTATGAAGCCATTAAAAATCAATCACTGTACTCACTCGTACCAACTCTCTCACACACACTGTTGTCTTCTGTTCTCAACCAATCAAACGTTTCGAGCGGACGCGAGACGTGTCACCACGACAACCCGACTCAGACTGGTGATGCACAAGGTTACTGCAGATACTGTCTCTCTCTTCATCCTCTGTGTGTACGATGATGTGTTTTCACCTCATTCCAGAGATCATTCATTTATTACAGTTTCATCTTTTATCATGGAGGCCCGGAGCCGATGCAGACTCAGCATGAAGCTTTAATCATGTTTAAATTCACTGAGAAAAATAAGACGATCACTTTAACTGCAGAAATAAAGTGGTTAGCGCTGTCGCCTCACAGCTAGAAGGTTCCTGGTTCGAATCCCGGCTCAGACGTAGTGGGCCTTTCTGTGTGGAGTCTGCATGTTCTCCCTGTGAATGCGTGTGTTCCCTCTGGGTACTCCGGCTTCCTCCCGCAGTCCAAAGACATGCTCGTTAGGTGAAAGGTTGTCTGTCTCTGTGAGTCAGTCCTGTGATTGACAGGCGTAACCCCGCCTCTCGCCCAATGACAGCTGGGATTGGCTACAGCCCTGATAATAGATAATGGATGGATGGATGGATGCGGGCCGGTGGTTCAGCTCAGTCGGAAGAGCAGGCGACCCATATACAGAGGCTGCATTGCATGTCGCACTGATCGCAGGTTCGACTCCCGGTCCTCCCATCAATCACCCCCCCCCCCCCCTCTTCCTTTACAATAAAGACCAAAAAATAATCCAAAAATCTGCATCACCCAGAAAGAGTCTCACTTAGTACTTTAATTCTTTGTGCTTCTTCTGCTAAATAATGTTCCCTTAGACTTGACGGTTAGCTCTGCAGCTGGCTTATAATCTCTCTATCTGTTATAACACATCAAAGTGAACACGGTGCGCTGACAGGCTGAACAGAACCACAAGAATCACCGCAGCACCTGATCGAGGTCTCTCTGAAGTCTGTCATCATTAACGTCTTTACTGTCCTGTGGTCAGCGGTTTCCTCAGGTACATTTCACAAACCAGGTTTCATTGTTAGTTTATCGAAGCAACAAAATGATTGTACATTCTTCCTTTATTGAAATGATTCACCGTGCATCTTACAGTTCTTAAAATCATCCCACAAATATATGATCTCACATCACTGTCCCCTCCACGTCAGATTATAATGTAGGACGCACCTGACATGGTTTTAACCAAGTGATGAATGTAAATCTGCAGGAATCATCAGACATGCGGCTGACTCAGAAATGATGTTTTGTGTCTGCTCTTTACAAGACACCGCTTGTTCTTTATGATAATAGATTCAGACTTTTAAAGGTTCTATAATAATAAATAATCCTGAGGTTCAGCCTCTGGTTCTAAATGCTTCCTACGGTCGGTCTTAAATTCACTACTTACAGACTCCGTCTGCATTTATCTGAATAATCTGAAAAAATGGTTCCAAGTTGGGAAAATGAATGTTAATATTTTAACAACTCAAAAGGTCGTAGAACATGATGGTAAAGACTTCCTGAGTGGACGAACGTGACATCATTTTACACTCAAACGTGGGACTGTAAATGCTGTCTAACCCAGGTTCTGCATTATGTTTTTGCTCACATGTAATTTGTACGATCACACTCGTTACTTTAACGATAAAATACATCACATCTTTGTAGCGTGTTGTTTCCATAAAACAATTGAAAGCTCAGTGACAGCAGGCAGGAGAACGCAGGTAAAATAAACTGACTTTCAGAATAAAAAACTTTCGGATGTTTGTGAATGAAAGAGTCACCAACCTGTCATCAGACATTAAAGAAAGAGAGTCGTGCTTCTGCACACACGTCTCCCACACCAGCCTGAAAGAAACCAGAGCCCTCCTTCAGCCAGTTTGTTTTTATTGGTTCATGAAGTGTTTCAGGACCAGCGTACAGAAATCTCTCAGCCCTCCACAAGGCAAACTTAAATAGGTAAACTGACCCAGGATGGCTTTAATAGATACAGGTGAACATTTATCTTAAAAACAAGCACTTTAAAGGCAACATTAGTTCTGTAACAGAGTCAGCTGCAGACAGGAAGCGTCCTTCTTACGAGCTCTTCTTCTCCTCAAACATGATGTTCGCTGTGGCTTTCTTTGCTGTGGACACAAACACACAGATTCAGTTTGTTACTCTGATACTCAGCTTTTGTTCACCTGCCGATTTTTCACATTAAAGCCTTTCAGATTTTAAGACCCCCCCCGAGAAGCTCCTGTCTGAAGAGTTTTAGTTGCTGCTAAAGACTTCGGGCTCAATCCTGAAAACATAAAGCCCTGAACCCTCAAAGACTAAAGCGATGTCAGCGAAGGGACCGAGAGGCTGCAGGGACTCAAAACAAACAGGAACAGGACAGCACTCTGGAACATGTAAACCTTACAACACCAAAGCACTGTGTAAAGCAATGTGCACAGTTAGGTGTTACAGACTCTTGACTTTACGTTTTTGTCAAAAAGAAGCATCATGAAGCAATAAATGCATCTTTCTCCTGTTTTGTTTCTTTGCACAGCTTCTGCAGGACTGAACCGTTTGTTTACTGTTATTGTAACGCTTCCTCTTTAACCCCGTGTTCACTGTGACACAATGAAATCTGTTTTATTACCTGAGGGAGTCTGCAGAAGTGCACACTTAAAGAAGGTGTTGCTGTTATTTACAGTTATCAGTGTCTTTTTTCCCCCTCGTATTTAAGCATCGATAAATCTGGATCTATTCACAGTAAACACGTGTTTCTGTCTCACCCTCGTCTTTGAACTTGTCGGCAGCTTCTGTCGCCTTGTCCTTGATGTTCTTCATGGCGTCGTCGATCTTGGCCTCGTTCTTGAGGAAAAACGGTCGAATGATGCGGTTATAAATCTGAGCTGATCCGTTGGAGGGAGTCGGAGCCATGCACCAAACCAGGAAGGCACACTGAGGAGGAAGAAGAGAGACGTCGGGTCACACTGAGGCAGCACTGAGACAGCGGGGTTACATCACAGGCGGTGAAACTGTGAGACACTCAGCTCCGCCACAGAGCGAGTCAGAAGAGGCAAAAACATGAACAATCAAGTCTTTTTTACACCACAACATCAGTTAAAAATGATTTATATTCCACTGTAAGAGTGATGTGCATTGTTATAACCATTACTTGAATGCACAGATATAATAGTGAGCGCACTGTCGTCACACCTCTGCACAGACGATGCTTCACTGATATGCACACATGAATTTAAACAGCTTCTTACAGCTCCTCCGTCTGTGAACGTCGGACACGTTCCGGAGCAAACTTTAGAGCTCTGTAACTCTGAGAAACAGATTTGTTGTACCTGTTTTATCTGCTCTATATGTTCATTATCACGCACCAAGAACACAAACACACGTCTCATATTTATGAACCGACCAGCAATAACTAATAAACATGAATAAAAAGTGAACCGAACATTGTTTCATCCGCACGTATCAAAGAAGCTAAAAACAGCTGCTCGTTATTAACAATCGAATCACTCGGCCTCCAACAGTCGGTGGGTGTGTCCTCATGTTGTGTCAGACAGGTTCCTGCTTGTTGTGTGTAACTGCCGCGGCCGCCACGCACGTGAACACTGCATGAGAGCACTTTGCACAAACACAGGGCTCACTCAGGTGATGCAGGAGTACGCTGGTTTAACTCTACAGTCACAGTCAGATCACAGATGATATGATTGATTGATAAGGTAATGACATTAAGGTATCTATTTCCCTCTGTCTCTGTCTGCAGCCGTTCCCTTCATCTCCACCGCCCTGCAGTCTCCATCCGTCCACCAGAGGGCAGCAGACTCTCCCACCTGTTCCAGTCTGTTGACATCCGCCTGCTCACCTGTTCCCACTCTCCCTCATCAGCCTGCAGTGTTTCTATTCAGGTCCTTTTGTACTTCATCAGAGCTGCGTCTTAACTTTAACTTCCTTCTGTCTGACCTGCTCGGGTCGTTCATGTTGTTTTGCTGCCATCGCCTACAATGTCGTGGTAACAGAACGAGTGTATGTTAAGTGCACCTTGTGTTGGTATTTTAATGACATGGGACAGAACTGCATACTACATTGCAACACATGAACGCACACTTAAATACTCAAGACGGCATGTTTGTGTTTGTGACAGAGCCGCAGTAACAGGCTGTTCTTTCTGCTCCGCTCAGTCTGAGGTGAGCACGATTAGCATTGTTAGCAGCAGGCTAGCAGCTGTGTGCTTTCCATTGTTTCCACTGTTTAATGAGCTGCACACAGTGGACGTTGTTTCAGTCACACTGTGGAGCTTCGGCTGCTGTGAGCTGCATATTCTCACCGCTGACAGTTGATGCTGCCTGTGTGCACTTTGGTTCAGATGACGTGGACTAACAGTGTTTGGCAAGTTAAACAGCAACTGACGAGTCCAAACTTAAAAAGGTGCTTTTAATACTTCACGTGTTAGAAAGCGTCCTGAAAGTAAACTTATGCTGTTGTCGTGTTCTGACCGAACCTCAGCTCATACCTGGATGTATCTTTTAGCTAGTTTTTGCTCTGTGTCACATTTCTTTGACTGTTCTTAGTGCTCTGTTTTTCTGCTTTCTGTATGCACGGTGCTCTATAAATAGACGTGCCTGACCTATGAACTCTTACGTCCCTGAAATAAGCTTAATTCCAAAATGTTGCTGCATTAAAAAAATCTTTTTTTCTCAAGTTGCACCGGGTCCAACTGTAGCTCTGACAGCAGCAGCCTGTGGTTTACAGACGCTCCATGTGATGCATGTTGGGTCGCTCTCTAAATAACACACAGTCGCTCTACACCTGCTCTGTCTTCAGATAACTTTGGTTCTGATTTGTAGCTATACAAATAAAATGTGAGTGATTGATGTTTTAATGTCTGAAAGTTTCTTTCAGGAACCTTCTAACACACTGAGCCTTCCTCTCTCTCCGTGCCTGTCAGTCGTCTCTGAGGGTGAAATGTTCCACGTGTTCTGCACGCCCCATAAAGCAAACACAGACTCTGTATCACTGACAGCTGCTGAACCTGCTGCAGGAGCTCTCAGCACGCAGAGATTATTTATCATCAGTGCAGCGCGCTCCACCCTCAGCATGCAACAGTTTGCTCTGCTGACAGAGAACACACACACACACACACACACACACACACCTGCTTTAGTGAGTGACGGCCCACAGGTAGGCTCAGCACGCTGACGAGCTGCTTACCTTTCCGATATAGTAGAAAGGGAACCAGGAGAGGAAGATGTCAGCAAAGAACTCGGCCACGCTGAAGACGCCGTACACCACCCAGTACGTCAGCCACTTAGTGTCGTCATCTTTAGTCGCACTTTCAATCGCCTTAATCCTACGGAGAGAGAGAGAGAGAGACAGAGGGAGAGAGACAGACAGATAGAGAGAGGGAGAGAGAGAGACAGACAGATAGAGAGAGGGAGAGAACATGTAAGGGAACAGGTTTGATACAAAAGGTCAAACTCACTGTCAAACTGGAAAATGTCGTGGTCAGTTTGAGGTCTTTATTTTTTTAAACTTTCATTGATTTTCTTTCTTCTCCTCCTCTCCTTTTCGCTCCATCCTCCCTTCAGTGTATGCCAGTAAATGAGACCGCACTGACTTTGTAACACGGGTAAAGAAATCAATGAAGCAGGCGGCGCAGACAGCTGTAAGGATAAGGAACAAGTTCAAAGCACGCTGTCCTTTCTGTGACGATGACGAGCACGGCTGGAGGAAATTATACAACCTGCAGAAAACTCAATGAGGGCGGTCGCACCGAGCGGCCTGCCAGCAGACACCTTTAATTACTCCATGAGTTATAGATGCTACCTGTGAGCATCCATAATAACTGTGACATTGATTAGGATGCTGATTTTAGCTAGCTAAAAACAGGCTTTTTTTCAGGTATCTATGGTAGAGACCTGTCACTCACAGGTAGCCCCGCCCTAACCCCTCCCCTCTTCCTGGTCTGTGTGACTCTCAGTGGGAGCATCAGTGACTAAATGAACATCATGCTGTGTTGAAGAAGACGTGAAACTAGAGACTGAGACCATAAACTCATTAGGAACATGTTTACTGAGGGAATACATCAGGAGAGGAGGAGGACTATTAAAGTCGCCCCCTGCTGGCCAGTAGAGAGAACGCAGGTTTAAGGCACTTCAGCATTTTTCGGACCTGTAAGCTACTTTCATTTTTTCTCCTCAGTTCTTGAATATAAGAATAACATAATTTACTAAACTATCTTGAGTGTAAGAATGAACTCCCTCCTGTATCTAACTGTACCTTATCGTCTTCTAGCTGTAACCTGCCGTCTGTCAGTGTGTCAGAGAGTTCGCTGACCTTTTGTCTCTCTCTCTGTACATACTGACACGATGACATCAAACTATGCATCTCAGCTGCACATCCCCCTCCTCTACGTCTCTCTCCTGTCACTGCCACCTTGTCTGTTGTCAGATCCTCGGCACAGAGCAGCTCCCACGCCCTCTCTCTCTCTCCTCTTCATGCATTATTAAGGAAACTGCTCCGACAGTAACATGACACCATCCACACCTCTGTGTCTTAATCTGTGTTCAAAGAAACGCTCAACTGACTGTTAGTGTGTCAACACATTATTGCATGTTTCAGCACACAGCAACCTAACTGTCTTCAAACATCCCCGAGTACGTGAGTCCTGTTAACTACTGTTAGCATCTTTATTAGCATTAGCACATTTAGCAGCAGAGCAAATAGGATTACACTGCTGGAAAAATAAGACAGAAACTTCACTTGTGATCAACATGATCAGATGTTTGATCATGACTCATCACAACCTGATGAATCATGGGTGATGAGTCACTGTGGGATTCTGTGCAAACACATTCTTCAGAGAAATGTGCAGCAGTTATGAAATCCTGTGTGATGTCATATTAATAAATATCTCGTTACGATCAAAATCTCTCTGCTAAGTAACAAACGTACGTAACTGTGTGCTTCACTGATTTAGTTTCTTCACAGATTTAAAGATTACCTCAGATACATCAAGCTCTAAAAACACTACAGAAGACTACATTTCCCATAATGCATACAGCTGCTTTTTGTTAGACCCACACAGCCGGGTCAATGCCACAGACTGTATAAAAAAGTGGATGAAGCCAGCGTTACGTCGCCCATTGGTTTTAAAGACGGGAGAGTGGAGCTAGGGAGAAGCGACAGGTTAGCAAGCGCTATGTTTTTAAAGCTACACAGTTATGGACATTTCTAAATCATTGGTTGGCTAATTAGCTAGCTTACAAGCTAAGCTAAAAAGCTTTGTATGCTGAGCACAGACACAGATAGCTGCTAATAGTGCTAACATATAATAAAATAATGAGTGTATAAACAGTGTGTCAGATATGTTGGACGGTCTGTTAGTCCAATGAAGCGCACACACAGATTATCTGTCTGATATTTACATGAACAAATCTCCAAAAGGCTCCAACAGCACAAACACGGCCCAGAGGTTACGTTCAGTGACTGAATACTAGCAGCTCCCAGCTGTCACTCAAAGAGGCCACGCCCCTCACGCTGCATCACTTTAAGCCTTAATATAATGTAAACAGGTGAGCTGTATAAAGATTCTCCCCATACAGTTGTCATGAAGAGAGAAATGAGCTATAGAGACCCAAACTGTTTTTTGTACCAGGCTGTAAACATGTTTATTTCTGCTGTAAAGTTTAACATGGGGCTCTATGGGGACTGACTCACTGCTGGAGACAGCCTCAAGTGGACACCAGAGGAACTGCAGCTTTCTGCACTTCAGGGTCGGGCCTGGGAGTGCAGCTCAGTCAAGCCCACATCTCTCAAACTGTGCACATCCAGTTTGTAACACAGTCTCTCTGTTATAAATATCTTTTCCCCCAAAGCCCAAACTGCATCCACAGAAATCACCATGAAGTCATGTCGGAGTATTTAAAGACCTGACAAAGCTCCTCCTGAGTCACTGAAGACATTATAAACTACAGATGTCTCTCTGATAGTCTCTTTAAGTTCCTACATCCCCTGAAGGCAGCAGGACAGGTGGGTGTAATACATGTGCAGGTGCACCACGGTGGTTCAGAGTCATTACTGTGTTTGCTCTTATTAACTCAAATAACCACACCTACGTGTGCACACACACTGACAGAGGAGAACTGGGCACTCTGCTGTGGATGGGGACAGATTAAAGACTCACTGGTCTGATGAAAGAATAAATGGACATGTATTTCTTTGACTGTATTCTAAACGTAATAAATAAGCACTCAGATACACCAGCTTCCTTTCTGTGTGCTTGTTGCGTTGCAGCCTGCAGAGAGAGGAACTATGTGATCATTGTTGTGTAGAAAATTGTGTTGCAGAAAAACTGTGGCAACACAACACACAGGAAACATCTCATGACGGCCATCTGAACCACAGAATCGCCCTGAATGCACGTCTGTGTTTGTGCCTGTTTGAAGAAGCAGCTCTGCAGACACATTCTAGTCCCCGGGGGTTTTGCTGTCCTGTCTCCTGTGCACTGTACAATAAAGGTTTTTAAAATAATCCAGAAATTGAGCTGCTCTCACCGTTTTAAATGTTTGATCTTTTATGTTGGTTTGTTTCTTCCTCTCATAAATTAGCTACAGGAAACACAACCGTCCAAATATGCACAAGACAGGAAATTAATCATTAGCGAGCGACTCATCCGGGTCAGGTTATAGTTTAACATTTAGTCTTTAAAGAGTCAAAGCATAAGCTGTGTCCAAACTCAGGGGCTGCCTCCTTTGAAGGCCGTATTTGAAGGCTGATTGCGTCACAGCGGCGTGTCGAAGGCTGTCCAGTTTCAAAGGCTCCTTCAGATGCGTCCTCCTTTTCCTGGGCCACGAAGGATCCATCAGGTGCATCCTTCGTGGCCCATCGTATCCTGAGATTCATAGCGCGCCAGTTCAGTCGAGATGCTGGAGTCTAAAGCATCTGAGGAATGTTTTAAGTTTACACTCAATCGAACAGCTCGAGATACAAATGTTAAAATAACGAAAGGGGCCTTGACGGCAGTTATGTTAGCTAGTTAGCCCACTTGCTACCTGTTGCTAGGCGACAGAAGCTGCGTTTGGTGACAAGGGTAAGGGCGGGAACAGCTGGTGACGCAAACAGGAAATCCTTCGTAGATCAGACCGACTCATTTCCTCAGCGTCACCACAGGCTACGAATGACTCGTCCTCTGTAGACCGCGTCCTGTGAAGGATGCAGCCCCTGAACTGAGACGCAGCTACAGGAACAAAAAAAAAGATCTTTAAATGACTTAAAGATATTTAGTTTATGATAAATACCAGAGACAAGCAGCAAATCCTCACGATAACGAAGCTGCAGCCAGAGAAAGATGTCCTTCTTTGGGCTGATCATCAATCATTAATCATTGGAGATACATTTCCTGTTGAATATTGACGATACATTTTGTCACCTTGCTGCATTTCTGAGGACCGATCAGTGGAAATTCATCCTCTTTGCTCGATGTTTTTCGTTCTTTCTCGACGGCTATTTGACTTAATAAATGTGACTCCTTAAACATTGTCTGTCTCACAGCGTAGGCGTTCTGTTTAAATGTCTCGGTTGTCATTTGTGCTCTTATCAGTGAGACTTTTCCTCAGCAGAGATAAAAGACTAACACTAAAGCTCTTTCCCTGCACTGATGAGGCTGTTCTAATCTGGGTGTAACCGCTGCTTTAACATTTTATAACTCATTAACATGCTTATCAATCAAAAGGTCCAAATCTGAACTTCCTGCTGCTGCTCTTGTGAAACTCGCTCTGCAATCCTCTGATGATGACACACAACAACGTCTGCCTCAGATTTCATTTGATTGTTTCTTCATGGAGGCAAGCCCGGACAGCGAACACAAAGCAGGTTTCTGCTTCTCACCACGATGCCGTCAGTGATGTAACATCAAAGGGCAGGGCTGCAACAAAACACCAACTCAAACATCTGTGTCAAAGCTGAGCCTGGAAAGGAGACACTGCACATGAGTAGTTATAATCTGTATTTCATGCTGGCCTGCAGAATATGGGAGGTAAATATGGGGATGTAAATTCTTGCAAATGAGTGACTGAAGGTCTGAGAGAAGCTGTGTTGTAGTGTAGTACTCTGTTGTAGGCATGGAGGCTGTTTTCATGCACACGATCTTTCCTGTTCACTCACACGTCTTTACTTTGTTTCATTTAGTGTCAGTTTTGTACTCCAGATATTAGATTTTACATTCATCCAAAAACAAATCTAAATGCAGCTTTTTCTCCTCCACGAAACAGATCTGTTTAATACTTAGAAAGGTATCAGAGGCTGTTTGATCTACTGTAAACATGATGTCCAGCAGGGGGCGACTGCACAGGTTGCAAAAAGAAGTCTGAAGAGCCTCCTCCTCTCCTGATGTATTCCCTCAGTAAACATGTTCCTAATGACTTTATGGTCTTAATCTCAAGTCTCAAGTCTTCTTCAACACAGCATGATGTTCACTGAGTCAGCGATGCTCCCATTTAGAGTCACACAGACCAGACAGAGGGGAGGGTTTAGGGCGGGGCTACCTGTGATTGACAGGTCGCTGGCGAGGTGAACTGAGAACTTGTTGTTCAGCGTCTGGTTGTTCTACACGACAGTCTGAGGAGTCAGCTGTTTTTTCTGACGACATTTTGTTTAAAGCCTTTTTTCAGCTAGCTAAACTTTAGCTAGCATCCCAATTTGCCTTTAATTATAGATGCACCTTGCCAACCAAGCTAGCGTTAGCGTTAGCTGATTACTTGTAAACCCCTCTCAGTCTCCACCCCCTCACTTTCAGCTCCACAAACCAACGTGGCTAAGAGGCCGAACTCGAGGCTTCACAGCGGTGGACCGCAGGCTGATGGATGACGTCACATGACTACGTCCACTTCCTGTGTACAGTCTATGGTTGGGTTTTATAAATCTGCCTCCTTGTGCACAAAATGTCACAACTGTTAAAGATTTCTTGGTGAACGATCGTTTCAATGAAAGCACACTGTGTGTAAAATGTCCAGTTAAAGCATGACAGGATAGAGAGAGCAGCATACAGAGATCAGTGTCATCTTTGATCATCTGTGTGTTTCATCACAGGCAGTAAGAGACCTGAGCTGAGGAGCAGCAAAGGTCAAAGATCAGAGCTCAGTGACCTCATCATTTCATCCTCTGATGACTGATTACTCACTTTAAATAACTTTATATTCTACATATTTTGTGTCATATTCTTTGATATTTTTATCGTTTACTTTGTATTAAATAAGTAATAATAAGGGTTTCCATGAGTGCATAAAAGGGGCGGAGTCTGCAGCGTACGACCAATCACACACAGGGACAAGTCTGCCGTCAGCTCATCAACATATTTTATGATTTTAGAAGCGAGACCGAATCCAGACTGAACTCAGCTGCAGCTGCTGGAGGCAGGACGGACTCCACACCGCTCCAACATTAGAGCACCGTATTAAGAGAATTACATTAAATGTATTTATGAGGCGTTTCTAACAGAGTTATAGTTTCTCTCTCAGCCTCAGCCGTATCAAACGGACCAAAGAAGTAAAAAGACAAAGAATGATTACTCTCATATCTTACAGAACACGAGGCCTCAGCGCGCCTGTCAGCCTCTGTTGGAGATGTTTATCAGTAAAGCACGATGAGTATCTGTCACGAATATATTTCATAAAATCAGACGGTAAACAGGAAGTGTTGTCGCTCTCTCTCTCTCTCCCTCCTCCCCCTCACCATCTGCTCACACAGCTCTTGGACCTGATTGGTCAGTGGGTGGTGTTCAGTTCAGTTTGATCTCTTATCTCCAACATAACCTGCTCCGGAGGCCAATAACATAAAACCCACAAAGTTATGGACCTCAGTCTCATTTAATTCATAACTAATTCTACATGTTTTTACTTCAGTCACAAATACTGAATGTAAAAACAGGTTTTAAACTACATTTGTTGCTGCTCTGATGTCCCCATGTGCTCGTGGCACACCATCTGCCCCACAGCAGACAGGAAGTAGAGCGGTTGTGGTTACTGACGCTAACAAACTGACTTCTCTCACTTAACTTCCTGAACAGAGCTTCTACAGCTCAAATCAACATTTGTTTATCCTGTAATAAAGCTGCTTTTGTGACATCACCCTGAAACATGAAATGCTTTTAATGTTATCAGTTTGAAGTCTCATTATCTGCTCGTCCTCACAGTCGTCCTCAGACAGAGAGGCGAACAGAGACACAGTTTAGTCCTACATGTGATTCTGTGCTGGCTGCATGGAGCAACAGTCCGTCAGTGTGATGATGAATAAATGAAATAAAAGGAAACCACAAACATGTTTTTGAGAAACGATGTAATCAGGATCATGAGATGAGCGGAGGAGAGTCCACAGATTTTACAGCTGAGGATGAGAGAGCTCAGTGTGGGAACAGGGACAGTCTGAGGCTTAAAGGAGTGATGTCACATTATGACATGAATTCATTTAAAGGAGAACACGCTGATAGGGGTCGGGAGTTATTCTGTTAATGTTTTGTGTTTTGTGTTCTCTGTTTATGTAACAAATACAGAGTTAAAGGATTGCTTGTGGTTTGTTCCCTCTTTAGCCTCGTATCTGATATTCCCTCTAAACTCCATCCCTCTCGCGTTCAGTAACAACTTAAAAACAGTGCACAAGAAATATAAAAATAAAACTGAACAGCTTTTAATTTGAAAATACCTAAAAAAATTCTCATGTGTAGTAAAGGAGCTGACATGTTGTTTTTGTTTTCCATGTAATATCGATTTGCTTTGATCGCTGTGTAAGTACTGTACTGTAAGTACTTTATAATACAGTCTGAATAAGTGGAATAAGAAATAAAGATGTTATCATCAATGCAGTAAACTTCATACACTGTCTAATAACCAGTTTAATCCCTCAAATATTTATTTTTATTGCTTTTTTAATTTATATACATTTACAATTCCGTGTTTCAAAAGTCCTTACTGTCGGTTACCGTCCTTTCCTTTGGTCTTTTACGTTTTTAGATCTTTTTTCTGCCTGCTTGAAACTTTAATCTTATTTTAATGAAACAGATGTGCTGCACAGAAAGATTTTCAACTGTAAAAATATACAGTTTTTGTGTCCTAAAACCACAATAAACTATAAATAAAATAAACTGTAATTTCACTTTTTCTAACCGTTATCTTTATTTTTTTCTTCTTTTGTTTGTTTTTCTCTGATAATGTTTTCTGCTTCTTCTTCTGTCAGACGCTTTGATAAAGATATTATTTTTAACTCTTACAGTAATGAGGCTTCTGTTTGAGTTGGATGTTGTTAGTGTGTGTGTGTGTGTGTGTGTGTGTGTGTGTGTGCGCGCGCAGGCCCCTCCTTGGAGACAGATCTGCTCTATAATAAAACACTCACGATATGTATGCAGGATAAAGGAAGCCGATGAGGTTACACAGCAGGGAGGCTCCGTAACCGATCACCAAGTACACGGCGATCACACCGACCACAGCTGCAACACATCACAACACATGGCTGTTAAAGTACAACAATACTCTACATAGGACCTGTCTGTGACAACATTTAATAATTATAACTAGAATAAAGTTACATTTCCATAGTTTAGATTATGACTAAATGCCACGCGCTGCCTCCCTTCCTTCTCCTCTCCTCTCCTCTCCTCTCTGCGTGTCTCTGTTTTCCGTCCTGTCACTCACCCAGAGCGATGTACGTCCTGCTCACTCCGGTCCTCGCCTCGATCTTCGCCAAAACATCGGTCATGAGATTTTTCTCATGGAGGAACTTCTCGAACCTTTCTTTGAGCCCCTGCGCCATGGCTGCACTTCCTTCTGCTGCGATGCTCGGGATGAATTACGAAACTGCTCTGAATCAAACTGCGACAGCCCTGCAGACACACACACACACACACACACACACTGTTCTGTCACAGAGAGGCGTCAAGTTAGACAGGAAACAGACTGCGATACAGACTCCGATCACGGGCTTCAAAATAAAAGCACAGAGTACGATTCTATTGGTGGAGTTACTGGCAGAACTGGAATATAATATACAACCAATCACATGCAAGTAACATTTGTTGTGCTTTCATACCTTAAATTGAGCTCTTTAGATCTACAGGTGGACCAGGTCCTCTTCATAGGCTGTATATAAGAGGTGCATGTAGCTGCTGTGATGTCACCCAGAAGTTTCTGGACTACCCTGTATGAAGCCTTAAGTTTGGCATCATGTTTTATAGGAGTGACCATATTTGGAGAACTGGGTGGAGCTGAAGAGAAGCAAAATGCTAAGTCAGCAGATAACACTACAGCTAGCTTTGTTAGTTAGGAATCTGTAATCACAGTAACTGTGATATTAATTGGGATGCTAGATTTATTTAGCACCATTTTGGCCCAAGCCAGCTTTTTTTATGGAGCCAGAAGTGGCTGTATTTGGAGAACAGGGGGGACCTGGAAAGGAGCAAATTGTGTATTTATCAGCTAATGCTAGTGCTAGCTTGGTTAGAAAGGTGCATCGAGTTCACTGATGTTGATTGGGAGCCAACAAAATTCAAAGTACCTGAAAAACAGACAGCCGTCTCCTCGGAGGGTCTTTTAGTACACTAGCGACCTGTCAATCACAGGTAGCCCCGCCCTAACCCCTCCCCTCTTCCTGGTCTGTGTGACTCTCAATGGGAGCATCAGTGACTAAATGAACATCATGCTGTGTTGAAGAAGACTTGAAACTAGAGACTGAGACCATAAACTCATCAGGAACATGTTTACTGAGGGAATACATCAGGAGAGGAGGAGGACCATTTTCTCATAGACTTCTATAGGATCAGACTTATCTGATTGCAGCTTCCTGTGTATAATTACCTGTTTCTTCCTCTCCTATGACAGTTATCTGAGTATCATTGGATTTTAGATAAAAACAAGACATTTAGGGATGTGTTTTAGTGCTTTTAGAAACTCTGATTTTCTTACACTATGTAGAACAAAAAATAATAACAATCCCTGGACCTACAGGGAGCCATGGAGCCAACAGCCAAGGCCCTTCAGAAGCTGGCTATGTGAACTTTATGTGTCAAGTTCAAACATACAGGCCTCTCTGCAGGCCCCTCCCCTCTGAAAGGGGCACGCAGTAAAGTCTAACTGGACTCACACAGCAGTGAGGAAACAGAAATCATGCTCCTGTTTCCATCAATGGGTCGTCTGTTGGAAACATGGACCGTGTCAGATGTCTTAGTTTTCACATTATAGGTCATTGGTACTAACTGGGGGTGTAACCTCATGATTGACAGCTCTGTTGACAAATGGGGCTCCTGCAGCGTTCTGTTCCCGAGTAGCAGAGTAGAGTAGCAGATATTCATAAGCACGAATAACACGAAGCTGTTCTGCTGCAGACTAGCCCACCTGAGGGCTCCAACATGGCAAGGACACCTGAGGGCTCCAACACGGCAAGGACACCTGAGGGCTCCAACACGGCAAGGACACCTGAGGGCTCCAACAAACCAAGGACACCTGAGGGCTCCAACAAACCAAGGACACAAGGTCAAGGTGTGTTTTGGGACATCAATACTCCACCAGCCAATCTCTACTGCACACACTCTGGATACAAGAGAGCAAGACGGCAGCGCCCGCTTCAGGGAGGTTTAGGCTTCAGCTTTTTCAAACGAGAGGAGGTGGAGTCGCGTCGTCCATCTTTATTTGCAATCAATTAATTGTAACATATGACAATAAAGTTTAACTTGAATTTTAACTTGACACAAGAAAGACGCAAAACAGAGAGGCCTAAAAAATGACTAAAAACGTCTTAATAGAGATACCAAACAACAAGGACGGGACACAACAAGACAACTAACTAAAGGAAAACAAATAGAAACACAGAGACACTTAAACAACAGAAGGAAGCAAAACAAACCTGCACAAAAAACAGAGACACAACAGAGAGCCTGACAGACCGACAGAACAACCAGGAAAAGACAAAAAAACAAGATTCAAAGGAACTCAAAAGAGACACAAAAGACCACGAAGACGTCTGCGAACATGCGTGGATGTTTCTGTGTCTCCTGCTCTGAGTTAAGGCGGGCGGGGGGACTTTAACGTGTCTGCTTTCTCTGCCTCATTAGTCCTCCATGTTTATTTTGAAGGTAAATGGAAGTCCATATGCTCTCACACAGCTACAGTAACTGTGGTTAGCTTGATGCAGCTGCTGCTCAATAATTAGAGAGAATAGGAGGGGCTTTACCCTGACTGCAGACTTACAGGCGTTGTATTCTCCCGTATTGTGTTCTCTCACAGAACGTTTAACCATAGAATCCTTTAGTTTTTGTGTTTTAAAGGTGAGATTTGTCATGGTCAGGTAAGGGACTGTTACAGCTGCTAATGAACTGCCTGCTTACATTACAAGAATATCTCCTGAGAGGATAAACTCAGGGCACAAACACCGTGGCATTAACCCTGAGCCCTCAGCAGCCACACCCTTCCCTGTTTAGATGACACTGCAAAATAAACTGCTGGCAGAAAATGCAATTATTTGAAACATCCTGCAGCGTGCGGCTGATTCACAGACATCTGCTGCGCTGACTTTAGTGAGGCAGGAGGATTCTGATTACAGAGGAGGTTTAACGCTGTCGGCTTTATTATTCATGATGTGTTTACTTGTTTGTTCTCCTCACACAGAGGCGGCTCAGCTCTGCATCCAGGGTGTTTACATCCAACAGATCTTAAATAAAACCTGTAATAAGGATCGTGACTGTGGTGATCAGTGATCTTAAAGGCTGGAGAGCAGCAGAGAGCAGCAGCAGGAAACACCAGACCTGTAAAGGATATAAACATGCATTACATCACAACCCTTATAAAAGACATTGTACTTTATAGTCGATGGTTACAGAGTGATAAAAAGCACTTTGGGCAAATGTGGATGTTGTTACTGATGTCTGAGCAGGAGAGTCTTCCAGCACCAGCACTTTAATATACAATCAGTGAGCAGTTACGGAAGTTCGTTTGGGATTCCTGTCGTTGCATCAGTCGTATTTGTCCCACTGAACAGGAGCCAACAAAACAAGGTTCCTCTTTCAGTCTGAGGTGTGTTTCCCTGTTTTCATCTTCAGGTTAGTTATTAGATTAATAAGTACAAACTGTCTAAATGAACCCTTTTAATTTATTAAAGTCCAACTGATAATAAAAAACAGTCAAACTAAAAGCAGAAGTTCTTGGTAAAAGAAACAATTAAAACGTTTCTCATCGAACTCTTCACTGAGCCCTCTCGTCCTAATGGTGGTGGGGTTGACCACTCCCATCAGTACAGAGATGTTTAGAATGACACTGTATTGACCCTTGACCTCTAAGGGGACAAGTGGATGTAAACAATAACAATAACTTTATTGATCCTCAAAGGGAAATTCTTTTGTCTGGCATCTCATCTGCCAGTTACTAAAGAATTAAAAAGTCTGATGGCTGTGGGTCCAAAGATCTTCTATATCTGTAATATCCTCTGAATAGATAATACATTATAATTTAATTATATAATATATTATAACATATTTATAATAAATAAATAATAAATGAATTCTCTAAACCCTGTCAGCACAGCGAGGGGTCCTGTACCGTGCTGTCGTTGAACATCCCAAACACACACTAGTTAAGAACACGGTGAAGAACAAACCTGCCCATGTCACTGTTCACGTCTTTGTGAACCACAGCTGATGGCACCACTGAGCTCTCACACGAGCATTCACGTTTGTAACGAGGGGTCTACACTCTGCAGTGCTTCTATAACATCCCTCTCCGTGCTCATGCTGACTCATCTGATCACTTCCTGTATTGATATTCTGAGGCAGCTGAGAAAGAGTTGCTCCTGTGTTTTATTCACACTAACTGCGAGCAACCACATGTCCTGACCCTGTTCCGAAGTCCAGGTCTGAATGAAGATGTAAATGTAGTCACTGTTCCTGTCAGATTAAAGTTCCTCCCCAACAATGAACCTTCTTTCAATGTCACATACTTCATTTGCTCTTCTTATTTTTAACAAAATCAGCATCTGTGTTCCTCCCACAGCCTGAGGAAGAGGGTCAAAATAAACACGTTTATTAATGAACAACTTCAGAGGAAATCATTGTTATTGACGATGTCAGTGCAGAGTCTGGAGACTCACTGAGGGAGAGGATGGTGCTGGAGCCACAGGAGGACAGAAATTCAAAATATTATTACAATTCATTAAACTTTAAACTATTTTGCTGCATGAATGTTTAGTTTCTTTAAACCCTAAAATGTGAAATCTACTGGTGCAAATCTCGAGCTTTCCAGAGAGGAAGAACTCTCTGATCTCTTTGACTGCAGACTGTAATATTTGATGGTAGCCTGTTTCTATTGTTTAAAAACGTTTTTATTTGGATCAATCAGTCAAGGCAGACAAACAAAATGTTTCTGCCTTCTTTCTGTTAGTTTGTAAAGATTATTCTTGCGTTGGGACGTAAACTTCTGTCTTTTGGCTGAGCTAGAAAATAAAATAAAAAGGCTTTTTGTCTGAGCTCCACAAAGACCCACAGGATGGCGCTAATGTGCCTCTTTTTCATGTGCAGTCATCCTGCCACAGTCCGACTGGGTTTCATGTTTGAAGAGAGAGAGAAAAGTCATTTGTAATTTTTAAATCATCTAATCATCAGCCACTCTTTGTAAGGGTTTATAAGTTATAACTAATTATTAATGCTACTGCTGGTTTATAGTGTTTTATTCTCTCTTTTTGGCTTTAAAAGATTTTCTAATAAGCCATCGAGTCTGCACTTGCACATGTTAACAGATTTTTCCATCCTGGTTGACAGGTCGCTGCGGTAGCGGCTTGTCAATCACAGGTAGCCCCGCCCTAAACCCTCCCCTCTTCCTGGTCTGTGTGACTCTCAATGGGAGCATCAGTGACTAAATGAACATCATGCTGTGTTGAAGAAGACGTGAAACTAGAGACTGAGACCATAAACTCATTAGGAACATGTTTACTGAGGGAATACATCAGGAGAGGAGGAGGAACATTTTCTCAAAGACTGATATATATCAGACAGACTAAAGGCACTTCTGCACTGGCATTGGAACCAAGGTCTTCCTTTATGTTCATGAGTCAGAATAATGGTTTTACTTTTTTTATGCAATGTTTGTATTTTCTCTTTGTTTTGATGAAGACCATTTTACTTCCCCTGACTACAAAAACACACTAGCATAGCATACCCCCACTATGTACATCTTGAATCATGCCTGGGTGTTGTAGGACTATTTGTCTCAACCTCTGTGAAGAAAACACGTCTGTGCTTTGTATTTATTCAAATTAGCCGTGGTTGGTACTGTCCGATGTACTTGAACGCACCACCAGAATCCAATGACGTGTCAAGAAAGTGCCGGAAGCTTTCAGTTTGTCCAAAATGGCTTACCAGACACTACAACAGGAGTACCTACAGATTCCTGTTGTTACCAGGGCTTATACAACCGCATGTGTCCTCACAACCGCTGCTGTGGTAAGACTAATTCACATATTAGCTGTGTTAGCTCGGACATAGCTTGATGCCTCCTAACAAAGCTAACATAGCGTCGATTCTTTGATGCTAGCATGATGGTTTAGCTGTAGCATCTATAGGAGAGTGATACGTGTCTGAGCCTGGTTGTCCAGGATGTTAACTCACTTATTCAAGTCATAAAGAAGCTAAATGAGTAGTTAAGTGTGGCAGGAGCATTGGATTATTTTTTACCTAATGAATTAAAGTCATAAGTTAAAGCTAAGTTGCGTTTTCGTAGCTAACAAGTGACCAATGTATATGTGTGTCCAGCTGTTGTTGATGCTAACGATATGATGTGAGTTTGGCTGTAAAGACACACTAGACCTTTCAAAATATGTTTGTACCTCTTTAAATATAGCCCGGTCCCTTAACATTAACCAGTTACATACATTACAGTAGATACACATGGTTTGTTGTGACACTCAGATATCTAACTGTCAGTCAAACGCTTATAATGTTTGTTTTTTAACCTTTACATGGTTGAAGCAGTTACCAATTATTTATTTGGTACAACAAACACTTTAAAACTGAAAGATACCTCAAATATACTTAATGAAAACAGGAAATGTTACCTTTAGGACGCTGTAAACTATCTATTGGAATAGTTGGCATTAAATAATCTATGATTTTTTACAACTCTGATGTAAGTTTAAGTGTTATATATATATTATATTCCACCAAACACAACCTCCAATTCTTCACACTTATTAACTACAGTTGTTGTGCTGTAAATGTAGTTATTGCAGAAAAGGCAAATGTAGATGAACAATCAGTGGAGTGGGGAGGGTCACTTCTTTGATTTGTTTTGGTTTGTGTCAGATGTATCTTTGTCTACTTCATGATGTTTGCCTTTTTTGTAATCGTCTTTAACTTCCTGTTTGTTTTGTCTTACAGCAACTAGAGATCATCACACCATTTCAGCTTTACTTCAATCCAGATTTGATTCTAAGGAATTACCAGGTGAGAAATCTGACCCAGTGCTCATCTTCATCCTCATCCTCGAGGCAAACAGGTGGCTTTGTTAAAGACTAAAATACAGCAGAATACAGCAGACGTGTCGGCTCTGTACCAGAAACCACAAATGTTAAATTATGTTCGACTGACGTTGTGGCGTCAGTCCTGTATGTCTGGGAAAGAAACAATCCCAATCATCACCAAGGTTTTATCTGTTTTATAGATAAGTCACAGTCCAGTCACATGTCATGTCAGCTGCTCTAACTTTGTGTTTGATGTTCATGTGAATGTTCTTTCTGTTTCTGCAGGTATGGCGACTAATAACCAACTTCCTGTTTTTTGGTCCAGTTGGCTTCAATTTCCTCTTCAATATGATTTTTTTGTGTCCTTCTCAGTTCAGAGTTTCACTTCATTGAGCGAGTGATGTGATTTGCATACTTTCAGTTTCAGCAGAGGGATGGCTGTGTGTGGTGTCAGAGATAAGATGATGAAACTTTAAAATGGTTTTGATACACGCACAGAAGCATTCTTTTAATTATTAATGTTTAGATTTAAAGGGCCAGGTACAATATTAAACAGAGTTAGCTTTAATCTAATTTTCATCTGCAGTCCCTCGGCAGGTCACAATTAAACATCACATAGTTATAAAGAGCACTGCTGCACAATCTTTCAAACCAGTTTCACAGTTTTCTATGTTGAATTTTTTAAGGTAAATGATGGAATCTGTAGATTTCTGTGTAGATTTCCTTAACGTTTGTTTTCAGGTACAGATATTGTCGGATGCTCGAGGAGGGCTCTTTCAGGGGACGAACGGCTGACTTTGTCTTCATGTTCCTGTTCGGAGGGCTTCTAATGACCGTATCCCTAAATCAGTGTGTCAGTTTACCTCACATTTCCTGTCGTGTTCATTTTGTGTCTTTTTAACATGAAAACAATGTAAATGTTAAAACTATTTTCCGCTGTATGCTCACACTTTGCCTCGCAGTAACTCTTCTGCTTGCTGGCTAAAACATATTTAAATGTTGGCTGTTTAACAGCAGTAGGTTCGGCCCCAGCGTTGTTCTGTCCTTTTTGTTCCTGTGGACTTTCTTTGCCGTGTTCTTTAACAAGCTGTTAGATATTTGGCACCTTTGTGAGTCTGGTGTTCCTGGGTCAGGCCTTCACCATCATGCTGGTCTACGTGTGGAGTCGGAGAAACCCAAACGTTCGCATGAACTTCTTCGGCCTGCTGAACTTCCAGGCTCCCTTCCTGCCCTGGGTGCTGATGGGATTCTCTCTTCTGCTGGGGAACTCCATCATCGTGGATCTTTTAGGTACCTCTCACGCTCATCTGCAGCCATTATGCACTTCCATGAATGAATAGCGCTTGTAATAATATGTGTTTTACCTTTCTTAAGGTATTGCTGTTGGTCACGTGTACTTCTTCCTGGAGGATGTTTTTCCAAACCAGCCAGGTGGTGGAAGGTGGCTGAAGACCCCGTCGATCATGTGAGTCTCCAGTTTCTACCTGTATGTAACTTGGGATAAACCACTTAGGGACATGAATGGTTCAGTACATTTTACGGTAGTCTACCTATTAAGTTAGTACCAGAGGAAAGCATCAGGCATCAGAAGTGGTCGAACCAAACTCCATTAAAAAAAACATGCGTTTTAAAATGTGTCTGCCTCTCGTCTCACAGACTCACCTGACAAAGCAACTCGGCCTCTTTCCAAACCTGCATCCTGATGTAGTTCTCTCAGCATCCTCTCAGCCTGTTTATTGTCATTAAATCTCAGTAACATCTGTTTGTTGTGGCTTCATGGTGCTGTAGTGAGATTTCAGCCCACGTGCGACTTGCTAGATACAGTAGTTGGTTGGTAGTTGGTGTCCATGAGAGAAATCCTGGTACTGATCCGAGCTAACTGCTCATCACACTGGGCACTGGTCAGCCTCGAGGAGCTGGAAGCAGCAGGAGAGTTCATCAGACACAGCTCAGGAGGAGGAGGGGAGGTTAACCAGCTGTGTAACTGATGATGGTTTTCTGATTTAAGTGGAAGCACGAGTATATGCTGGTTCTAAACCAACGACGATCAACACAAATGATCCTGTGGTCACACTTACATGAGGAACGTCAGGTGAAAATCTGCTTCGCTCATACTTCTCTTTTCTCTCTACTACAGAAAGATGCTGTTCGACACTCCAGAGGAAGATGCCAACTACAACCCCCTCCCTGAGGAGCGTCCGGGAGGGTTTGCCTGGGGGGAGGGACAGCGCCTTGGAGGTTAAATTACCCCCAGATCGAACACTTCCATGGACACTCCCTCAGAGAAATGAAGGGGACAAACATGGTCTTTGTTTTTGACGTGTTTGTTAGTTCTGGATGAAGAACGCCAAACAACCAGAACTGGTTTGGAGAGAACCGTCTGTTGTCTTTGTATTTGGGCTAAACTCATCCTCTGAAGCTCTTCTTTACGCCGGATCGTCGCTCTAAGACTTTTTGAGAGAACTTTGGATGGAGCTGTGGACGGTGAGCCTTCAGGCTCGAGTGATGTTTGACTTCATCTCAGTAAAAAAAGATTAATAAACAACAACTGTCATATGAAAGAGGAAAAACTGACAGCAGAAAAATATCAAAATGAATTTATTCAGATGAAAAGTGCTTTTTCTTTTTCATTTCCCTTTTTTAAAAAATAAATGTGTGTGTGGCAAATGAAGCTTTGGTTTTATCTCTTTGAATTGTAACGTTGCATGAAACCAAAGTTGTCTCAACATATAAGATGAAGTAACTGAATACAAATAACATTATGTTCAGTAGAAAGGATCGTGGGTCATGTTCATTGTAGCATCAAGATATAAAGATAATTTCTGCCTTTGGGTTCAGTTTTCACAACTTTAATCCTATCCTTAGTCTGTTACAAACAGCCTTAAATAAAATCTGTAGCAAGGTAACACACAATGTGAAAATACTTTTGATTTGTTTTATAGACTTTACACATATTTTTAACTTTTATTTTTTATGTTACGTTGTGATCTGAATTACTGTTTAAGAGTGGATTGGAAAGAGTTGTTAATGTGTGCTTACACTGGATTAAAACGAATCCTTCATGGGCCTTAAACTGAGATTCTAATAATCTGTGAATATTTTTGAGCTTTGGACTGAAATGAAGTCATAATTATTTTTGAAATACAGCTGATTGTGCTTTTCTGTTTTATTTCAAACATTTCATTATCTTTAGTAAACAGCTAAACGAATAGAGTTGTTTTTACTGTTACAGATAAATGATGAGTATAATGCTCTTTTTCAGAACTGTAACATTAATACATAATATTGCTTAATGTGTTTTGTTTTAATCAGACATAATATTATCATTATTTATTTTTTATTACTTATATTTCCTAATTATTTTGAGATACTGACTCATTATGACTCGCATAGTATGTTTTTAATATCATATTAGCAAAAATTTTGCGGATAAGAATGACTTTAATGTTATATCACTTTAGATCAGTAGGGGGCGATAATGAACTATGAATTTGTTCCGCTACCTTGAACTAACCATTGAGTAAGGCCCATGAAGCGTTCGGGATTTTCGGAAAAAAAAGCCTTTACAAAAAAAAAAGTCAGAAGCCACGTCGTGAAAAAAATTACATACTCATTATTAAGGACACCTTGATATCAGTTTTTTAAATCAACATTTGGTTTATGTATATTTTGCTTTACACATATAGAGCAGACTTGCTCCTACTTCATTTTGTCAATGTAGGAAGGTTAAGAGAACGCTAACTTTAAGGAGAGCCCTTTGATTTCCCAGCTTTATCGTGTACCTGAACGCATCTGAAGAGGAGAAGGCTCATTAGTTAGCCTGTTAGCAACTGCGTGAAGATGCAACTGGCTCTAAGTAAAACATTTGGCCAGAAGCCTGTTAAATTTCAGTTAGAACAAGATGGAGACTTTTACATGGTCGGGTCGGAGGTATGTGACTGTCCATTCATTGACTTTGAATGCTTATCCCTCTAATGTTATCCATTCTTCTGGCTAGTTAACGCTAGCATGCTAACAAGCCTCATTGATGGCTCCATAAACAAAGAAATACATTAAAACGGGATACAACCGGGCAGCCTCAGGCTAACAACCGGCAAATCAAACATAATTGAGGCTGTTCCAGTCCAAGCCAAACAAATATTTAACAAGCTTTTATATTTTGCTGTAACGTTAAGTTAACTTCTCCCTCCAGATAAGATGTGCTGAACCACTAACTCCAACATGAAGTAACGTGCAGATGTGATTACTGTGTTTACAAATGCTCAAACCCGACAGGTTGTCTGTCAGATAACGTAACGTACCACATTTCAAGCTAAAACTCCGAAGAAAACACAAACAAACATGTTAATAGCATTTTATTGTCCAGTGTTCTATTAACTGGTTGTGTTTGAAAGGCTAGAAAAGCAAAACATCCTGGTCACACTGAGAGATGAAAAACTGAACAACTATTTTAAAAATGGTTGTGTATGAAAGTGAAAGGAACATCTGCTGCCTGTTTCTGAACTGAGTCAATGATTATAAGGTTTGTTAAAAATAAATTAAGCACTATGATGTGCTGTATGTATGTCAGACACAACAGAATGCAGAAACACAGCATCCCTATAGGGCTTAGTGAACGCAGCAGCATCGAGCTGTTGTGTGTGACTGTGATGATCTGAGAGCCCAAGCAGACATGTGAAAGCAGAGTGTCAGATCGCTGCAGGAAGATACAGAGAGATCCTGGAGGAACACCTGTTGCAGTGAAGTGTGCATAAAACAATCCTCGTGAATCCTCTCAGTGCTTGAGTCGTTTTAGAAAGAAGAGTGGGAGGGAATTTAAGTACAGCTCCAATACCTATACTTCCCTCTTATTAATGATGCGAGAAAAAGATTTCCAGTAAATGTACGTCAAATGCAGCGTGCCAAAAATACCAGGATGTTCATCTACGCCTGTCTCTCTATGCGGTATGAAAGCAAGCATTCTGACCTTCAATCCTTTGTGCACTGAAAGATGTGTCCCACAGACTGAGCCCCACAGAGAGCCCCACAGAGAGCACTCACACAGGTGACAGGCGAATAGCTTTTTGTAGCCTCAAAGCAACAACCTGACTGACTGCTCTGGGTGACTTGCTTGAAAATCTGGAAGAATTTGATCACTGTGCGTCTCAGCAGAACGTTTTGTTGTTTGTTTTTTACTTTTGAATTTTGTTTTGCTCAAAGATTTGTCTTCTGCTCTGCAGGTTGGAAACTACCTGCGTATGTTCAGAGGTTCTCTGTACAAAAGATATCCGTCTTTATGGAGGAGGTTAGCCTCGGTGGAGGAGAGGAAGAAAATCGTAGCGTCATCGCATGGTGAGCATCATCACCTCAAAATCAATATGGCTCCTAGTCAGTAGGTTATTTATAATGATTGTAGCTATAAACTTTTCTTAGAGATGAAAAATGTTATCAGACAGACTGAAAAAGCTTTAAAACATTGTTTGAATCTTTGATTTGACTCAAATAAATGACGGTGGAGACGAGGACACAGAGCCACGTAATCAGCCCAATGACAACAAGTACAGCTGCTTTGATTTCTAACCAAAACGTGTTTTAGATTTACCTCTGAGCATACGTTAAACTTTCGTCTCTGTGTTCTCGTCCGTCTGAAGCCACCAGTGTGACTCTGCTGAAGGCGTCTGAATGTGAAGAGATCTTTGAGGGGAACGATGAGAAATACAAAGCGGTGTCCATCAGCACAGAACCCCCCGCTTACCTCAGGTAATGTTCACTGAGCAGTAAACCTGTGTGTGTTTCGAGTGTGTATTTGTATGTGAGAGCGGAGGACGTATGATGATGATGATGCTCTGAGGTGTTTAAGTAAGTTTGACAGTTTTGCAGCCTCACTTTCTGCACATACACTAATATTGATGCAGGTGTAATTTCTGTGCAGACCCAGATGAGTTGCAGATAATAGCATATTTTCATCTGTTTCTTGCTATCCCCCATCTTTAGAAAAGTACAGTGTTTGATAGCTGGATGCCCTCCTCATTGTTTTCTCTCCTCTCTGTCCAGGGAGCAGAAAGCAAAGCGGAGCAGTCAGTGGGTCCCGACGCTGCCCAACAGCTCCCACCATCTCGACGCTGTGCCTTGTTCCACCACCATCAACCGCAACCGGATGGGGCGAGACAAAAAGAGGACGTTCCCCCTGTGGTGAGAAAGAGTTTTATGTTATGAGTGAAACAGAAACTGCAGCAGCACACACCTGCTCTGTATCCTGTCAGAATGGGATCTAATGCAGTCAAGCAGGGCTGTGATAGCCGGTCAAATCCACATGCAGATATAGATCCTGTTACAACTTTAAGAACATTAAGAGCTGCCTGGTTCGACGTTATTAATGCCGTATTGACTGAAGGTGTATTCTGTGTCTCGCTCAGCTTTGATGACCACGACCCTGCAGTGATCCACGAGAACGCAGCGCAGGTGGAGTCGCTGGTTCCCATTCGTCTGGACATGGAGATAGACGGACAGAAACTCAGAGATGCTTTCACCTGGAACATGAACGGTAAATTTGAACGATGACTGGCTATCAAACATCCCAAACACGCAGAATTGGTTATTGGATTTTATACTTTGTCTTCTAATATGCCCTCCTCAGAGAAGTTGATGACTCCTGAGATGTTTGCAGAGATTCTTTGTGACGACCTGGATCTAAACCCACTGGCCTTCGTGCCCGCCATCGCCTCGGCCATCCGTCAGCAGATCGAGTCGTACCCCACCGACAGCATCCTGGAGGAGCAGGCGGACCAGAGAGTCATCATCAAGGTGAGCGCTGATCCAAAAGAGCGGCAAACTCTGAGAAAACCACATAAACCTAACAAAGATTCATACTTTAAATAATGAGAAAATATACGTTCTGTGAGTGCAGCATGAAGGAGCCACAGCTTACATGTTGTAAAGTGACAAATAAAAAAGCTTAATTCCCCGAAGTCGTTACCAAAGTTTGTTTTTCTGTGTTCGTCAGCTGAACATCCACGTGGGGAACATCTCTCTGGTGGACCAGTTCGAGTGGGACATGTCCGAGAGGGAGAACTCGCCCGAGTCGTTTGCTCTGAAGCTGTGCTCAGAGCTCGGTCTGGGGGGAGAGTTCGTCACCACGATCGCCTACAGCATCCGCGGTCAGCTCAGCTGGCACCAGAGGACCTACGCCTTCAGGTAACTCACAAACACTCAGTGTGACAGGGCTAATGGGTTCAAAAAGATGTGTTCATCCTGCAGCAGTGAAACAGGCTGTAATGGCTGCAACATAATCCTTGATGGGTCAAAGGTCGTCCACTAAAAGTTCTTGTTGTTTCCACTGACAGGCTCAGATTGTTATTCTAAGTGTGTGACAACATGACAGAAAGGATCCCTACAGAGATAGACCTTTGTGTTACAGAGGAAGATGATTGTTTTAACCACACACAGACGTTACATCGCTCTCTGCACACACACCAGACTCCATTCAGAAAAACAATAATTTAACCTCACAGAACACTGAAGTTGCTTCTGTCCACCGCCTCAACCGTGACATTTTCTTGTGTTAAAGTGTATTAAACACATTTGTTTTGGATCCGAACAAACCATATAAAACACAAAGGTCACACAATAACACAAACAAACGAACCGAATGTGGCAGCTGTAGACAAGCAACTGTTGTGTAAAATCCGTGTTTTTATCAATGGAGTCTGGTGTGTTTGCAGAGAGCGATGTAACGTCTGTAACAAGTCTATCTCTGGAGGGATCCTTTCTGTGATGTTGTCAGATTAAGGTTTTGATCTTTGTATCTCATTAGTCCAGTAGACGAAGAAATTAAAGGACTGACTGAATAAATACGACAAAACATTGATTGACTTTGGAGGACTGAATGTTTGTTGTGTCGTCCCCAACTGTCTTTATTCAATACTATATGAGCTGATGATGAAGGTATCATGATGGACTGATTTATTACTGCCGTGTGTATTTGCCCACAGTGAGAACCCCCTCCCCACAGTGGAGATTGCCATCCGTAACACAGGAGATGCAGACCAGTGGTGCCCCCTGCTGGAGACCCTCACAGATGCAGAGATGGAGAAGAAGATCAGAGACCAAGACAGGAACACGAGGTGAGACAGGCAGACATACAGTCACCCCATATACCTTGAATGAACCTTGAATATGTAGTAATGAAATGAAATGTGTTTTCCCAGGCGTATGAGACGACTGGCCAACACGGCTCCTTCCTGGTAGAAGAGACGTGAGGCTGAGGATGTTTCCTCTGGAGACTCCTGTTACTGAAAGGATCAAGTAAACACACACAGAGTTACACACACACACAGGTCATCCTTTGGACATGAATGAAGCATCTGGACGTCCCTGGAAACATGAATGTCCTCAGTGCACAACGACAGAACACACACATCCAGGCATTCCTCTGCACACAGGTCATCATGTTTATCTGCCTGTAGCACAAAGCTAACAACTGTTAGCCTGTGTTCGTCATTGAAGGACACACGCCACACCATGCAGCGTTCACATCATGTGTCTGAACTCTAACAGCACAGTGAGTTTTATGTGTCTGTATGAATCAGTTTGTGCTGTTACACTGATCAGGTCATCATCAGAGCAACTCTAACATCCGAACGTTATCACATCCGTCTATCATGGTCTACATATGTAAAACATCTGTAACTGGGCAGACTAACTACGACCCTGTCCTGGTCAACTTCAGCTCTGCACTACAGGCGTTTCTGCAGCAGACTTCCTGACCAGCTTAGCAAGAGAAGCACAGGTGCATTTTATAACATTCACCAGAACTACATGGAAGGAAGTTTTAATAAGCATTAAGAACACCTGTGTTCACTAGAGGCCAAGTCAAAGACCCAATTTCCACTCAACATTTCAGCCGTCTGTAGCGACTCTGTTCTCAGATCTGTGATTCAGAGGAGACGGGATATTTCCCTATATTTAAAGTTAGGATTGCATAAGCATATGCTTTTATGGATGCCCCTTGTTAACATCTGTCTACGATCGATCTTTAATGTGTCTTGGGTTTTGTTCAGACTGCAAGCAAATCAGATTCATGTATCAAATGAGATCTTTAAGACGGACTGTCCCAGAAATACTTGCAAGTGATCAGATCGGATCTTATGTGTCCAGACATCAACAACCGATCAGCATGGTTTACACTTTAGGTGGTGACCTGGCTTTCTGTTGCAGAAGCATAAAAAGTGGTGATCCATCATCTCACCCTGCAGAATGATCCATCCTGCTGCAGCAGCTGTTCAGTCAAACGTGAGCGGTCTAAACGACTTTCTAAAATCAGCCTGGATATGCCAAACATCAGGTTTCAGCTGTCAGTCTGAACGAGGCCTTTGATGCATTTAGACCAGCATGAGCTGCGATCGAGGTCTTTGTGGGGAAGACGTCCTTTTCACTTGGCTGTCTCACAGGACCAGTGGTCTGTAGAACAGCAAAACCGAGGCAGGGAGTCTGCAGGAGCCAAAACAATTAGACGATCAGTTAACTGGCAGAAAAATCTGGTTTATTTCATGAGAAATTATTGAACACTTTCTGCTCCAGCTTCTCAAATAAGATGATTTTGTTCTCTTTGTTGTCCTTCATCATTGAGATGTAAGCATCTTTGGGTTTTGATCTGACAAGATGAGACTTTAAAGATGTCGACACGATGGACAATATTTCCTCTCTACTTTTGCAATGTTACAGACTTTCAAATCAAACCTTACCAGAGATAAAGTACAAAAATGGTGACTGATGTGAAAGGACCAAAAAAGATTTTAAAGATATCTCATGGGATGAATGAATGAATTATGAATTTACACATAAAGTCCTGTGTTCTGAGAATAATTAGAACGATGCAGTATTCACACAAAGAGTCCAACATGTAGGGGCTCTAATGAATGTAAATGAGCTACAAAGTGTTTTAGAGTCTTCTTCACACTGTGGAGGATGTTACTGTTTTTATCAGACCTGTGTGCATGTATAAAACAAACTACAACAACCCCTGGACATGTTACTGCTCAGACACACCCGTGGTTTCCATCAGTCGAGTGTTGGCAGCCAATCAGAGTCTGACTCTGCTCTTGGTTTTGTGCTCCAGTGTTCGTGCATGCTAAAACATACTGTAGGTAGTTCATACTGTTCTGTGCATGAGGAACTGAAGCTCCCGCTGTGACGTCTGTTTGCACTGTGAGCTCACACGCATCAGTGTCTGCAGGCTGAGAGCTGACGAGAACCGACGGTGTCTTTTTAATGTGTTGATTTTCAACTTGAACATACTCTGAGAATGACGTTAACGTTTGTCGCTTCTTGTTGTCTTCTTTTGTAAAATTGCTTTACCTTTATAGTGGACTCGTTTTTTATATTAAAGTCAGAATAAAGAAAACTTGTTGGAAATATGTTTCTGTTTTTAGTTTGGATGTTGTGTGAACATGTCTTTCAACCGTCAGATCTATAATGTTGCGTAATAGATGTAGATGCTACCTGCCAAATATTGATGATCACTGATACCTGCAACAAATATCTTTATATCTTTATAAGATCACAAACAGGACATGCGTCTTTTTTGCTGAACATCTTTTTATAGCTGAAAAAACAATCAAACTATTTCAGTTAAGATCATCATCAATCAAAGTTCCTCCTGCATAAATAAAGGTGTGTTTAATCATCAAGAAGCGGATGTAGCCTCCACATCTAAAAGGTGACACCAATCCAGAAGTGCTTCAAGCCTGCATTCTTTCTATTGTCCAGCAGGGGGCGACTGGACCGGTGGCAAAAAGAAGTCTATGAGAAAATGCTCCTCCTCCTCTCCTGATGTATTCCCTCAGTAAACATGTTCCTAATGAGTTTATGGTCTCAGTCTCTAGTTTCAAGTCTTCTTCAGCACAGCATGATGTTCATTTAGTCACTGATGCTCCCATTGAGAGTCACACAGACCAGAAAGAGGGGCGGGGTTAGGGCGGGGCTACCTGTGAGTGACAGGTTTCTGCCATGGGGGCTGAGGAGTTTGTACAGTACATTTAGTTTAAAGCCTGCTTTCTGCTATACAATATTAGCATTCCATGTGAGTCTTCGCTAAGCCCCTCCCATGAACGGCCACTGTCCAATCCTACTTTAGCAACCGCAACTCGGCAACTAGGCCTGTCAAACTTTCAGAACAAGAAATGCTGAAACGGTGTGCATATGGAGTCTGCAAGTCCGACAGCAGATATCCTCAAAGTTTAGACGGTGGTGTCGTAATTTTCACTTTTCTGAAGCCAAAAGCTCGAGAGGAGAGATGTCGGACATGGATTAAAAATTGTGATCCTGTCTGGCCTTCGCTACCACCAGTGATGAGTTCGGCGCAGCCTTTATGAAGAAAAAATTAGAAATGTGCTGTTACTTCCTTTGGAACATCTCTTACTGTTATAGTTGAAAACGGCATAATATTCACATGCCGGTGCAAAAGCTCGACAGGCATAGCAACCGTAACTAAGGGGGGCTGGACTTATTGAAGGGTCAATTAATATCACAGTTACCATGAATTGCAAATGCACCATGCTAACCAAGCTAGCACCAGATCGACCGATAATCAGCATTCAGCCGAACACTCTTACCAAATATGGTCACTTCCAGCGCCACAAAACCAAGATGATGGCGGCCATTATTTTTTTATTCCACTCAGTACACCAACGTGATGTTTATGTTCGACTCATTAAATCAGTGCGGTGCAGGTGTGTTCTTAATTTTATCAGTTTAGTGTACTCGTTCATTTTTACTGCATAACATGGACTCAGTGCAAACACCTGATTCATTTACCTGTTAATGCAAAGAGCTGTGATATTCAGTATTATTCATCGCCAGTACCTGCAGACGAACTGCACTGAACAAAAATATAAACGCAAGATAATCCATCCACCTCACAGGTGTGGCATATCAAGATGCTGATTAGACAGCATGATTATTGCGCAGGTGTGCCTTAGGCTGGCCACAATAAAAGGCCACTCTAAAATGTGCAGTTTTATCACACAGCACGATGCCACCGATGTCGCAAGTTTTGAGGGAGCGTGCGATTGGCATGCTGACTGCAGGAATGTCCACCAGAGCTGTTGCCCGTGAACTGAATGTTCATTTCTCTACCATAAGCCGTCTCCAAAGGCGTTTCAGAGAATTTGGCAGTACATCCAACCGACCTCACAACCGCAGACCACGTTTAACCACACCAGCCCAGGACCTCCACATCCAGCACCTTCACCTCCAAGATCGTCTGAGACCAGCCACCCAGACAGCTGCTGCAACAATCGGTTTGCATAACCAAAGAATTTCTGCACAAACTGTCAGAAACCGTCTCAGGGAAGCTCACCTGCATGCTCGTCGTCCTCATCGGGGTCTCGACCTGACTGCAGTTAGTCGTCGTAACCGACTCGAGTGGGCAAATGCTCACATTCGATGGCGTCTGGCACTTTGGAGAGGTGTTCTCTTCACGGATGAATCCCGGGTTTCACTGTACAGGGCAGATGGCAGACAGCGTGTATGGCGTCGTGTGGGTGAGCGGTTTGCTGATGTCAACGGTGTGAATCGAGTGGCCCGTGGTGGCGGTGGGGTTATGGTATGGGCAGGCGTATGTTATGGACGACGAACACAGGTGCATTTTATTGATGGCATTTTGAACGCACAGAGATACCGTGATGAGATCCTGAGGCCCATTGTTGTGCCATTCATCCACGACCATCACCTCATGTTGCAGCATGATAATGCACGGCCCCATGTTGCAAGGATCTGTACACAATTCCTGGAGGCTGAAAACATCCCAGTTCTTGCATGGCCAGCATACTCACCGGACATGTCACCCACTGAGCATGTTTGGGATGCTCTGGATCGGCGTGTACGACAGCGTGTTCCAGTTCCTGCCAACATCCAGCAGCTTGGCAGCCAGTGAAGAGGAGTGGACCAACATCCACAGGCCACAATCAACAACCTGATCAACTCTATGTGAAGGAGATGTGTTGCACTGCGTGAGGCAAATGGTGGTCACACCAGACACTGACTGGTATTCGGACCCCCCGACCCCCCCAATACAGTAAAACTGCATATTTTAGAGTGGCCTTTTATTGTGGGCAGCCTAAGGCGCACCTGTGCAATAATCGTGCTGTCTAGTCATCTTGATATGCCACACCTGTGAGGTGGATGGATTATCTCGGCAAAGGAGAAGTGCTCACTAACACAGATTCAGAGAGAAATCGGCCTTTTGTGTTCATAGAAAAAGTCTTCGATCTTTGAATTCAGCTCATGAAAAATGGGAGCAAAAACAAAAGTGTTGCGTTTATATTTTTGTTCAGTGTATAACTGGACAACTGCAAACTAATACACACAGGAAACAAAGAAATCTGACATATTGGAACCAAGCCTCCATCTGCTGCATACCGATCTAACCACAGCCGGATGACTGAAACATGACTCATGCTCGAGAGATAGGAGCAACAAAACCTGGAAATCATCAGAGCTTCATGTAGAGCTTTCCAGACATACTGTACAGCTTGTGGCCATTCGTTTTTGCACTCTCTTCTCAGTGAGGAGAAAAGTCTTTGAAGTCAAGGTCCATTTACTTTATTTTTTCCAGCTGCATCACGTGGCCTCTTTCAGGGGATAGTGTGTCCTCAGCCCTCATGAAGAGCTGAAGTATTTAAAACCTTAAATTAACAAAGTCAATGCAGTCACATCACTGCACGTGTTATAAACTGTACCTAATGGCTCGACGTCGGGCAGGTCTATAGGAGCAATTAATTGCAGAACCAAACTTGTTTCTCTGTGCAGCCGTGGTGCCATATATCAAAGAGTTTATATACATGAGCTGCAATTCTATGTAAACAAGTCGAGGCCTGCTGACCCCCAGGGACAGTTCCTGGTGCTCATAATGTAGACGCCACATTAATCCCTATATATACATGTGCAGCAAATACCTGAATGTGCTTTCAAGGGATTTATGGAGGTGAAGTTGTGGGTCATTAAAAACACGGGATAGTTCGATGTCCCTGCTCGAAATGATCGCTGCAAGCGATACAAAAAAAGATTTTTATTTTTTCATCTTTTGGTTTCAATGTAAACAAAAAACTTTACAGAGAACTTTACATAAAAATACATATTCTGACTTAGACACGTGTATATAAAGGCAGACACATCACTATATGTTTAAAGTACATCAAACAGAACTTGTTGTCAGGACATGTTGACGACTGAAAGTGTCCGGGCTACAGACTTGGACCTTTTGCAGACACCACAACATATTTTACACGTAAATGCATTAATCAGTGTCCTGCACTGATCACAAACAGTAACACCAAGATTACAAATAAACAAATATATAAAAATATTCATTAAATCTAACTATAGTGAAGCTCTGTCAGCCAAGTATAACATTGTTTTAATTGTCTGACATAAACTGAAGGCACAATAACAACCAGAGGACTGAAACAAAGCTCTTCAACAGGTCATGAGGACGATTGCATGGCTCTATAAAAATGCACCAATGAGTAGAGAAAAATAAAGAATTTGTGTAATAAATGAGGTACTGGTTTACCTTGCCTACTGAACCTTTAATAGCACCTTGCAAAGAAATAGCACAGTGATATATTTATTATGAATGTGCTGCAGTCAATAAGGAGACAGCAACGTGCCCAAATTGACAAGTCAGGTTTTCGTGTCCCGTCACAAAAAGCAAAAGCAACACAACTCTTTACCACAGTCAGTGCCAGGGTAACTGTTATTCTATGAATACTGCATTATAGTTATATTAACTACCTTTTTGTTTTTACTTACAAACTCTGCAGAGCTGTTGGTCTGTGGTTGAGGCAGCTACAAGAAGCTTAAAAGGAACTTTCCCTACACCGGTCTGTGAACATAGTGGACTGCTGGCACCACAAATACAGCTGTACACCATAGTACACCGTAGTGGCCATAGTAGGTTTTACCAGAGAGGGGGTGGAGGAAAGCTGTGTCTCTATTCAGTGGCTGCATCCTTTGAAGGTCGCAGGCTACAAAGGAAGCATCATTCGCAGCCTGTGTAGACGCTGAGGATGAACTGAAACTTGACGGTCTGGTCTACGGAGGATTTCCTGTTTGCATCACCAGCTGTTCCCGCCTTTACGCCGCGTTACAAAGCGCCACTCCTTTTGGAGAAACTAACTAACATAACATAACGCTACCAAACTTAACCAATAATATTATAATTTGTTTCAAGGCCAATTTTTGTTCTTTTAACATTCGTATCGCGAGCTATTCGATTGAGTTGAAACCCCAAACCTTTTACATTAAAGTGTCTTCCTCGGCCACTTCAGAGTCCGCCATCTCATTTGAATTGGCGCCAGTGAACCTCGGGATACGTTGGGCCACAAAGGATGCAAACGATGGATCCTTCGTGGCCCGAGGATAAGAAGGATGCATTTGTCGGCCGCATCTGAAGGAGCCTTCGAAACTGGACAGCCTTCAATTCTCTGCTGTGAAGCAATCAGCTTTCAGATGGGTCCTTCAAAGGTCGCAGTCCCTGAATTTGGACACAGCTGTAGGGGTGGTGTTCGGGGGTGGATGGACCAAAACCGGTTGGAACCACAATTTAACGTTAACTTGTTAGTTAGTGAGTAACCCCACTAATGCATGCAACGTCACGTCATGTTCTTAATGGAACCCAGGAATGAATGGATCTATCTAGCACAACGAGCCTTTGATCTGAAGTTAACCAGGTAGTCTTGCTACCTAAACCTAACCAAACTCCGACCATTTCCCAACATTAACTACGTTTGTATGGAAATATAGCTAGGTCATTTTGCCTGACATCTGTAGTGGCGCTAAGACAACACTCCTGCGGTTCATATAAGGGAACAGGAACAAATGACCTATGTGTTTGAAAGGATTGGAGGGCTTGTTGGAATTTCACAACCATCTACTATTTCAACTAGCTGTCTCCAAATGTGCATTTTCAGTTCAGATTGGCAAAATCATTCCTGGCCCTGCAAAAGATAACAGATACTGACTGACTGTAACTGCAAACTTAATCCAAGTACACTCTAGAAACATTTTACTTGTATTTTCAAATCCATTGTTTTTAGAAAGTAATTTGGTGGCAGAAGGCAATGACTTTGGAAAGAGTTTGTTGAAAGGGTTTTCAGTCATCTTAAGGAAATGCATCGGCACTAAACAGCCAGAATGTTCTGTAAGGGGAATGAACCTGAAAAATTACCACTGCCCTTTGAAAGTCAGCAGATGTGTCCGAACTTATTCAGAAATTTAGGCAGAGCAGCCGAAGAAGTCCACGCCGATGCTGCGGGGGTAGCCTTCTAGCACCTTCAACGCTACATGGTCAAACTTCCAGTAGCGCTGCCCACTCAGGAAAGTGGCGTAGCCTGTCAGAGTGTGAGAAAAGGCAGTGAGTCGACTATGGATTTTTCCCAGTCACAAAGATAATTAACATGTAAGTGAAAATGGCACCCAGTCCTCACCGTATCGGTCCCTGAAGGCTGCATCGATCCGGCTAGGCACTCCTTCCCAATGGTCCATGCTGTGAGGATGGACATAAGCCACTCGGTTCTTCTGAGGGTTGAAGGGCCAGTAAGAAGATGATTTGAAGAGGTAGACTTTCTCCACTTGGTCCTCTTCCCACTTCAGTGCTGCTTGGATATCTGTTACAGGAAGACCCAGCTGCTGCACTGAATCTGGTCCTGTGATCTTCCTCTCAGCATCAAACACCCAGTAGTTGTCACCTTTCGACAAAAAACACAATGAAAGGAGAATATTTTGACCTTTCCTTGAACCTTACAGGTCATGGGCTACTGTCAGTATCTCTTTAACTGATATGCCTGTTCAGAGTATTTGCAGTTGACCTAAGAGTTCTTGGTTCCTTAGGTGTGATGTATGAAACCATGTTTGTCCAAGTTCTTGTTTTGAGGCAGTCTCTGGTTCACTTGTACCATGACAGTGAACAGCTTATTGCGACCCTGATATTTCTTTTGACATGAGAAACGCCACATGGACACATAAGTTAACACGTTTAAAGACTTGATTTCCATTTGAGGCCATCTAAATAAAGCCATTTTCACATATGAACTCCAGACAATGTCCAGAGAATCAAATCTGGATTTGTTGTCCAGAGTTGACCTTTTCCATAAGTAGCACATAGCTGGAGTGTCACCATTGCTGGTGCATGCAGGAAAGCCAAAGTGCAAAGGATTACAGGTAGACTTAAAGTAATTATGCAATGTAAATGTGAATTGGCTTGCAGGCAGTTAGGTGGGCAGGTAAAGTGGCAACAAGAAATGGGCAGGCAGGTAGGCAGGGATGTCCAGTATTCAGGCACAAAATCAAAGAGCAAGAAAAACAAAGACAGCAGCAAAGCAACCAGGCATGGATGGACTGGCAAATAAAAAATGGAAAGAGTCTAGTATATGTGGAATGAGACTGATGAAGTTGAGACAGAAAGTCAGGACACTGCTGTGCTTATTAAAAGTGGGAACAGGTGTGTGGTTGAGGAAAGAAAGGAGAGTCCAAGAGCATCTTGGGGAGAGTTCCACAATTGATTTGGGCGCCTTGGGAAGTGGGAATTAGACTTTTATGAAGGAGCAAGGAGTTACATGGAGATAGGTTCTGTATTAAGACCAACCTTCGAAGAACCAGATGTTCCCGGTCTGGTCTTCATACGCGGCATCGATGTGGTCAGGTATGCCTCTCCAGTGGCGTGAAGACAAGGCTGGATAGCCAGCTTGTAGCTGCCCATCACGGATACGCCAAACGTATCGGGACTTAAAGAAGAACAGCTCTCCTCTGATCATGGACACGGCATCGAAGCTTGTTCTGCAGGCATCCGGCTGAGAAACGACATGCAGAGTACGGTCATTTTTGTCTATGGACTAAAACGTGAAGTTGCAAAATACAAGACTTTGAAATAAATTCCAACTTTCTCACCATTCCAATGTCAATCTCATTGGTCTCCGTCAAATCAGGTGGGGCATGCCGAGAGGGGCCGTACAAATACTGTATGCCCCTCTTGTCATCATCACTCAGTTGCAGAGGATATGAGTCACTGTAGAAAGGACACATCACGGCGTCAGGCTCCAGGGAGTGCTGAAGGCCCAGGACATGACCGAACTCATGAGCCGCCACCTGCAGGAGATCAGTGCCTAACAAAGATGGCAAACGATGAAAGGACACTTAAGCTGGTGCAGGTTAAAAGAAAAATCCTTCAAAGCTGGCAATTTTAAACATCAAAGCTTGGTTAACCTCAAAGTATCTCAAATGTACCTACCCACATCGTTTCCAAATGTCCAATGCTCATCGTAGTCAAAGTGGACTTCTCCTTCTCTATGTGTCCTTGGGAAAAAGGCGTGTGCGAGGATCCCCCCAGGACCATCGAAAGGTAAGCTGTCCCCGTGCCAGTACCTGCACAAGCACTTCTTTTATTGTACATAAGTAATCTTGAATATGTCATATCATGTATTTGAAGCAATCTTTATTTGCTTAGCATGCTGGGAATCTAGGTACAGGGGAAAAAGAAAGAGGAACAGTTGCCAAAATCGACGTAGCCTTGAAGTTGGCTTTGCGTGTTTGTGTTATTTGATGCCCATCATAGAAGCCTGTGCAAGTTTTGAAATGAACTGGTAGAGGTCAAGTTTCAATCATAACAAGGGCTTGGCAGTTGTAGTTATAAAACTCGAATGTAACGCAACACATCGAAACAAGAGAGCTGTTAGGACATGGAAGTATCGTAAACCAAATGCCAAAATGACTAATCTGAGCTGATAAAAATGTTGCTGGAGGCTCACTATAAAAAACGCTGCCAAACAAGTCCTGTGTTGTATTCCTTCAGGTTGTAATCTGCTCCTGGGCTTGGCTTGGAAACACCTTATTTATTCTTTTCTGGGTCGCTCTAACAAAAGGATCCAAGAGATTTATGTCTAAACAGAGATTACAGAGACCAACTGGAAAACAGACTGCTCATCCAACCAAAACGACTACTGTATATTGTCTGTTGCCACCGTTTCCTAAATTAGCACCTCTACCTACGGCAGGCCATGTTTCCTTTACCTACACAAGTCTGTACTGGACAAACACCTGGTAAACGTTGGATGTGTTTAGGCACCCAGACGACCTGGTTGGGAAGATTGTGGTTTAGGTTACAATGACACTATTTTTCAAGACTGTGGGGGCGTGGATAAACACATTTTGATTGACATCTGCTGGGCTGCTGGGCTCTGCACACAGCAATGTTGTCGTAGTCTGAGTCCCAATCAGAGGAGAAAACAGAAGCCCTGCTATCTGAAAATGATTCATTTCAACTGGTCACTGAATGGTGACTTACAAAATGCTTTGCTAATCGTATCTTAGCTAACAGTTAGCATACACACGCAATGTTAGCTGAGATACTCAGATTTGTTCACAAAGATATGAATGCAATGCTAAATGATAGCTCTGTAGCGTTAGGTGCTATATTATCCATCCATCCATTTTCTTCCGCTTATCTAGGGTCGGGTTGCAGTGGCTAAGCAAGTTATGCCAGCCAGACTTTCCATCTCCTCCTGGGGGATCCAGAGGTGTTCCCAGGCCAGGTGGGATATATAATCTCTCCAGCTAGTTTTGGGACTACCCCGCTGACACATTAAACCTGCTACAACATCCGGGACTTTGGTAAGGCTGGGTGTAATCAGCGAAACAGCGACCTCGTAACTATTGTCATGATTGGTTTGCAGAATTTATTGTGTAAGTTTTATAGTAAATGTGTAATGTACCCTTATGTACCTTTAGTACCCTAAGTAACGTACCCTTAATTACAAAGTAAGGAGGTCATCGTCAGTTTGGGTTTCCATTGGCTTTCAAGGTTCGGGTTAGGGTTACGTACGAGAGTTTCATTACGTAACTGATAGACATGGCATGTGTTTTTCTTACCTGTTGAAGTCGATGATGATGTCAGCTTTCTCATTGGTGACCTCTCTGAATGTAAGAGGAGTCACTTCGCTCCACACGCTAAAGGCTTCAAGGAGGACTCGCCGCACCCTGTCCTCACTCATCTGCCAGGGGAAACGCAGAATCCTAAAGGAAACACACCAGCTTAGTTTAGCGTGTCAGCACCAATAACAGAATAGTACTATACATGTATCCAAGAGAGTCATTTTAACTACCCCGGGGTTATTTAAACTGTGCACACCAAATATCTGATACATGCATTTTTCCTTACACAGCAGCACACACCACTCACCACCTCTTATGTACCAGGGGAATCCCTTAACATAGTCAGCGATGCCCGCCGGAGGTACAGTGCTTCATTTGGCATCCTGTGTGTCATGTCTGAGCTCGTCCACACAGATGAACAATGAGAATGAGCGCATCTTATCCAACCAGCGTCTGATAGCACAAAATTACATGAAACACAGCGAGTGCAATCACTGCCTCGTGCAGTCGTTCTCACCTTGTTGAGTTCTGCTTTTTAGAAGTCAGTAAACCTTTTCTACAGCTGCTGAGCTGAGCAAGTTTCCAACATGTAGATATTGTAAATACTGGTTCCTCCATGTTGCACTCATAATTCTTCCTTTGCATTATCAGCCCAACATCCCAATTCTTAATGGTGGGTTTGACCGCAGAAAAATATGGTTGACCATGCAAAGGAAACACATTCTCTGTAGCATATTTGAAAGTAAAGTTTTCTTCATATACTAAATATAAATGGAAATATTCTGCAGACTGCGTGGGATTTATCCTCAATAATTTGTATAGAGTTGAAAAAACAGGGGCATGCCGTAAAGTATTGATACGATGGAAACAGAATGGTTGTTCAATTCTAGCCTTCCAATATAACACGAGAGCTTTCTCTCATGTATCAGTGTATTTCCCTCAGTTGTATGAGCGTGTTAAGTTCCCTGAAAAGGTTTGTAGTGCTCTTCTATGTATCCAAATGTTTAACAGGTTTTGAGACCAATGTCAGTCCCATTCAGTGTATTGACCACTATACACAGTAAGCCTTGAGACACAAACTTAAAGCCTCTAGAGATTCAGTTGTCAAAGACGCTGAAACATCAAATGTGGTTTCATTGTGTCTTTTAATTTCTCTGAGGAGTAACTTAGCTTAGCTTAGCTTAGCTTAGCTTAGCCCAGACTTTTTGTTTGGTCTTTGTTTCCTGTCACTTTGAATTTATGCCAGAAATCGGTCTGAGAGAGTTCTCCGCTTTGTTTGAGCTTCTGTCTCCACTGACAGCGGAGTGAATGAAACTCATCTCACTCAAATATTTACTTTGGAGAACATACAAAGTACATGTCATGTGGCTTCATTATCTTGCTGCACCTGCACTGTGTGTATGCTTTAATGGATAGAGCTACAGTGGTTGAGGCGGGAAAGTGGGTTGTCCAATAACAATAGCATTGGCCTTCTGATGGCTATCCTGTCCAAGGGTCAAGGTATCCTAGCTTCAGGCTAGCACACTTGGGGGTAGCTCGCTGCTGTGGGTGGATCTTCTTGTTTGTGAGTAGAGCAGTGTAGTCATTTATAAAATCCATGAATATGAGACTAATAGAAAAGTTCCAGGACGTTCTAAATGTCTTCTCTACCTTTGTTTACATCACACAGCCCGCAGTGTTTAAATGCAACTGCAGTGTAATAAGAGGTTGCTTGGCTAGCTCTTCTAATAAGACTTTCATGGATATCCTGGATATGCTGATGATCACAAAACACATTCAGTGTCAGGTAAGATTTAAAACAAGCATAATGTGCATGTATTGTTGAGTGGGGTGATAATGTACACACGCAGAGTCGGACCGGCTTCATGTCTATGTGGTGTTTTTGAGTAGCTTCGATGTTTGATGGAGAAATGCAGACAATGTGATTTAAAATGAGAGAGCCTGCTGAGCCTTTGCTTTAGTGAACACAATCCGGAGCGATTAACATGTCAACACTTTGTAACTATGCAAACAGTATAGTATTTTCCAAACATTATTCTAGGAGACGGAGGTTGTCAAAGAAAATCATGTTTGATCTTGCAGTATTTGATCTTCTGGTAACTAAATGGCGGTCCCACAAGCTGTAAACAACCCTGATATATAACCTCATGGCAAACTGCCTCAGACGCCCAGAAGACATGCAGCTGCCATCCACAGGTGGATTCTGGCCATCGAGCAAATTTACTTCCATGAATGACTCTGTTTTAGCTCTGTTTTGGTCGCTACCACCACCTGTGGGAAACACCTGTCTCTTAAGCTTCTTAATGCTCCACTGTGTTCACCAAGTTTTCTCTAACAAGCCGGTCCCACCGAAATGAGCGTTTGTCGCCTTCAGCGAGCACTTTCAGTTAGCTTCACTGTCGGAGCAGCTTTTAGTCTTCATGGTCGTCATCCCCTCTCACAGAGTGATTTAGAGCTTGTGAGTCTTTATGAGCTGACTAAGCTGAGCCGAACACATTCGGGACATTTGGAGCAGATGTGCCCTCAGTTTTTTATTTAGCTCTTTCACAAAGTTTAACTTCAAGTGAACTTTCCAGGTGTCTGTGACGTTTACCTTCCCTTCATGAGAAGCTCTCTCTCGGACACTGGACACACTCTGTGACTCTCTGGCTCATCCGACAGAGCACCGTCTGTTCCCGTCCCGTCACAGTGTTTTTGTGAACAGCTCAAGACTCTCCATAATGTTTGTACAGTGTCAACACAAGCACATTTTCACCCACACAAACAGCAGGATGATATTGTGATGATGACTCTTCTTTGGCCACACTGACCACACTGGTAAACACATGGAACAAATACCAAGGCCTCAAAAATACTAATTATCCAGCAATGTCAGTTATAATTACAGGACGACACCACAACTTGAAAAGGCTGGCAGTGCCGTCTTCTCTGCCGCTGGGACAAATTGAAACTACAAACATTTACACCAAAAGCTTTTATATCAATTAGAAACAGAAGTGGTGGGAAACAACCCGACTGAATGTTTGTGTTTCTTACTTGTAAGTGAGGTCAGTCTTGTCCCAGCGCCCTCCAAACAGAGCAAACCTCTTCCTGCGCTGCTGCCGGCTCAGGCCTCCCTTCTTCTTCTTCAGGTTATAATAAGACAGGCCAACCTGCGTTAAGGTGGGATAATCTGGGACTCCACAGCGAGGACGCTTCCAGAACTCTGTGTCGTTTTTGGATGTCAGAACAGACTTGAAATGGTAATCTTTATTCAGCGTGTCCTGTTCAAGTCGTCCTTTCTTCTTCAGAACAACGTGGCTGCTGCTGTCGTCCCATCCCTGCAAACAAAGGCACTGTCATTAAGGTCGTCACACAGAGTCACAGTCTTTATCAGCTGTTAAAAGTTGTTAAGAAAGTTCAATTTTCCAGCTGAGCATTGCAAAGTCAACCTTGACCCGTGTGGTCTGATCCAACTGATCCAACTACTGAAGCTCAAACACCTGAAAGAGTTAATGCTGGTTCTGATAGAAAGGTGTCAGAACACACGGAGCATCACAGTTTGTTGTGTATGAGGCTGCGTAGCTGCAGACCGGTCAGGGTGCCCATGCTGACCCCTGTCCACCACTGAAAGCTCCTGGCCGGGTGCGTGTGCGTAACTTACCTGGGGAAGACATGGCACCAGGATGCACTATGGGAAGAAGGCGAGCCGGCGGAGGCAGTGTGATGCTTTGTGCAACATTCTGCTGGGAAACCTTGGGTCCTACCGTTCATGTGGATGTTACTTTGACACGTACCACCTACCTAAACTACAAGTCCACCCCTTCATGGAGACAGTATTCCCTAATGGCAGTGGCCTCTGTCAGCAGGATGATGCGCCCTGTCTCACTGCAGACTTGGTTCAGGAATGGTTTGAGGAACACGATGAGGTCAAGGTGTTGACTCGGCCTCCAAATTCCCCAGATCTCAATCCAATGGAGCGTCTGTGGGATGTGCTGGACAAACAAGTCCGATCCATGGAGGCCCCACCTCGCAGCTTACAGGACTTAAAGGATCTGCTGCTCACGTCTTGGTGCCAGATACCTTCAGAGGTCTGGTGGAGTCCATACCTCGACGGGTTAGGGCTGTTTTGGCAGCAAAAGGGGAGCTCCACAATATGAGGCAGGTGTTCATGATGTTACGGCTGATCGGTGTATTCTACATTGTTCATAAAAGCTTTTTGTGCTCAACATGACTCAGCAGATCCTGGTCATAAAGAAAGAAATAAGAGACGTTACAGTCTGCACATTTTTTTCATTAGCGACCATGTGAGCATGTGCATGTTTGATAAGAAAAAACAAACTGTGCTTAATAAAGAATCCTATCAGCAGACAACATGAGCAGACTTCAGCACATCAGCATCGATGGAGAGAAAGTCATAAATCCATCTAACGAGAGCTCCTCCTGACAGTCTGGGTGGTCGTCAGACTCCTTCCAGACCTCCACAGTGAACTCAGTTACTCGCTCAGACTGTTTGGTTTCTGTTATGCTGATTTGACTGTCTGAAGCCAGCAAGGTCAGCGACTCATTAGCCTATAATTGTGAGGTACAGTTCAGGTTCAGAGACGCTGAGTGGGCCATTTAACATCCAGGAGGACGGGACCTACGCGCCTGTGAGATCAGACAAGAGGGTGGGTGACAACTGTCCGTGTGCTGGTGCATCCTTCTCGTGCGTCACTTCTCACATCATTAAGATAAATGCTTATTATTTATGTTTCTTCCCGAGGTCATCGAGAAGCATCCAAACATCTGCAAAGCATCTTCTGTAATGAGATTCATCAGCTGTTGGGAAACGTGCAGGTCTTTATCTTCTCAAACAAACATGGAAATTATTACCTCAGGTTATTCTGGAAAACACGCTGTGCTGTTTTTATCAGACATCAGACCACCTATAGTCTCTCTGCTCTGAGCTCCTGTAATAAAGAGCTTGTCAGAGGGAACATGATATATGAAGCTGCATTAGAAAACTGCCAACAACCACTAATCTGTCAATAAGAGCAAACACCTGCACTCTTTGTGCTCTGATGGAAAGGTGAAACAAACAGGATTACGCTCAGACAAAAGGTCAGTTTAAGCTTTAACCTCAGATGTGAGTCAGTCCCCCCCGCCCACTATGGAGGGTAATTAAAGTCTCATTTATCGATTAATTGTCCCCAAGATTGTAAAACACATAAGACGATCAATGAGAGGACTTTGATATTTCAAAGGGGCTCTGATATAAAAGGATTAGGCTTTGATATCTGTTGAAGTGCTGGAGTATTAGAAGCCACAGAGCACTGAGTCATCCTCAACACAAGAGTCTCTGGGCGTGCCATCTGGGTCAAATCCAGACGTTTGCTACGCTATCAGTACAAGCGAGGAGATGTTTTCATCTTTGAAGTGATCAATCCCAACAACAGACAATTTAATCCTCACAAATACCATTTTAAATGTTCTACACCCATACCGCGCTGATATGGCTGGATCCTCTCCCAGGATGCATTGCCCAAAGCACAGACTATAGCATCGTTATAAACTGTGTCCCAATTCAGCGGCTGCGGCCTTCAGAGGATGTATTTAAGGCTGATTGCGTCACGGCGTCGCGTCAAAGGCTGTCCCATTTCGAAGGCTCCTTCAGATGCAGCCGACAAATGCGTCCACCTTTTCCCCGACCACGAAGGATCCATCGGGTGAATCCTTCGCAGCCCAACGTGTACAGAGATTCATTGCGCGCCAATTCAAACAAGATGGCGGACTCTTAAACAGCAGAGGAATACACCTTGAAACTTCGAAATATATTCAAAATAATAAGTAAAATTACACATTAGTTATGATAGCTAGTTAGCCCGCTAGCTACCTGTTGCTAGGTGACAGGAGCCGCCTTTGGTGACGCAAGGTTAAAGGTTGGAACAGCTGGTGACACAAACAGGAAGGACCACAGCGTCTCCTGTCAGTTCGGCCTCAGCGTCACACCGGCTATGACTGACCGAGACCCCGAAGTGAGACACAGCTGTACGAAGTGGACGCAGCCATCAAGTTTGGCATTTCTGTCGACGCCATCTTATTTTTTTGCAGCCAGAAGTGACCGTATTCGGACGACAAGGTGCCCCAATCCTGATTGGCAGGTCCCTGTGTTACCGAGCTGTCAATCATGGGTAGCCACGCCCCCGCGCTTCGTCTTTGGAGGAAGTGGCTCTGCCCTGCTTGGGACAACACTGACGACTGAACAGGAGAGACTCTGGGCTTGAAGTCAGAATATATGCTAACAACAGGAGCACCTTGTTGTGGGTGTAAGACACTCTGTGGTTCCAAAGGCAGGTCCTTAGCTGATAAAGAAAGCCACGTGAGGGGGTTAGCTGTGCTGGGGGCAGGGCCACCGTCGCTCCTTGTGTTGCGACGGAGAACACCTGACCCAGTTCTGAGAGCAGGTACGGAGATCGGACCCTGATCCTGAGCAGGATACTCAAATATTATTCACCTTAAACTGTCAGCGGTGGATTGTGATGCTTTTTATGTGACAGATAAATTGCAGTGCCTCCAGTTAGGGAGTGATAACCTGTGTGTTTGAGGAGTGCGCCTTGAGCCAAGGATCTTTATGTGTCACAGTATGTAGTGAACTAAACAGACCAATGGGAGTGATTTACTGTGTGACAGGGTGTGATGTATACTGTGTTGTCTCCTGTTACTCCCTCCATGTTTATGCATTGCTACTATTTACCTAACCGTGCACCTGTCACCACACTACTGAACCATTACTGCACACATGTCTGCCTGAACTCTGCCTGAACTCTTTATACCTCCACACTGAGGGGAAATACCACTGTGGGTTGTTTGCATGAATTTAGCATTTTGGCCATCTTTGTTATTCGGAGGCAGAAGTCACCATGTGTGGATGAGACTGTGATTTTATTTAGCCCTGAAGCAGAGCCAGTTAAATTCTCTATTTGACTCTTAATGGGACCAAACGAGTCGGGCCAATCACAACCGTTTATCTGATATTGGGCAGGTTTAAGACCTTTCTGAAAACAACAAAGATGGCTGCCGCTGATGTGGAACTTTACTAAAGCATCAGTTTGTCAACAAAGTGTGCAGTGAGTACAAATGGTAAGTGTTCACTGCTCAGACATGTCCTGCCGTCTGTGTGTTAGGTTGAACTAGGAGCCAGATGAATTGGATGTTGGAGCTAGCTACCTAGCCTAGCAGCCGACTGCTACGTTGCCATTTCTCTGCTCTTATTGGTTGTAGCAGACCTTTTGGTACGTCGATAACAACTATTGGAAATTAATTATTTGCATTTGCAAATTGGTCTGATGATGTCAGGCTAACTCCTTTGTATTTAATGCAAAAGTCGGTATTGTTATTTTAATATGAATATATAATGAATCATTTGGCCCATAAAATGTAAATAGTGAAAACGAAACATTAAAGTGCTTTCTTTGTCAAACTGTACTTTGGCTTTTTGCATTCATTGATGGACAGTAAAGATATTCAGGAAGTGTGGAGAGGAGAGAGGGAAGACGACGTGCACAAAAGGGCAGGGGTCGGAGCTGAGCCGACAGCCGGCGCAGCGAGGACTCTGCCTCCGTGTGGGACGCCTGCTGTACCAACTGCGCTCAACCAGTGCTTCCATTCTCTCTCATGTGTGACGAGGAAAGAGGTAAATATTCTCAATGTCAGGTGAGTTTTTTTCTTTGCAGTCTTGTTCAAGAGATGACTGAGAAAGTTCTTCAGTGCCATCTTCATCTCTATAAACAGGAATCTACCGCAGTGGTTCTCAAAGTGGGGTCCTGGGACCCCTGGTGGTCTGTGAACCATAGCCTGGGGGTCCATGGAATAATTACAATAAATTTATAATAAATTATAAAATTGTGCTGCATCATTAAAAACTGCTCGTCTACAGGTGAGGACTATTTGCGCCAATGAAACAAGCATATTGCGTCTGTTACTCCCGCCCACGTCCGCTCTGGACCGATAGAAACTGACATGATTGTGACACATCGCGTCAGTCTGTCATGAGTCACTCAGGTCACAACAAACCGTTCTTGCAGCTTCGTAGCTCGGCTTATAGAGAAACATTTGACTCAGTCCACATGATGATGCTAAGCCCAAGCTGGCTACAGTGAGAAAAGATGACGACAGGTATACAGAGTTTGGTTTTATTGAGAACGGTGACAGGAGACCAAAATGCGTCATGTGTCTTCAGGTGCTCGTGAACGAAGCTATGAAGCCAGCCAAGCTAAAGCGACATCTGATTACAAAGCACCCTGAATATCAGGACAAAACAAACGTGTGTTTCCATCGAAAGAACGAAGAACAGACCCGAACGAAGACACAGACAGTGAACCCGGCCACAGCTTCAGAGAAAGCACAGAAGGTGGCTCAGTACATTGCTAAAGCTAAGAAGCCAAACATACTTTTGCATGTGAGCTCAAGAGCTCGTACTTGTACGTGTGTGACGTGATGCTTGGGACAGAGGAAAAATGAACAATACAAATAGTTCCAATGACATCTATAGAGCGTCTGTCTGGCAAACGTATGTGTGATCGGTGTTACGACTACGAGGGGGTCATTGGAAATTGTTTTCCTGATCCACAGAACATGCAGAATCTTTAGGCGTCAAGATTTTTGGTGGAAGCATTCTGGTTTCTGTTTTTAATCCGAGAAGTATTGTCCAATTATATTGGAGCTGTCTTTGGATGCATGCAGAAAAACCAGAGCAACAGAGGAGTTATGAGAAGCCATGGGCTACCTTCTGACTCAAGAAACAGACGTCAATCACACGGCAGAAGAAATCTCTCAATCAACTGTATTCTCGTCTCCAAAGTCTCCAGCTGGAGTCTAAACAATAACCAGCTGATGAAGAGGAGACCTTGGCTCAGATAGCCGATAACAGTTGCTCCAAAATATTGTCCGTCAGACAAAAGCTGATTGGTTCTGAGACTTCTGCAATGGAAAACAAACTGGAGCAGGTTGGACCTGTTGCACAGCTGACATGGTAATGGACCATGTGGTCGTTCTGGCTGAAAAGGTTTCCACCACATTCTGCAGCCACAGGTTTGGCTGAGCTGCTCAATTGAAGATGAGTGACAGAACCAAGTGTGTGGAAAGGAGCAAGTTTTTGTCTAAACAGCATAAACACAGAGTGTCATGGTGTTGAAACAAAGCTCTGAGTGTGATGGGGTGATCCTGCAGACGGAGCGAACATGTCCCCACATGACGCTGCGGTCTCTGCGTCTCTCCCAAACTGACGTGCCCGAGGTTTCACCCACATGAAGCTCTGAGGCGTCAACAGAGGGGAGCATTGTTGTTTTATCTAAGAGGTGGCATATGATACATGGGGGGGGTCTTTGTTAATGTCACTCAAACATTTAAATACAATGTGTGCATGCAGGAATGAACACGCACATGACATGAAAAAATGCACCACAAGCAGACACACACGGAGCTGCATCACGGTGGGCAGATGTCTGGAAAGTCCCCGTTCAGTCATGACATCAGGTCGTCTGCAGTTTAACACAGGGTGAGTGTGTGTGTGTGTGTGTGTGTGTGTGTGCGTGTGTGCGTGTGTGTGTGTGTGTGTTTGCAGGGTTTGTGAGGATGCTGATCTGACTTTCCTGGGATGACTATCTTCTCCACTGTTGAGCAGAATCAAATGGGACTCCCCAGAAGAAACCGCACTACAAACACGATCAGATTTACTCACACAGACGTCCCCCAGCAGATACAGTCTCAGATAAATGATGCACCTGATGGAGGAATTCTGTGAGGAGTAAATATTTAGCTTCAAAAGCTCCGAGATCGCCTCAAGTCTTCTGTGTTTTGTACACAAACCTGCTGATCGTGCCGAGTGGAGGGGATGTTTGCAGGATAGAGAGGATAAGCACGAACTGAGATAAGAGACTGATCTTCTTCCAACACAACACGTACAGTGATGTGAAAACATGAATAAACTGAACTCTGTCTGTGTGTGCAGGTCGTGCACAGCCGGCTGCTGCAGTGAGAGCAGTCAGGAAGATTCAAACATTTCAACAATGAGCTGAACAAAGAAGCAGCAGCTGCAGATTGAGCTGCAAACGCTGCAGGTCCATCCCGTCACACTGTTTTGTTTGATTACACTAACTCTAGCCGTCCGAGTGAAGGCACAGTGATCAGCAAAATGTTCTAATAGTATCCGAAGTAAACGTAGCCTCTTTGTTATACTGATAAATATACTGACACTGTGAAACAGACTGTTGATACTTCATCATTAGCTGTAAGCAGGTCTTGCTTTTACAGTTCCACAGTTCGCACAGGAGTTCCACACATGGAGGTTTGGACTACAGAAAAGCTACGACTAAATATTTTCATCATCTACAGATTATTTTCAAGATTCATCGATTTGTTCTGAATTGTTTGGGCTAAAAAAAATGTCCCCGCAGCAGCAAACGAGCACTGCGCTCTCATTTTAAACCCCTGAATGCCTCGATGGTCGCAGGACGGTCGTGTTGGACCATAAAACAAACTCTGATGCATCTCGGCATCAAGTTTCATTCAGAGAAACAAGCTGCAGCTCAGACAAACAACGAAACTCGCTGCAAACAATAAAATGTGCTGCAAAGAGCCAAAATAGGCGAGCAACTCACAGGTTCAGGTTTTTTACTAAAGGACCATTCCTGAAGTTCAGGCATGAACTGTTGTGTTGGCAGACATAAGGACACGTGTAGAGGACGACTTGGTCAGGTTGAGCGGTTTAATGAAACACAGAATGATTCTGCAGAGTCTAACGTTCAGCAGAGAGCGAAGTTATTGTGCAGAACATTCACTGTGTCCTGATGCTCGTACACAACAAGCTGTCGGGACTTGACTGCATGTTTGGAAGATTAATCTGTCAACAACAAAGTCTTATTTGGTGACTTTTTAAGCACTTAAACGTCGAGGATAATATCATAAATACCAAAGTGAAATAGTTCTGTAGTTTGTCATGTTTGGCAGAGCTGCGTCTGCAGACTCTCGATGCAGAAACAAAAGCCTGGAAGGAGCAGCTCAGTCTGATCTTTGTACGCAGCTCTCTGCTGTTTTCTCCTTTTCCCCTGAGTCAGCAAACACAGTTTTTCATCACCAGCGGCTGCCAGACGACTTGCCTCTGCTTGCTTAATCTCACTGTCTAACTCACGCTGTTGACAGCTACACCGGAAAGCAAGACTGCGTCCAAAAAGCTGCAGAGAGCTTGAAAGAAGAGTTGTCCTGTTCTGCCGTACAGTACAGACTCTGCATAATAAATACGATATTTTAATGCAAGAAAATGAAACTTTTATTCTAAAAAGTCTGTGTCTCAAATTCAGAGGAACGTTTTACAGCCACGTGAGTTTTTCAGGGTCAAACATGATTTCAGCTTTCGCTTTTGCAGCTTCAGATCTGATCTGTGTATCAGTGTCACGAGCTGTTAGTGATAAACTTTAAATATTTCATGTCATAAATCAGCCAAATAAATAAAGCATATGTAGAAGAATAAATGCATGTTTGCATGTGTAGTTGGAGCTGAAAGGTGACAAGGAACTAAATGCAACTGATCAAAAAGTGGAAACAAAGTTTTTCTGAGTTTCTGCTTTAAGAACAGTTTTACATCGTGCATCGTTCGTCTCCAGCTCTGGTCTCTCTCTCGCGTGTTTTACCCTCTCCTGATCTCCTGCTTTTCTTTTCTCTCCTTGTTAAGTTTCCTGTGCTCCTTCTTCGCGTGTGTTGGACTCACCTGCAGCTGCTTGTACTTGCTGACGGTCCTCCGGTCGTGTACAGGCAGAGAATGAACACAGAGGAAAAGGTGCAAAGCCAAGATGCTGCTGCAGAACATCATCTTCCTCCTCAGACGCAGGCTGGCACAGACACAGTGAAGCGGAGCAGACGCAGGAGGAGGCTTAATGAAGGAGGAGGACGGGTGTAGAAAGAATGACGGCAGGGGATCTTACAGCCTGCAGCGGGATTTCTTTGTCCTCTTTAAACGACTCTTTTACGAGTTTGCTTAACCGCGGTACTTGATTTAACCCGTTTTACTGCAGATGTACAAGAAATGCATCTTATATGAAAAGCTGCTGCTGTCTCCAAAAGCAGATGACAGATAGAAATAGAGAAACTGAAAGATATTAAATAATAACGTGCTACGTAAGTACACGTCAGGATTTCTGTGATTGTGGAGTTTCTCTTATTCTGTTTACAGGAAGCACTTTCAGTCATATTGTGATAAATGTGGCGTTTTGTGCTGCCATGGCAACGCAACTTTAATAAACAGGGTAATCTTTATAATGTAAGTAGTGCTGTTGCTCAGTGGGCTCTGTGGTGGCGAGACGATAAAGAAACAACTTCTTTGAGAAACAAACATGTCTTTGGTGTCTTTAACTGGAGAATAGAAGATGAAGCAGTTCACAGCTCGAGCTGGGTCAGAACGCAGCTGTCGAGCTGACTGACACGGGGTCAAGGTTCACAGTGTATGTTTGACAGAAAGAAGTCCCTCTCACTGAGACAAAGCAAGGTGTTATTGTTATGACTTTAGCTGAGGCGCCCGACTATCTCCAGTTTACCCCTCATCCAGAATCGGTGTTTATCAGAATCAGAATCAGGTTTATGCCATGTCGGTTCACACATACAAGGAATGTGTTTTGGTGATTTGGGTGCAGAACAGTGAACACAGAACTGGAATAAAGTTAAGTAAAAGACTTAAATAGAATAAGATTAAAAAAATTAAAAGCAATATGCATAAAACAAATAGTACAAAATATGTACAACAGGTGTGATTAAAAACTGTACAGGTGTGCAGGATATTGAACAGTGCATCCTGGAGCTCTCAGCCCAGACAAGGACACCAACTATCTCTCTCAGACAGAGGGAGCAACAGTACATCATTATTATTATATATATATTATTATTGAGGATATAATATTAAAGAAGTCAAAACATATGATCAAACAGGTTAATGTGGTGGCACTTTCTGATGACGAGACCAATAAAGATCTTTTGATGTCATTTAATTGAAGAATATTAAAAGGTGAGTAAAAGCAGTTAACACCTGGAGCTGGGTCAGACCAGGACTACACAGAACGCAGCTGTCGAGCTGACTGACACAGACTCAAGGTTCACAGAGTGTGTTATACATTACAGAAAGAACTCCTCTCACAGACACAGTAAGGTGTTATTGTTTGTGACTTTAGCTGAAGCGCCTGACTATCTAGAGTTGACCCTTGGCCCTGGAGCTCTCAGCCCAGACAAGGCCACCAACTATCTCTCTCTAAGAAGGAGCAACAGTACATCATGCAGACCCTGGAGAGGAGCAGACAATACATATCCTTAAAATAAACCTTAGCTGATTATGTCATGATTATTAACTCCATGATATTAAAGATATTTAAAAACATGATCAAACAGGTTAACACAAACATTTCCTTCACAGGCTCCAAAAGTGAACCTGAAGATCTGGTTTAATTTACGAAACTAATGTTGAAGTTGAATGGCAGCACACACACACACACACACACACACACACACAGAGACCCTGTCTTTCCCTTAACTCTCCTGTCCTCGTGTTGTACCCTTCTATGATGTTTTAAATGATATTATTGGGGGACTTAATCATATTCACGCCTGGAATCGCCTCCAACATGCAAATGTTCCACGAAAACAAGTTTACTACAAACACATTTCTGCAAAGACATCGCTGCTGCATCCTGAGATTCATCCAGGAGTTTCTCCGGCGCTGGTAAAGCACATGTGGATCTCCATGTGATCATGCAAGACAAGAAGAAGTTAAACACAGAAGAAAAAAACCCTCAGTGCTCTTTTTTCACAATGTGTTGTTACAGTTTGCTCTAAAAAGAAAACAAAGGAACCGCTCAGGTCATTCACTATTTTCAAGGGGCGTTATCATTGGACACAGACCAAAGTGTCATCAACGCTACGACCAATCAGAGTAACCGAACCTGAGGCAGCAGTAGACTACGTCTAAGACTGAACTTCCACAACCAGTTTCCATGGCTTTTAGTTCAGCTTAATGACCAGGTGTGTGCTGTGACATGATTTAGTAGCAACACTTAACATTTGTATGTCACTTAAACTAGCTTCCAGTTTGCTTCACACTGACGTGATAACAGATTCAGAACTATCCAAATCAGCGACAGCCAACATGGTTGTTTATAAAAATCCCTCACAGGTGAAGACTCGCCCCTAATTAGTTAAATGGTTGTGATTGGCCTGACCTGAATCAGGCTGGATGGAAATCAGGAGAGGGACCAGACGTGTCTGCAGTAGCAAATAAAACACGAGCTCACAGGATGGTCTGATTCCCCGGCCAGTCAGCCCTTAGACGGAAACTTTGTAATGACAGGTGGGCGTGTCGGCTACTGCAAACTTTCCCAAGTAAGAATAATAATTCCATAAATGACTCACACATTAATCTGGTCAAACAAGGAGTGAGGTTAAACCAGGCAGCAACACATATCAGCTGTGTGATTCTTCTCCTCAGGTTAACCGCAGCTTGTGTGGAACAACTGATCCTCTGTCTGCTGTGATGTTTCCTCCTCTGATAAGTAAAGCTAGTAAACTCAGACCAGCTGCTGTCTGGAGGGGAGCACAGAGCAGGCTCATTGTGTGAGAATGACAGGAGGGGGATGATAGCAGGAACAGTTTATCATGAATTGCTACATGCCCTGACAGCTGAATGTCTGAACTTGGAAACTCCTCACATAGAGTCTGAACTCTGAACACTGTCTAATACCTGGGAGGTGTTAGAGCCCGAAGACAGGTTAGGTTCAGTAAGCAACAACTACAACAGAGCTTTAAAATGTACCGACACAGGAGTCAGGTTAGACAGTTGGTAGTGAAGTAGGATGACAATGGAGGACAATGCAAAGTACGACGTGTATTTAACAATAAATAAAAGTTTGTAGAATTATTTGGAATATGACCCCTTACTTAAAGTTGCTGCAGAGCAAATGTTTTACAGATGGGTCCTGTTTTGTTCTTGTGTATTCACTGAAGACGCACATGCACATGCACATGCATGCTAGTGACATGATGCACATTCCTATTAATGAATTCACACAATTCACCTATTTCAATTCATTTCGAAGTCTTAATTGGTCAGAAAGTTGCAGAAGCATTTTGCCAATCTATTACATTCCGAAATGATCAAATATCTGGACTTGAACTTATAAAATCCCCCCAAAAAAGATGATCACCTGACACCCCCTAATTATTAAAAACTAGATCCGTAAAAATTAAGTCTCAAAACAACAAAATTTGTATTTAAAAAAATTAAACACAGTTCCATTACAACGTTACTGTTGTAGAAAAGACACTTTTGTATCAGCAGGGGGCGCTAATCTTTTGCTCTGCATACCGACCATCATAATGGAGCGTCTGTCACTGTAGTTTTACCTTCGAAATAAAGTTTTTAAAGCCCATTAATGCTATTTTCACATAATTTTCCAAACTTAGAAATTTTCTTAAAATACATCATATATTCCTTTCACATAACTTGCTTTATTTTTATTTTTGGGTCTCTAAGTACCGTCAGTCAGTTTCCTCAGTTTTATTTTGTAGGATCATACCGGATGTGATTGTTGAGTTTCACTAACTAGAAAATGAAGCGGTGAAGAAGAAAAAGGAAGAAGCAGGCACTTGCTAGCTGGCTAACTACTTTAGCAACCTTCCTCTATCTTTAGTGTTTTGATAATGGCGCCTTTAGATCTCGATAAGTACGTTGAAATAGCAAGACACTGCAAATACCTACCGGAAAATGATCTGAAGGTGAGTATCTGAAGTAAAGCTAAGGTTACGGCTAAGGGTTGTTAACGTCGGGGGAAGCTAACGGTGTGACTTATCGAAGTTTGTTCAACAATCGTGTCTAACAACTTATTAGCTAATGTTAGTAATTATTATACTAAGTAAACACAACCGGTACTTGTATGTCAAAAACAACAAGAGTCAAAACTCAAATCCAAATCTCAGTGTGGATACGAACGACAACGAGGAAGCTTTGATGCTAAATGCTAATAGTCAGCTAACAGCTATATGTCACGAATAGTAAACAGCAACGTTAGCCTTTCGTTAGCAAGTTTCACCAGCGGTCTGTATCAATACCGTTACCCCCTTCAGCTGTATACATCCTTATTTTTATGTGATGTTAAGCTTTTAAATATCAGTTTAGGATCAACTAAACTTTAAACTAGAATCGGTTTCAAAAAAGTCTCTGAGCTAAATCTGTTAGTTATCCTTCTCTGCTAACATCTTATTAAGCTCTCAACGAGCAGCGATATTTAGGTTAACATTCCTGTGCCCTTTTTATCTGCTATACTCACTCAGACCATCACTATTATAGCAAATGTTTATGGGCGTCATATAACTGCAATGCCTGTTCTTAGCAAGGAAAGCAGTACTGTAAATAAATCACTAGTCAACATGTTTTGTTGTGAGCCTGCTTCCTGTTTTTGACCCTACTTGGCCCCTGAACCACTGTAAGACTCGCACAGTCACTGAATGCTTCTCGGGGTGAATAAATAATCAAGTATTATAAAAATTGCAATATTCAAATCACAGTAGCTGCAGTTTGATAAAGGTACATGTATCACAAACAGCATTATCATAGAGTACTGTAGTGCTGCAGAAACGCCCTGAACTACAAATGTTGTCCTCCAGCTCTAAGAAAACATGTTTGTAGGTGCAGAACACAACAACGTCACGTCATAATGATATTAATAGTTTTTGCAGTGAAGATAAATGATTGTTATCATTCTTACTGATTGTGAATCATAACAAACACAGTCATCAAATCTGTCAAAATCATGAAAATATATACCATATTATACCAACATATTTACCAATATTTACCATTTCCTGCGGCCCTTGAGGTAACTTAGCTTGAGCTGCAATGTTTAATCGATTTGTCAATCATAATGAATATTTAACTATTTTGATTATTTATTAATAATTTCAGCCATTTTTAAGCAAAGATTGTCAAACATTTGTGGGTTTCAGCTTCTTAAATATGAGGATCTGCAGCTTTTCTTTAATGGATGCAAGATAATAACAGCAAGTTAGTCAGTTTTCCTGAACGCTGCTCTGTTACTTAAAGACACACAAATGAATATAAACATAAAAATAAACCTCCCTGTCCTCAGATTATCTTCACCCAGTATAATTACTGTTTCTTCTTCTCTTTTCATTTCATGGCGTTGACCAGTAAGCTTGCTGTGCTCTGTTTGTATTGTAACAGGACGACTGCAACCACTAACTGTTTTATCATCTTCATCTTTTTCAGAGACTGTGTGATTATGTTTGTGATTTACTGCTGGAGGAATCAAATGTTCAGCCGGTCTCGACTCCAGTTACTGTTTGTGGAGATATTCATGGTCAGGTAGGACTAACTGATTCACTCCTCCATCAGCTGTGAGACGTAGTTTCTCCTTTTAAAATGGCCCTCCAGCCCAGAGACTGAGATTACGGATACATTGTGATTTTATATGATTTCTTTTTATTGTTTCTTAAATTGAAAACTGTGCGTATTAAATTACTGGCTGTCTCTAGTCTGAGTGTTTGTTGTCATAATCGGCGTGCACAGTATGAGTGAGTAAAGAAAGAGATAAGTGGCCCCAGTCAGCCAGCCTGAGCAAACATGTTACCAACAGTGGCTCAATTTTTATGAATGTTTTACATCATGTATACACAGCGATGAATCCATGTAGAACGTACAATGTGTGTGTTAAATGTTTGCTAAGACTGTGAACAATTAATGTGTGTACTTAATGTTTTCTTTAATTAAGAGTCAATAATTTCTCTTTAATGTTCCCGTCTAGTTTTATGATCTTTGTGAGCTCTTCAGAACTGGAGGCCAGGTCCCAGACACAAACTACATTTTCATGGTAAGTGACAGTTTTCTTGTTTATCTGAAGCATTTTTATCTGGAGGTCCCACATTAACACTGTGAAGAAGGAACTTTAAATGCAGGCTTTGCTTTTTTATATGACTGGGGCAGCATTATGTCAGCGTTGTTATGTCTAAGGTGTGATTTTAGAAAGCATGCTCACGTCCCGGAAGGAAAAGAGACGTGAACATCGTAACGCAACAGCATCAGTTTGTAGTGTGATGATAATGTACACGTCAGACCGAGACAATGTACATGTCTAAGCTATATAAAATGTCCCTCTCCTCCCAAGTGATACGGCAGTTTTTCCTCATACTCTGCTCGGAGGTGAAGGAGATCCTGGACCTTGCTGTCTCCCCAGTTTACTGACATTTGCTTTGCTGCAGGTTAACTGAGTGAGCTGTAAACTGCTTGTTGTTCGCACACAGCTTATCAACATCACCAGCTGAGCTGTGTTTTGAATTGATATTTAAGTTTAATTGAATGTTTTGTCTTCTTTCCCTCCTGTAGGGCGACTTTGTAGACAGAGGATATTATAGCTTGGAGACTTTTACACACCTGCTGGCTTTAAAAGCAAAGTGGCCGGATCGTATCACACTTCTACGTGGAAACCACGAGAGCAGACAGATAACGCAAGTGTACGGCTTTTATGGTAGGAACTTGTTCTTTACTGTCACTCTTAATGTATGCAGATGTTTTCTGTTTCACGTGCTGATAAAACCTCGACATTGTTTGTTCTGCTTCTTTTCAGATGAGTGCCAAACAAAATATGGAAACGCGAATGCCTGGCGGTATTGCACCAAAGTGTTTGACATGCTGACCGTGGCAGCTGTAAGTTCATTCATGTTTCTTTCACATTAGTTACATGATAACATGTGCGTGCTGGATATGTTTGTAGTATGTGGATCTTTGCTCAGATGTAGGATGCATAAACATGAATGTTTCACACCCAAGGCAACCACTTTCTGATACATGCAAGAGCTGTGCACTCCGTCTCCTGCACCAAACCGAAGACAAAGTTATGACCAGCTGAGGAAATACGTCAAACATCAGCTGTATGAGATGACAATACTGTGTACTGAGTTCTTCTGACCCCTAGTGCTCAAGAATGTTTAATGCCACTTTAGGATAAATTCAGGGATTTTGCCATTAATCAGTCTGACCAATCCCTGAACTCACGTCACATTAAATGTGATATTTCACCTGTTTTTGACACATTTAAATCTCTGATTCCAGTTGATAGATGAGCAGGTGCTGTGTGTTCACGGCGGTCTCTCACCTGACATCAAGACTCTGGACCAGATCCGCACCATCGAACGCAACCAGGAGATTCCCCACAAGGGGGCGTTCTGTGATCTGGTGTGGTCGGATCCCGAGGATGTGGACACCTGGGCCATCAGCCCCCGAGGTGCAGGCTGGCTGTTTGGCTCCAAGGTTACGAACGAGGTGCGTGAACATTTGAAGCTCGCACCCTTTGACTCTGTAGGATTAGTTTTATGAAAGTAACGCTCATATTTTGTTTCAGTTTGTTCACATCAACAACCTGAAGCTCATCTGCCGCGCTCACCAGCTGGTCCACGAAGGCTACAAGTTCATGTTTGATGAGAAGCTGGTGACCGTGTGGTCGGCGCCAAACTACTGCTACCGCTGCGGGAACATCGCCTCCATCATGGTCTTCAAGGACGTCAACAGACGAGAGCCCAAACTGTTCCGGGCCGTCCCCGACTCAGAGCGCGTCATACCTCCAAGAACAACCACCCCGTACTTCCTGTAATGAGAGAAAGCCTTCTCTCTGCTCTCTGGCTGCTGGAGACCTCAGATTTATTTATATGCAACATATTTTAATAAATTGATGGGAGTGACATCTCTTTAGGGTCTCCAGCGTCTTTGGTGACAATGGTTTCTTCCAACACTTAGAAAGGCAAAAACGTCCTCTTATAGTCCCAATCAGAATATAATACTTAAAATTGTGTTCATATTTTATCAGAAGTGAAATGTAAAATGGCTTAAATTTGATGTTATGTATCCCCGTGAAGCAACTCCAACATTTAAACTGGTGGTTTCTGGCAATAATACTCATTTAGAAAGTGATATATATTTTTCTTTAAGTTTTTCTGACGCAGTTCGAGCTCATGGTTGCCTTTGAAAGTTTTCTCCTCTTAGGATGATCGTTCTAATAAAGGAAATAAACTGTTGTAATAATTGCTCCTGTGAAAACAGCTGCTGAGCCATCCCACAGACTTCTGCCTTACCTGCTGGTTTTATTTCATTTTAAAATTTTCTTTTAATTTATTGTTTTTAAAAAGTGTCCTGCAGACACGATGTATTTTTATGACCATCATCCACAAGTGTCCGTCTTCAGCTGGGTTTCATTTACGGATCTGATGTTGTGATGAATTGTTGCTGCAGCGGTTGCTTTTTATAAGCAACATCATTTAAATCCACAGACGCAGTTTTCCAGTGCAAGTGCATCTTCTCGTTTAGCTCAGTAGTTGTATTTGTAGCAGAGAATGATGTCGTTCCTCTGTTTTGTAATTTCAATAAAACATTATTCCTTAAGTCTCTGTGAGTGGTACAAATGGATTTTTACAATGAAGACTTGATTATTGTAAAATGGTCCAGATGTTCGTGCAATGGGCAGACTCATAGGAAGGGTGGTGTTGCCTTTCCCGCCTGCACGGATCAGATTTTTTGTCTGAATATGAAAAATAATATAATAATAATATTGTTTCTTTTACTCCCTTTTTTTTACAAATATTCAGAGCATATATAAAGCTTGAACTCCGTCATCCCCCTGACTCTGCGCCCCTTAATGTAAGGTACAGTAGAACTGCACCAGTAAAATGTTGCTGTTTTACCCCTTATATTCTTTTCAGTAATTATTGTGCTTGTTGCGAGACTACATTAAGTTATTCTACATCTTAAGTTATGTTCAGATTAAAAAAGTTTTTTGTGTTGTCTTGGGAGCCCTCTTCACATGACAGATGTCTGGGAGCTGTTATTATTTCCACCAAAGAGAAAACTGTATAAAGCCCAATGATCTCAAATGTTTTAGAAGTCTAGTTTAGATTAGAGAAAAGTGCATCAAATTGTATTAAAGTTTTCCCTTTTCCTTGCCCTGTTAATCATCCCAAGGCTCCTCAGATTTTAACCCAGGAACTACGTAACTGTAAATAAAAATAACTTGGATGAACAGTTTTAACAAACTAACAAAGTGTGGTATTACCAAACTAATCATGTAATAATTTATAGATCACAACAGCCTTTTTTTTAGCAGTAGGACTTTTTCTTCTGAAACTTTACTTTGATCGTTATATTTCGTTATTTTCACTTGTAATGGAGTATTTCATTCATTGTTGTTCAAGTACCTTTTATAAGGTGAAATATCTCAGTACTAATTCCACCACTGGTATGCTCTGTGTGTGTGTGAAACACTTCTGACATACTGTAGTTCACCTCTGACACCTTTTTTTTTTTTTTGGCGTTCCATCAGTGGCGAAGCTTTTATTTTGAAAATGTTGACCTGGAAGTAGCTAGCCAGTTGTAGTGGATCGTAGCCAGCGGCTGTCTTTACCCTGCTGTCTCCTCCTGCTGCCTCCTCTGCTGTCACAGGACGAACCTTTGATACAGAGGCGCCTTTTAGCTTCAGCTGACAGCAGCTCCATCTCTCCGTAGCGGGACACGGCTCGTCAGGCAGCGGTCCAGGGTCATTCACAGACGGAGTGAGATGCCATCAGAGTCGCGCTCCACCTTCAGAGCTCGTCGCGGGTTTTGCACTGATTTGTGAGAAGCATCACTGTGGTGGTCCTCTGTTCATTAACGTTAGCCGACTGGCTAAAGAGGTAAGAATTACACAAGCAGCCGCTGCAGACAGGCTGTGACATGTCTTTGATATGTATTTGTTACCAGACATTATTATCCAGATGTGTATTTTGTGAATGGAGTGTGGTCCTGACTTAAATTAGCCGATGTGGGCGATGGTAGACGTCAGAGCAATAAATGTGTCATAGCTTACGGCTAATTAAAGCTTGGTCTATTTAGTAGCTAGCTAGTTAGGTAGATTAATGTTAACCGAGTTCACTGCTGTCAAAATTAGCCTAGTTGACATTACAGCTGAGTTAGCTAATTACCAATGCTGGGTAACTTTACAGCTAATAAGTGGGAAACACTACACCAGGAACCCCTGTCTGATTTCTCCTGATCTTTGTTCGGATGTGTAGCGACATGTTTCTTTTATTCAAGAAGTCTTTCATGTGTTCATTTTGTCTCTTCGCTTATTATATACATTTTCGGCAGACGTCCTGTTACCCTGTCTTTAACCGGATGCCTAAAGACAAATCCTGCAAGAAAAATGTCTTCATATATTGTTTCAAGCAAAAGCAATGTTTGTTACTGGGATTTTACATAAGCCATGCAGATGTCAAGGAAAACATTAAGGCTTCAGAGCAGTGAATGTGTTGGATATCATGGTGCAGGCTCAGGTTATCCTGCAGACACTGACAGCTTCCCTCCATATGATGGAAGCCGCACACATGAAGACCAGCAGCTACAGAGCTATAGTCAGTCATTTTAAAGTCTTCAAATGCTTTGCCATTTTACAAACATTGTTAACAGACTGTGTGCTGCCTCCTTTGACCTGATTGTTATCCATCTTAGAGAAGTGGAGTTTGCAGGCGCTGCGAGAGTGAAATCTGGGACATCCCAGGTCAACCTAAAAAAGGTGGCCATGTGACGCATTTCCTCCACAGTTACACTGTACATACTTATTTCTGTGCGTAATGAAGTAGGCCAACTGACAGACGAGACGCTCAGCAGCGTCTGGATGGATATCAGTATGGATATCAACATTTCAGATATAAGCAGGGCTGCCTGTAACGACTCTTCTCTTTGTTTTCTATATTAAGGATTAATTGATTGAGTTGTTTGCTCTATAAAACGTCAGAAAATGTCTTTCAGGTTTCCCCAAAGCGAAGATGATGTCCACCAATGTCTCTTTTTTTGTCAGCTTACTGTCACACTGTATCAGAGGAAATAAACTGGGAAACATTCACATTAAAGACGCTGCAGAGCTCTGAGGTGTTTTTTAATGAAAAAGAAAAAGAAATTATTAAAAGTCTTTAAAGTGGAATTCCCTGAGCCGTGTTTCACATATTTATGGGTCTAAATGACAAAAGGTTTCCTCTTCCTGTTTGATGCTTGCACTGGTACCCCTCCACCATCTTTACCTTGTGTATCTTTTCGTGTGTTATCAGGTGTGAAAGGTCAGTGTCATGACTGGAGCTGAGACTGAGGATGATATTCCGTTAGGCGAAAGGAAGACTGTCACAGATTTCTGCTACCTTCTGGACAAGTCCAAACAACTCTTCAATGGGCTACGGTCAGTTATACTCACTCTGCTGTCACCTGGGCTGATTTAAACAGGTTTTCACTTCCTGTGGCTGATTGTGGGAAAAACCTGCAACGCACAGGAAGGATATGTAGAAACCCAGCCAAATATTCACAGGTTTCCAGGAGGTGTGTTCATGTTGGACCTTTGTGCGGGACTTGATGTACGTCCAGTGCCAACGTCCAGTGCCAATACAGGAAGTGTCTTGTGTTCTCTGTAAGCGTGTGGAGCTCAGGTGTGTAGAGCGCACGGCTGTCATGTGTGTAACTGTAGTCAATCTAAGAGAAAAAAAACCCTTTAGATTAGAGATGCACTAACTTTATATCTAGGATCAGTATGGATCCTGAGCTTGTTAACCAGATTGAGTAATGACCTTTAACTAGAGTTTATTTGTCCAACTCACTTTAGGATAATTCGTTTATCACAGCTGGCTGCTGAATGTCTGGCAGCCCGGCTTCTTACTGCCTCTGATGAAACTGTAAACTTTGTTTCAATACTCTGAAGTATTCATTCTGAGTGTGTGAAAAAAGATAACTACTTTATTTCTATCTGATATGAGATTAGATGATGGAATCAGGGGAGTAATTACCACTGTGGATGGGGATTAAGCTCCACCAGCAGCAGGGTGCTTAGGGGATTGTCTTTGCCCCTGGTTTGGCCTCTGCAGGCACCAAGCAGCACATTCAGCTGGTAACAACTATTATTTTATATCCACCTACAAGAAAACATTAACTATCCACTGTTTAACAAAAGGTTTTAAATAACAATGCTCTGTAAATGTCTTAATACTGCAGTTATCATAAAGTTTACGGTCTCTATTTTCAGCCACATTTTCTATTAATGTCCAATCAGTGTCGATGGTAACGTCGTCAGATGAAGTTATAAAGTAATCCATTAATTAAATAAACTCAGTGCTGAGACGAGGGTAAGTCCTCCTGCTCATGTCGGTAGTGCCTACATGTACCAGAATGCATTGCACAGCACTTTCATACCTTAAAAAAAAACAGGAAAATCCGACAACATGAGTGAATGAATGATGGAAGTATTATTGTCTTACTTTTTAGTTACTCTGTGTGTATAACTGGAGTCGTGCCGATCAACCAATCAGCCTATAAATGGTGTAAATGGGTCAGCGATGCTCGGCTGATAATTGCTTCAGTTACGTAATCACAGGAGGAATAAGAAAAGGTTTCCGTTTTAGATCAGAAGTAGTCAAAACTGCCAAAAATAGTTTCAGGTCAGAGAACGAAGAAAGCTATTTTTATTACCTGAAGAAGATTCCCTTAATGTGAAGCAGGGAGATTAGATTCTGTGATCACCAGCATGTGGATCCTGTTCTTATGAGGGGAAATCTAAACTAGCAGCTTTGATGGAGTCTCAGTGTTATTACATACACATGATTATGTGTTAATGATTGTCGCTGCTCCTCAGCAGCACAGAGCTGTTTCAGGGGGAAGAGTTTGAGCTCAGCCTGCAGAGACTCGAGTAAGAATCCTTTCTGCCAAATCCCAGACTGTTCAACGCTACGGAAGCCCGAAGCGGACATGCATCCATATATTTGACTCACTCCGTTATCCCGCGATAACGAGTCATTTCCTGTTGTTTCCTCGAGATCTCGACCTTTTTATCTCGTCAATAATAACCAAATAATATTCAGATTAAAGTGTTGATTGACATTTTTTTGCAAACTTGATTTCTGTTTAAATAATAATAATAATTATTATTAAGCATAATAAGTTTTGGCCTGTAAATTTCCCTGGTTAACCAAATATATCCATCATCACCATTATCTACACCGCTTATCCTGTTCAGGGTCGCGGGGGGGCTGGAGCCTCTCCAAGCTGTCATCAGGTGAGAGGCGGGGTCACACCTGGACAGGTCACCTGTCAATCACAGGGCTGACACACAGAGACAGACAACCTTTCACACTCACATTCACACCTACGGGCAATTTAGAGTCACCAGTGAACCCGACGAGCATGTGTTGGACTGTGGGAGGAGAGAAGAGAAGAGAAAGCCTTTATTGTCATTGTACGCTGCAACATACAGGAGTGCAACACCCTCACACAACACGCTCCATCCAAGCAATCAATGACTGATTAATAAATAAATAAAATTAAAATTAAAATGAGGAGGAAGCCGGAGTACCCGGAGGGAACCCACGCATGCACGGGGAGAACATGCAGACTCCACACAGAAAGGCCCACTACGTCTGAACCGGGACTCGAACCAGGAACCTTCTAGCTGTGAGGAGACAGCGCTAACCACTGCAGCCCTAACCAAATATATTAATGCAAAATACAAAAAAACACGTCATCATCATGTCCTGGTTCGTTCACACCTCTGAACTTTAGTTATTTATGGGGAGTTTATTATCAGTTTAAATATTAGTTTGAGCACGTGTCCTCACCTCACCTTTAAGATTAAAGTCTGACCGTGTTTGGTTGTGTTGGGATTTTACATTTCAGAGAGCTTGTGCCATAAATGTGGACGTCATTAAGAAATATTTAAGCACACAGAAATGATTTACCTTCACAGTGTTTGCTTTTCAGGGATGTTTGAATAGTTATTTAGATTTTTCAGGGATGTATTGATACTTATTGTTCTTAAATTTCAGTTAAACTACAGATCCCTGCACATCTCTGAGCTCCACCAGGGCTCAGCGCAGAGCCACCCGTCCTGCTGAGAGAGCAGCGGGTTGGGAGGATGTGACAGGAGAGTTGTAGTCTCAGATTATGAGAGTTCAGCTAAAAGATGCTCGTCCGTGGAGCACAGTGGGGAATGGTTTGGCTCACCTGGATCCTGCAGAATGAAGAGCAGGTCGATGTTGTTCTGCACTGTGGTTATAAAGAAGGTTACCTGGACTGTAGTACCAAAATCTGACGAACACAACCCCAGCTTGTCTCTTAAATAACTGACCCTTTAAATAATTCAGAGTTGTCGATGTTTTTGTCGAAGTGTATTTCTCCATAAGCTCAGAAAGACTGTCGAGAGCAAACAGACCGAGCGGCCATCTGGAGGAGCAGGAGTCAGTGAACATGTGACTCTGAGCCAAGCAGGACCAGAGCGAGGCCAAGAGCCCGAATCTGAAAGATGAGACACATGAACTGCGCCCTGCTTTAACCCCGTCACCCTGATGTGGGTACACTCTGTTAGTTTCGATCGGAGCCGAGGGTGACACACAGCGTTTGTGTTGTTAGTCACAACTGATGATGTGTTATCGACATGTTTGAATCAGAGCTCCAAGCAGCCGTTAGAGCAGCCGACAGAGACAGACCCGCAGAGCAAAGACACGAAGAACAAGTTTGATTTCATCTTTGATCGTTAGTCACAATGTTCAGAGCTGGTTTCTGATCACCTCCTGATCATTGATCACCAGGTTTCCATCTGAACCAAGCTGTGAATCAATACTGTGAGGTCAACATTATGGATGAAGCGGGTTGTTTCTTTATCCTTTTATTACTGTGGTCTTCTGAAGAACATTAAGGCTCTGCATTGATGTAGGGACAAAGAACACCGGACAGGTAGAGCTGCATTATATTGTTACAGAACATTGGAAGTCAGACAATTTATTAAGTGTTTTTTTTTTCTGATAATTTTTGTATTTATGGAAAAAAATCAATTAAATATAAATCAGAATATGACAAAAATATACCAATCATATATATCTATATCTATATCTCTATTTAATGTACCTGGGGCTGCACTGTCTCCTCACAGCTAGAAGGTTCCTGGTTCGACTCCCGGTTCAGACGTAGTGGGCCTTCCTGTGTGGAGTCTGCATGTTCTCTCGTTAGCTTCACTGGTGACTCTAAGTTGCCCGTAGGTGTGAATGTGAGTGTGAAAGGTTGTGACCTGTCCAGGTGTGACCCCGCCTCTCGCCCAATGACAGCCGGGATCGGCTCCAGCGACCCAGAACAGGATAAGCAGTATAGATAATGTATAGCTGGATGTACCTCGTGGATTTGATTATTAGCTGATTGACAGTAAATTACTAAACAATTTAGCTAATTTCTCATCAGCTCTTTAAGTTATTTTCAAGTAAAAACTCAAAATATTCACGTTTAAACGACTAAAATATGAAACTATATTTATTTAATTTGTTTCTTTTTATTTTCTGGGCATGTTATGCTTTTATTTATAGAGAGGACAGTGGATAGTGCTGGAAACAGGGGAAGAGTGGGGGATGACACGCGGCAGGGGTTCAGAGGGCAGGAGTTGAACCTGCGGTTGGCCTCTGCACATGGGTCACAGATTTAACTGCTGAGCTGAACCGGCGGCCATTTTTATTTTATTTCTATCTTTAAAACAAGCTGCAAACTGTAAATGGTTTTATTTCTGAGTGTTTAATGGTTAAAGAAAAGATGAATCAGAGCTCAGAGTATTTAATGAAATGTTTATAAGTTCGACTCGATTTTAAACGTAACTCTTCTCACGTGCGTCACATGTCTCAGATATTCTGATGTGTGAATAACTTTAAAGGACCTCAGTGTGCACCTGTTCTTATTAAACACCACACGTTAATCTTATGTTACTTTTATTTTTGAGGCTTAATTAAGAACAAATCAGTGAATGTTATCTTTTACCTTTATAAACAGATATAATAAAAATGTCTGTTAATTACGAACCTGCAGAAAATGATCAGCTGAATGTGCAGCTCCCGTTTGAGTGAACAAACTATAAAACATTTGACACGTTGTTTTCTCCCTTCCCTCTCCTCCCCTTCACTCTGCCTTGTCCTCTCTCTCTCCTGCAGAGACCTCCCTCAGTATGGACACAAGCAGTGGCAGTCCTACTTCGGACGGACCTTTGACGTCTACACGAAGCTGTGGAAGTTTCAGCAGCAGCACAGGTTACTTCCATCTCTTGTCCCTGCACGTTTGTTTCTGATGCACATGTTACAGTTGATGTTGTGTCACATGACCTCCTCGTCCCGTGCTCAGTGTTGTGTGTTTTCGTTTATTGACAGGCAGGTTCTGGACAGTCGGTACGGATTGAAGCGATGGCAGATTGGAGAAGTTGCATCCAAAATTGGACAACTTTACTACCACTACTAGTAAGTCGAGACAAGCTCATCGCCAACTTCACGATCTCACTGCTGCTTCTCGCTCCAAGTTCAGTCTCATTAAACTTTGACCCACAATCACAAAACCCTCCAACGTCTCGAGAAAGATCCGATTTCCTCGCAGCGAAGGCCGTTGCTCCGTCTCCTGAGCTCCTCCTGCAGAGCGGACGCAGAGCAGATGTAGCAGACACACTTGTAAAGCAACTTGACACAGTTTTTTCATGTCTTGTTGCTATTTTAGTTTCTTTTGGACTTTTAAAGAGAAAATACTAATAATTATCTGTGCTGCAGCTCCAGCTCGCCCTGACTCTCTCACTTTGTGAATGTCTCGAGTCTTTACAAGCACCTGGAGGGTTTTAGGCAACTCTCCTTCACTTTCTCGTATATATAATATATAATGTAACTTTAATATTTTATTTATGTGTAACTAAAGACATAAAAAAGTTATTGATGGTTAAATGTAGGAAAAAGCTCCGTTGAACCTCCAGCTTTGTGGACTGCTGCTGTTAGCTAGTTAGCCTTGTTAGCTCCTCCCTCCTCATCATGTGAGTTCATTCCAGCAGGTGGATTTTGGTGTGACTGCTATAAGACCTGTTTTACACCTCTGTACTTTGCTTTAAGCTGCCTCACCTGTTTGTCCTCCTGTGTAACCAAACGCAGCACAGTCAGGAAAACACAGAATTCCTAGAGGTCGTGTGACACGGCCTAAAAAACAGGAGCCTGAGTTTAAACAGGACTTTTAGTGTTTACAAGAAACCCCCACTGAGCTTCTTTAAAGGCGACTCGCTGAATATGAGCGGGTGCTGAAAGGGAACACGTGTGTCAGGACTCTGCGTGTTGCAATGAATCATACATGTACGTATTTTTTAAAGATCACTCAGCTTGTTTTTGGTCTGTGATACCAAATAAAGCTGCTGCTGCCGCATTGGGTCGGAGGTCAATAAACTGACAGTGTTTTAAAGATCACAGCCCAACAAGTTACCAGATCAGGACCTGAACAGAACACATGGGTTAACCTGGCAGAGGTACAACGACGCCTGTCACAGCTAGCATCTGAATTAGGATGTATTTGAGTTTTGCTTTGAATAAATGAGCCGGTCTCAAAAAGTCATCTTCCATGACCTCCCTGACTCGTGCTCCCAGCCTGCCCTCACCTTCGTCAGGGACGTGTTTTTAAGAGACTTCCTGAGGTTAACCCTTTTGAATTCAAATCTTTAGCGTATATGTTAGCCTGGAGCTGAGGATGTGTTAGGGTGATGTGTTGGACCCTTAAAGCTTGCAGATAAAACATTAATGTACGTTAAATTTAGAATGTCTGGTCTTAACCACACGAGAGCTCAGAGTCTGATCCCGCTGTGGGGACGAGGTGGTTATCACCTTTAGGACCAACGTTTGTAAAGTTTCTTATCAGTTTATGTTTCGTTCCTTTGTGACGTTGTGAAGCTGAAATGTTAAATATAAATGTATTAAAATGAGAGAGTAACTCTACTTCATATTCTTGATTGACAGCCTTCGTACCTCAGAAACGAGTTACCTGAACGAGGCCTTTTCCTTCTACTCTGCCATCCGTCAGCGCTCCTACTACTTTCAGGTCAACAAAGAGGACAGGTGAGCTGCAGCTCCAAGGAAGGAAACGTCTGATACTGAATGTTGTTGTCGACTTATCCTACGATCAGAACTTCTCTTACTTCTTCTGACTGCTCGATCCGTGTCGGACTTTCCTAAAGCAGCTCTGTAAAAACACAAAACTCGTCAGATACGATCAATTTGTTTATTATTATTGATTATTGACAATAAGAAAACTCTGTAAGACCATCAGAGATACTTTAGGATCAGTTGTTTGCTGAAGTAAGAAGTGTTCTTAATGTTGCACTTTAATGTGCATTTGTTCAAAGCCGTCTCCTCTCTTCTCAGGCCAGAACTTGTGGTGAAGAAACTTCGGTATTACGCTCGTTACATCGTCGTCTGTTTACTGCTGAATAAGATGGATCTGGTCAAAGTTCTGGTGAAGGTATGGACGTCTTCTTTTAACTAGAACATACCTGAGTGATCAAACCCAGCGTTAAACATCCACAGCACCTGTATACTTCATTTATAGCATTAATTTCAAAGTGTCATTGTGAGTCAAGCTTATCTGACAGACCGCCCCCGCCTCACACACTGAAGTGAGAGAAGGAGATGTGAGTGGGAAGAAGATGATTGATCCTTTTTAATCACAGCTTCCTGTTTCCTGTTCAGAATAAGTTAGTGTGTTAGACTTTAGATCTTAAAGGTGTTTGCATGTCTTCTCCCTGCAGGAGTTATCTGAGGAGATCGAAGATTACACGCAGCGATTCAACACGGAGGATCAGCTGGAGTGGAACCTGGTCCTGCAGGAGGTGGCAGCGTTTGTAGAGGTGAACAACACGTCAGATATAGCATGACTCCAGGGCTGCACAAGAATGTCCAAAATGATCATCACCATTAGTTTGATCCAAATTGAGATCACCATTATTTATTAATTTTAGGGACATTTTTTTAATGTACTTTAAATCAACAGAGCAACACTTTCCCCCAAACCTCTCCAGCGCCCCCTGGGGGAGGGGCTGTTAGTTTAGGAGCGCTTGGTTTGACATGCAGCAGAGTTTACTACAGGCGGAGCATTTTAAACGTCAACATCACCGTCAGTCATGTTTATTTAATCGTGGGAAGAAATTGAATTGGGATTAATCTTCATTTTTTTGTGCAGCCCTACAATACTCTGTACTTTAAATGTTTATTTTATTATCCATAATGCACGTTACACCTGAGTCCTGATAGACTGACCTACAGTCCTCTGAGTTATTGGTGCCTCTCACAGGAAGATAATAAGAACCCATTTAGTGTTTGAAGGTTGTTACTGAAATCAAACCTTGATGCTGTATTTCATCTTCTTCTTGGTCATTAAAAGTCTCTTGTCTGCCGCCTGGTACTTGCGATCAGCTGTGACTCTCTGCTGTTTCCCTCTCTTTGTCAAACAGGCGGACCCGGTGGTGGTTCTGAATGACAACAACTCTGTGGTGGTCACCAGTAACCGGCTGCAGGAGGGCAGCGTGCCTCCGCTGGAACAAGGCATGGTGGTTGGGCAGCTCGTCCTTGCAGATGCACTAATCATCGGCAACTGTAACAACCAGGTTTTAACCCACTAATTCTAAGTCACACCTCCTAACACTTCATACACATCAGTGCAGTTATTCTTCTTCTTTCAGTGTTTGATTTCAAACAGTCAGTAACACTGAACACCTTTAAATGTACACAAGAACTCACATGTACCTGCAGCTCCGTCGTCTGGTTCATGTGATACCGCTCTACAACAATAGTCTCATCCTAAAACCTCCGAGTGTGTCCGTTGTGTGAGCCCATGTCTGATTTATATGCATGCACTAATAGAATGGCAATCAGTAGCATAGTGACAACAGTCTTACTAGAACATAACACGTATTATAGTGCACGGTTTACTTACACACAGAGAGACACTGGGCCTCATGCAAGAACTCCCGTATGAACAGTTTCTAAGTTTCAGGTGCTTAAAGAGATTTAAGAGAAATGAGACCAACGCTGAGTCGCACTGAAGTTATTTACTTCTTCATTTGTGCAAAAACCCTGAAATATTCAATAACATAAAAAAAATGCACAGGTGGGGTGAAAAAAAACTCCTGAGATTTGCAAAGGCCAACGTTGACATTAAAAGCATCTGTCACTATTACAAGCAGATTTCTGAATTCAGCTTATTTCCTACGGCAGCATACCTTCAGTACCCAGGACACTGCTTATTGTCGACGGTTGCCATCTTGCCTACATAGCATGAAAAGACTCCTGGCGCTGCAGATGGACGTGTAATTTCCACCTCATTCGACATACGGGGATAAGATGAGTTTTTGCAGGGGGCCCAGTGCTTCATGTTTCTCTGTCTGACAGACGGATCTGCATTTTCACTCATAACAGCAACACTAACGTAACACTATGGGGAAGGAAAGGGTTAACCCGCTGCTATCTCTGTTTACAGCTTCTACATAAAAATGTAGAATCAGACACGTAGACGGGAAGCGTTGACGTTTGTAGCCCGAATAGTATTGACCAATCACGTATCAGCAGGCTTTAGTGTAAGCAGGAAAAACAGTCAGTGTGGAGAGAAAAGGCAGGCGGAACAGTCTCCTCTGCGACGACCTCACGGCTCCATCAGCGAGATCTGAAGATGATTTGGCTTCTTATTCATCTCTATAAACAGACTCTGCATGTCAGTACAGCTCGAAGATGATCTAGATAAAAAACTTGACAACTTGAGACAAATTCCCTGATGCTGTGTCGCCAAAGCTGTTCAGCGTTTAGATTTCCCGACTTCCCTGAATGCATCATAAATGATGGCTCCGCCCTCCATCTCATGTTACAGTAATTTTCTTCTCCTCTTGAGGACAGACCTGACAAAGCTTCACGTTGTTCCTAATCTGCATCATGATGTTGTTCTTTCAGCAAACTGAAGAGCCGTTAATTAAAGTCGATCACAAGAGAATCTGTTTCTGTTTGGGCTTCATCCCGCTGCAGTAAGCCAGAGTGCAGCCTCTGTGTAACTTCCTGTTTACAGTGAGACTGAGACTCAGCACAGACAGATGAACGGGCGCTCCTCCGGGGGATGGGACGAACTGAGAGATGACAGCGTTTATTTAGCAGACACATCTGGAGGGAGAATTTACCTTTGATCTGAACACACGGTCGCTGCTCGAGCTGCTGACTGGACTGTAAACGATGCAGCGCAGGGAGGAGGACGTCTGGGCTGGAAGTTGTTTATCGTTAAACTCTGACTAAATACAGAGAAGTTGTCCATCACTCACAGAGGAAACGTCGCCATCAGACGAAAAAAAACGTCTAAATGTTAATGAAGATACGCTTTAGACATTAATTTACCATCCTGAGACAGATAGCAGCAGCACTTCTCACAGTAACATCATCGTTTCCCGTCGACTCCTCCAGGAGGAGTTTAGATGAAACTAAAGGTGATTTACAGAAGAAAGACACAGACATATAAAAACACTAAAACGAGCTTTTTATAGATTTTGTTGTAGATTTATAAATATTTTATTCCATATTTGGCAGGAGGCATCTTTCAGCTGGCATTAGCCTCGTGTTCTCTGTTTATTTCCCTGGAACACAGTCAGGTGTTAGCTCACTGGTCCAACAGGACGAACCTCTCCCTACACAGAGTCTCTGATCCGACGTATTTATACTCGGCATAAATAAAGTGTATAACACATGGACTCCATCCCATCACCAGCACGTCCAAACTGTTTATGATGCCAGAAAAGATTCTGTCCCAAAACATGTTGATCAAATGCAGCTAAAAATATTCCTGTAGACAGGCCGGCACTCATTCTTGGCTTTACTGATCAGACTGTATATAAGAAGTAGATGTAGCCTTAAACCTGCATTCTCTCTAACGTCCAGCAGGGGGCGACTCCACTGGTAAAAGAAGTGTGATCCTATAGAAGTCTATGAGAACATGCTCCTCCTCCTCTCCTGATGTATTCCCTCAGTAAACATGTTCCTAATGAGTTTATGGTCTCAGTCTCTAGTTTCAAGTCTTCTTCAACACAGCATGATGCTCATTTAGTCACTGATGCTCCCATTGAGAGTCACACAGACCAGGAAGAGGGGCGGAGTTAGGGCGGGGCTACCTGTGATTGACAATCGCTACTATGGAGACCTAAAAAATGTCTTCAGTGTTCAGTTGCACTAAAAGACACTCTGAGGAGCCGGAAGTTAATTTAGTTTAAAGCCTTTTTTACCCTCTCCAATATTAGCATCCCAATTAAAGGGCCATTCAGTGACTTTCAGCCTCAGTCCTGTCATGCTATTATGAGGAGCTAATGCCACTATGGTAGAAAAAAATGCCTTTGGAGGACGTTATCCGCTTCTCCAATGGGCCCTGAAAAACCTGGCGGAGGCCAGGGAGCTGCTAAACTACACTTCTTCAGTCTGCGACGCCGGCCTTCGACGGCATGTCTCGTTCTATAAACTGCAGTTTTTATAGACGATCCACGGGTATGTTCTCATCGTGTTTCCGATTCTGTCCCCCTCTGAGCCGTCGCCTGCAGAGAAACGTTAATATTTCACTCCAGCGTCTCTCACTGGGCCATTCCTTTCAGAGGGAGGGGCGCAATGCATGCTGGGTGTTGTAGGAATGTAGAATGGGGAAACCACAAGCTGTTTGTACAACTTCCTCCACAGCTATGGTGCCAATTTCAAATATTAGTGCTTCTATAGATTGCAGAGAACACCAGCTGTGAGTGACAGCGGCTCCTTTAATATCACAGTTGCTTTTAATTATTTGTTATGCACCTTCCTAACAAAGCTAGCACTCGTGTTAGCTGAAAATGCTCCCATCTCTCATTCAGATATGTTCACTTCTGACTCCAAAAAAACTAAGATGGCTGCTGCAGAAATGCCCAACTGGAGGATTTAATTTTAAACCAGTGGGTAACACGATGGCATCGCCCACTTCCTTTATACAGTCTGTGAGTCTGACACACAGTCCTTGCCCGGCAGAAATATGTGACATGAACAGCAGAGAGAGCGAAGGCAGACAGCTCTGAGCTACAGACTGCACCTGATGTTTGAGCGAGAGGCCAGATTTCAAAGCACTGTTATGACAGAGTGTCGTCCTTGTTGTCTGCAAACTGCATGCAAAGAGTAAACTTTGTAAGAGCAGCGTTCGTTCATCCCAGGGTGTGAAGAAGAAGTATGTGATGTGGAACGCAGGTGCTACATGAGGCTGCAGCGCCCTCTGCTGGCTGTGACATCCATCCATCATCCATCAGCTTGTCCTGTACACGGTCCCAGCTGTCATCGGGCAAGAGGCAGGGTTACACCTGGACAGCTCACCTGTCAATCACAGGGCTGACACACAGAGACAGACAACCTTTCACGCTCACACTCACACCTACGGTCAGAGTCACCAATGAACCTAACGAGCATGTCTTTGACTGTGGGAGGAAGCCGGAGTACCCGGAGGGAACCCACGCATGCACGGGGAGAACATGCAGACTCCACACAGAAAGGCCTGCTACGTCTGAGCCGGGAATCAAACCAGGAACCTTCTATATAGGGGCCAGGGGCTGCTCCACGGAGCAGCCCCTGGCTATAATATCTGACTGACTAAACTAAAACTAAAACTAAAAGCCGATTAAACGAACAAGAAGAGGACTTGACTCTGATTTGTCCCTGATTATCTTCATCTTGTCGGTTGCACTAACAGAACTGACACAAAGCCTAAACTACTTATTGTACACACATCCCTCACGAGTGAGCTGATGTCAGGGTTGTTTTCCTCCTTGTCCAGGTGAAGTTCAGTGAGTTGACCATCGATATGTTCCGCATGCTTCAAGCTTTGGAGAGGGAGCCTGTGAACCTGGCAACACAGACCTCCAAACAAGGAACGCTGGTGAGTGTCACGACTTATCCTGCTGAAATGAAAAGACGTGTATCTGTCAGTTAAACCTAGCAGACCGGTTACCCTGTCATACATACACTGAACTTTAACTGAGGTTTGAACAGTAATATCATAACGTCTTTCTCCACAGGAGCCGAATGAGAAACCAGCGAAAAGAGAAAACCCTCACAAGTATTTGTTGTACAAACCGACATTCAGTCAGCTCTTCACCTTCCTGTCTGCCTCTTTTAAGGTCCGTGTGCTCTTTAATCATGAAGGAGCTTCTTCTGCTCTGCACGTCATCATTCCTCCGTTATCGTTTCGTTTACAGGAGTTGCCTGCTAACAGCGTCCTGCTCGTCTACCTGTCAGCGACTGGAGTCTTCCCAACCGGGCATTCTGATTACGAAGGTGAATAAATATAAAACTGCCATTTTTTCTACTTTTAGATAAAGTAGTTTAGTAGTTTAGAACTGTTAAAGGCAGAATGAGTAGAATTAAAAGTTGTCTCCTCTTTCCTGGATCGTTAAGCAGCGATGGTCGAGTGAGGAGGAGATTGGGAGAGTCTTAAGCCTGAACAAAGAGAAATAAAACATCATATTCTGAGTGTATCACAGCAGTTACATTCTGAAGCACGAATAAACACGCCAGCACTCCACACTAACCTGCAGGAATGAATCCAGGCGATCCTTAAAAAGGGTTTAATAAGTTATTATTACGGATAAAAGTCAATTCAGACTGCAAAGCCTGTGAAAGCCTAAGTACAGGGCCTAAAGCAGACTGATCACCTCGGGCAGGTTGTCTCAGAGAGGACGGGCCTAACAGAAAAGCTCCCTTGCTCCTCTAAATGAGGAAGGCTCAAGGTCGTCAGGTTGTGACCGGGCACATATTGTGACAGAATATATGAGATAATATCTTAAATTAAATTCTACAATTTAATCAGAGACAAGCTAACGATGGGAGGAAATGATGTGTGATTTATGTGCAGGGCCGTACGATTTTGGAGGAGTTCTCACAAACACGAACAGAGACGTGGTGAACGGAGAGACGGGGCAGAAGAGGAATCAGGCCCAGAAAGAAATGCACTGGTGAGACTTTATTTATATTAATAACCATTTTTAAATGTTAATTAAGGAACATTTTAAAAAGGTTAAATGTTTGAAGAATAGACTGTAAACAAAGACGCTCCCTAAAAGTGAAGCCAAACCCTCTCTAGCGCCCCCTGCTGACTGGCTGCAGTATAGGTCATTAAGCCCGCCTCCTCCATGTTAACAGATGGGACATGAGTCAAACTATAAAATCAAAGAGGCTTCATTTATTCTTAGAAAGTCTTTCAACCAAACCCTAAAGGGACATCAGAGTTGTGACTAATGACAAATAATCTGAGTGAGTCTGACGCTGACAGCTGCACCTTGTTTGTTTCAGCCTTCATCCAGGAGACCTGTTCCCGTTCACCAGGAAGCCACTGTTTGTCATCGTGGATTCTACAAACAGCACAGCCTACAAGGTCTGAGCACGCCTCCTCCAGACGTAAAGAGTCAAATGTTCATTATTTTAATTAACACAACTTTTTCTGTCTGTTGTTGGTCCTGATAGAACTTCACGAATCTGTTCGGTCAGCCTCTGGTGTGCCTACTATCACCGACAGTTTATCCCAAGAGTGTGCAAGGTGGGCGTCTCTCCATCAGAGTCTGGTGTTATGTTCCAGTGTTTGTGTTTCATAATGTCAGAAGACCTCGTTATGTAATGTTTTAATCAGCGATGTTTTCAGGCCCATCGTTCATGTGATCATGTGGAAACGTGTCTCATGTGGTCCCGTCTCTCCGCTTCAGATCAGTCTCAGCGTGGGAGTCTCTTCACTCTGTTCCTCTACAGCCCTCTGCTGGCTTTCTCCTCTGTGTGCGGTTTGAGCAGCATGAGGAGAGGACTGTGGGAGCAGGCGCAAGAGTTCCTTCAAAAAGTCTACCGGGACATCGGGCAGATGCTCACTCGATCACGGACCATAGGTAACCTGTCGCCCAACTGTCTGTCCTGAGCCCGAGCAGGAGGAGGTGTTGTAGAACATTCGAGGGAGGTTGTTAGGGCTACTTGATTTTAGGTGGTGAAAGACAACTGTTCAATGAATATGTATGAGAAACATGAATGCAGATATGTGCTTTGATCTGCATGAATCCATGAATTGATTACCTCTGTCCGTGTCTCTCCACAGATCAAGCCTTTTTACAATTCTTTGGTGACGAGTTCCTTCGGCTGCTTTTGATCCGCTTCGTGTTCTGCTCGGCCGCTCTGAGGCTGCACAAACTCTTCCGGGTGAGTCACTGCGGATGTTACTTTCATTAGTTATTTATCTGAAAGCCAAATATGCCGTTTATGGCAAGGCCGGTGGTCTGCAGCACTTAAACGCACCGTCAGGCTCAGAGCCAAGTGTGTCCTTCTGAAAAGTACCAAAACACACACACAACATGAAATGCACTCTTTCCTTAAACCACTTCAGTTTCTATTTAGAAGTAAGTGCTCCCACAGTTCAGCGCAGTCTGCTGCTCTACACTGGTGCTTCTGGTGACACACCAACATCACATCGCACGCTGAAGCTGTGGACAGAAGTGTTTTTTATCCTGCGTCAGACGTTTGAAGGTCCCTGGAGAGAGGAGCATGTGGCTCTGCTCCTGTCTGAGGACACCTGAAGATGCTCGCCGTCCTTCCTCCAGCCGTCATATACGTTCAAATCTGCTTATTACTGATGATGTCATCCAGTGTCAAAGATCACTACCAGGGTTTTTCTGATGTGAGGTCACTTCGAAGTGACTGCCGGTTTACAGAAGCATTTATGATAATAATAAAGGTGCAATTTTTTCCTTATAAACTCTGAACCACCAAGCTGGTGTTTTTAGTCTTACTTTAACATATTCTGAAGTCTACATTAATAATTAGGACGAAAAGGTTTCTAATGTCTCCAGTAGATGTGTTCATCCTGCAGCAGTGAAACAGGCTGTAATGGCTGCAACATAATCCTTGATGGGTCAAAGGTCGTCCACTAAAAGTTGTTGTTGTTTCCACTGACAGGCTCAGATTGTTATTCTAAGTGTGTGACAACATGACAGAAAGGATCCCTACAGAGATAGACCTTTTTGTTACAGAGGAAGATGATTGTTTTAACCACACACAGACGTTACATCGCTCTCTGACAAACAGTGATTTTACCTAACAGTTGTTTGTCTAATGCTGCCTTGACCAGTGACGTTTTTGTGTTATTATCAAAGACTGTATGGACGAAGCGTCTCCATCTGCTCTCATTGTACGGTATTGATGCCAAAATAGCCCCTGTGATAGGCGCTGCCATCTTGTGATGGTGGAGTCATTTGGAGCCAGAGTCTGCGCAGTAGAGATCGGCGGGTGGCGCCGCCGTAGCCACTTCCGCTAACCCAAACACACACTTAACTTACCGATAAAACAGCAAGGATCCTGCACGGCGGCGTGTTTAACAGCAGAACAGCTTCTTGTGTTGGTCTGAGGTTAAAGTTCACAGGTATGGAAACTTCAATGACTGTAGTGATTGTTTTAGTTACGTCTCCTCTCACCGTTCGTCCTCCACTCTGCTAATCCGGATCTGATCAGCTGCAGGAGCCGTATTTGTCAATAGAGCTGTCAATCATGAGGCCACACCCCCTTATTACAGCATCAAATGACTAATTAAAAGTAAACTAAGAAAAATGAACACTTGGACATAAATCAGCATGATAAGAACTAACTATAATGACAGAAACCATGTTTGAGAAAAATGTATTTGACGTGTATTTTGATTTTATAGTTTGACTCATGTCCCATCTGTTAACATGGAGGAGGCGGGCTTTATGAGCTATACTGCAGCCAGTCAGCAGGGGGCGACAGAGAGGGTTTGGCTTCACTTTTAGGGAGCTGTCATGTCGGCCATCTTTTTATACGGTCTGTGGATTTTGTGTGTTTATAAAAATGATATGTTACATCCAAACTAACCATTAAAACACCAAAGTCACACAATAACACACGCAGAACTCTGAGGCAGCAACATCTCCTGTGTTCTGTGAGGTAAAATGACTGTTTTTGTCAATGGAGTCTGGTGGCTTTGAGGAGAGCGATGAAACACGTTTCTGATTAAAAGAAAAAAGAAATGCTGAAACTCTTTGCTTTCACAAATGTTACTGGCACATGGTCCTTTACTTAGGACCATAAAGGAACAAAATAATCGCAGCTAGTAGCTGTGCTTTTTGTGGGAGTCAATGATGTTTATTGTTTTCCTTGCAGGAGTCCCGGAGCTTCCCCGAGTCGTACCCCGAGCTCCCCAAACAGGACACGGTGGAGAGCAGCCTCCTACAGAAGCATATCTTGGAGCTGGCCACCATGCTGGACGTGCAGAGCCTCTTTTGGGATGATTCACTGGAAGCCTACTAACATCTCCACACAGGGCGACATGGCATCAGTGTACATACAGACTCAACTGCCAGAGCCCTCTCACTGTCTTTCTGTTTTTTACAGGTAATTCAGCACATACAAGATCATGTCCTGCATTAAGTGTTAACTTGTGAAAGAAAATGTAGTGAAACATGAAAATGTTCAAGCCAGAGAGTTTAACGTGTACATTCCCCATTTTTACTTCTCAGCGGCTTGCCTCGTAAATATACGCATCATGTAAGAGAAAACAAACAAGCGAGAGGCTGCGAACGACTGAACAACTCGCCGTTCCCCATCCGATTATAAGTGAGAGCCTGCAGCCTCCTCTCGTGTCACATAATTGTAAAGAAGTTGGAACTTTTTTGTGTTTTTTAAATAATTATCATTGTTTATAGAGTGAAGGTTGTAAACGTGTGTTCAGACCCAAAGCAGAGTGACTCTTTAACGCAGCACTACTACGTAAAAAGATTTCACATCACTCACGTATTTATGCAAGTTGAATTTTTTCAACTTAAGCAAGAAGTTTGCATGAAACAGAAACTGTCAAACCAAACTCCATTCAAAAAACAGTCATTTTAAAGCAGTGTTCTTGTCGCCTTGCAGACAGACCTGACAAAACATGACTTCAGACTTTTTACAACCCTGCATCATGATGTAGTTCTCTCAGCATCCTCTCAGCCTGTTTATTGTCATTAAATCTCAGTAACATCTGAGGGGGAGGGGAGGTTAACCCAGCTGTGGGATGATGCTATGAACACAGAAAGAACACTTGTGTTTTTTTAATACAGATGAGGACAGAGGCGAATGTTCTCAGCTTCCAACAAGAAAAGAAATGATCCCTTCAGAACTCACTCCCCTTTCGGTCTGAACACACCTGCAGGACGGAGACAGTGTGACAGTTCCTCTGTAGGCAGGTTGGTGCTGAGAGAATCCTTCGCTGCATCAGTCAATATTAAAAACAATGTAACGTTAGCACACGCGGTTGGAATTCGAACGATTTCACCAAAAATGTTCTTACTGCTCTGAGTTTTTTGTATCTGCCAAACAGTGCTCGCTGTGCAGCAGCTTAACTTGTAGCAGGCTGAAGTGCATGAGGTCACGTTCTGTTGTAGGCCGTCGTTCCTGTAAAGATATCGCACTCCTTCACGTCATTAACCAGCAGGCATATCGCACCTTTAATCGTCGGCCTTGTGTGTTTTTAAAGTTCCCGTTTCCATATCACTGTGCTGCACCTGCATGCAAAAAAGACAAAGAGATGCATCATGTTGTGTTTTTTTACCCATCAGCCTCCACCTTTAAGGACACAAAGACTTGAGATTCAAACAGCATGAGTAAGGGACGTATACGGAGCCGGTGCATGTGTAGCATGAGCCGTGCGTTTGTTGTTCAGTCAACAAATGAGACGAGCTAGTTTGACAGCAGAGGAGACGACTGAGGGGAGAGGAGACGCCGACACGCAGCCGTGCTTTTACTGCTCCAGTGATTTGCCAAACACCTGTTACCTTAACGATGACGGGATTATCATGTGACCTGCAGGTTTTACAGGCGGAAAGGAATGTTATTTATATTCTACAGACGACACAGATCAACCTCCTCCTTCATACACTTTAAATCTCTGCCACTGATCCTCTGCGTCAGGCTGAAGAGGCGGCCATCTTTTACTGGAAGCAGAGAAACAATCCAAATGTAGCTAAAAGAGAGGGAGGCTGGGTGAAGCTCAAGAGGGGCGAGCAAGCAGCGACCACAAGGACTCATTTTTAAAAGTTGACAATAATTCATATCATGACTCTCATGGTCGTTTTTTCTCTTGATCTAGAGAACAAAGTTATTTTCTATTTTGCATCAAGTCTGTTTGACCCAAGTGTTCCCCCCCCCTCGTTTACCGTGATTCACCATCAGCAGAAACGTATAGTAAATACAGAAACGTGAATCTGCTGCCAGCGTCCGCCTCTGTTAACCGTTAACCTCCTCTTTACACAATATGTGTGCTCTCCCACCAGTGCAGTCCCTGTGGGTGTTTAAAGCAGGCGGCCTCACAAACACACAACACGGTTCTCCCGGCAGCTCACAGCTCGTATGGGTTGGACCTGATCGCCTACGGTCTCTGCCATCACTTAAAAAGCTGTGAATATGTTAAACTTAAAGTTACCCGCCTCCTATATGCAGCCTGTACTCACCTGTATGTAGGTGAGGTGTAGGTGTTTACACTAACCCGCTCAGAGGTCCCTGAAAAGGCTGCCTTAGGCCTTGTTATCTGTTCTGGTGTATTCAGACTGTAGACAGACAAACACCTGAAATGTGATCTAAACAAATCAGAGTCGAGCTTCATTTGGAAGTTGTTTTGAAATGCGTCTACAGAAGCGTCTCTGTCCTGACTCTGTAGCTGCTGAAATCAGATTTCAACGTGTCTGTTGAGTCACTCAGCTCAGCTGTGTGTCGTCCTCCTGCAAGTTGGATTGTAAACAACGACCTCACGTGGAAGAGGAGGTCTTTTCCTGTGTTTCTGAAGAACTGAATGACCACTGACTGTCCGACGCGTCTCTTAACTCTTACCGTGTATTTAACAGCAGATCAGCCTCCTGTGTTGGTCTGAAGCCGTCTTTTTCTGTGTGTCGGACGCAGACCGAGGCGAGGTCGCTGTCAGACGATAGCGGATGGTCCTGAGGCTGCTTCTGCTCTCTCATGACTCGCTCATTGTGGTTGCTGCTTGCAAGCAAGAACTCTTGAGATGATAAAACAAGTGATGGTAGTTTAAATCAAACTTTGTGTTGGATCTCTGAGTGGATCTACAGGAAGCATCTTGTTAACGGCCTTAAACCAGGAAGCTGCCTGTGACTCTGACACGGCCCAGGACCTTAACCATCCTCACTCCCTCTCTCTCCGTGTCGGTTCCTTCTCTGGACATTTCCCATAAACCCCAAAACTCTGTCAAACATTCCTGAAGAAGTTTCAGATTACTTTTGAGTTAACTTTATAAATAGCATGAACGCTAACTTTGCTTGCACTTGAGAGACACGCGTCCTCTTTCACTCACCTCATGTAAATATTTGTGTTTGAGCTTTCTTTGTTTCTGCACCAGCATGTGAGTGACAGCACCGACCAGTGTAAGAAACCAGCTGACACGTAACTGCCCTTCACCGTGATGTTAAAGGAAAGCTTCCACGCAGCGGCAGCCGGGCTGGAGAAAAGATAAACAACACTATTTTTAGTGTTTGTTCTATTTATTGATTTATTGTTGAGTGTGTGTACAGATAATGTAAAGCGATGTTCGGCACAGGTGTGTGTGTGTGTTCAGTAGTTAGTGCGTCTATAAAATGTGTGATGAAATATGAAGCTGGAGCAAAATGTTCATGTTGGTTTTTCTAACGACGTTACATTCCGACTCTGTCGCAGAGAGGCAGAGAAACTGTTCCTCCGTTTTACACGAGCGTGGGACAGAGAGCCGTTTCTACATGTCCCTCTCTTTTCATCCACGCTCCCTCGTGCGGACAGATTCAGATATGTAGGCTTGCACTTTATGAAGTTTGATATTGTTATGATCTTGTTTGTCGTGCTTTAACGGGGAAAAAAAGAGAAAATTCCTTCCTTGTCTTTCCGTGATTGTTCCGACCAGCGCTTCACTCTGGTCACTTCTTTTTTAACAAACATTTTCCTAAAGGAACTTTTCATCCGCTGTCACTTTTTAACAGCTTCTGCCTGAAACGTGTGAAACATGTTGGCTGAGAGTGTCGACGAGGCAGCAATAACATCATTAACGTGTGAAAGAGAAGAAATGTTCTGTCGAAGGCAGTGGTGCTAAAAACGCTGCTGTCACTGAATCATCATTTTATATCAGCAACAACTGAAACATGTTTCAACACCAGGACAGAAGAAGAAGACGTGATGAAATGTGTTCACATTGCATGTTGACAAGTTTCTACGTTCATATTTCTATGTTTCTAACATGTTACTGTGCGCCGTGTTCCCTCAAATCCATGAAAGCATTGTGACACGACGGCACAAAATCAGACTCATTTAATGCAAAATAACTCAGAAGAGTGACGAGACGCTGAACTCTGATCATGATTAACACTATGAAACAAACGAGATCACTTTCAGCTCCTGTCGCGTCCGTCTGTCGCCGTGTTTCTCTTCTTCATCAGGAACGACCTCCTGAGATGTTCTGCTTCTGCTTTAACTCTACAGAGGCTCATGAACACATCTTATTTATTTTAGCTCCACAAATGTGTATGAATTAGAATTAGCTTGTTATGAGTGTGTGAACATTTGTTTTTATTTCTTTAGTTTCATTTCACAGCAGCTGATCAGCAGCTCGGTGCAATAGTGAGATTGATTCTGTGTGATGGGAGAGAAACAAACAAGACGGCTGTTTGAAACATTTCCTATATTTTCATTTGTGAATGAAATTATGAAATTATGAAATCATGAGGGGAACACAAGTCCATATGGATCTGCAAACAAGATCATGTGTGCACAAAATGAACAGCTTGTAACATTAACGAAGGTCAATGTCTCATTTTTAAGGAACAAAAACAACTTCAGCAAACGAACACATTTATGTGTTATGAGATGTTTCCCAGGTTAACTCGTGCAGACAGGATGTTATCTTAACAAGATGTTTGTCTTATGCAAACAAGATATTAATTAGTGAGAACAGATATAAACAAGATTCTATTTAAAATTAATTTGTGAAAATGAAGTATTCCAAGAAAACTTGTGCAACCTAAATATTATGTTAACTTTAGGGAACAAGATGTTAAACAAGTTTCAACCAGTTTAGTCATTTATGAGATCAATAACTTCATTAGTACAGTTTGTGGCTTTTCTACAACATCATGAAGAGTTGTTACTCCAGTGTTATTATAAACCTTACGCACAGTGGAAACTGTGACAGACCAGAGGCTACATTACACTCTGAATGATGCTGAGAATCTGCAGTATAAAAATGTTCATCCTTTGTGTTCCTGAACTGAAACCAGGCCGTGTTGTCGTCTCGGTCTCGTGCAGAACTTTTCCCTCTGAGATCACAGACTTGTGTCGCACTCTCACAGAATCAATGTTTCTTTATTTACGCGACACTTTGCACTTTTGTGAACATTCAGACTGAAGAAATGCAAGAAGCAGAGAAACGAGAGGAAAATAGTAACTGAGTCAGAACTGCGGGCGTGCCATCAGCTCTCACTCTGCGTTATCAGTATTAAACCCACCAGAGCACAAGAAGCAAACTTGTTTTCTACATGACACCACAAGCACAAAATGGACCCTCATTCATGGAGAAGCATGTCGACGACTCCCCGATTACTGCCGACTGATCAATCCTGTTTTCTCCCCCGGATACATGGGGGTCATTTTTACCTTTTTATACTCGTACTATGTCCAAAAGATGGGTGCAGCCTTCCTTTATAGCAACATGTGTGACTTGCTTGTTGTGATTTTCAGTCGGTGTCGAACTGTCAGATGTATTTTCAGAGTTTCAGTTAAAAAAGAGATGATCTCTGTGAGCAGCATGTTTGTTTAGAATAGAAAGTGCCAAAGACTGATGTCCTCACACTTTCTCATCCTGACAATGATGGAGATCAGTTATTGTACCCGATGTTTCTTTTTTCTGTGTTCGAGCCAATAAAGAAAAGAAAATGTGGCTTCATAAACAACAGGTGTGTTTTACTGTGGGACTGGAGGGGAGGTCGTTCTGCAAACTTACACATGAACATCAACTTTGCTAAAACAACTAGATCAGCTGGTGCTCTTCACTTCAGTTGCATTTATTTGGTTTTGCTCAAATACAAACAAACGTAAATATTAAATTTAAGAAATGTTTGAATTCACTGAAAAGGACTTTATGATGTGTTTCCAGTTCATATCAAACAATATATTTAATTTACATATCAATTAAAAGTGAAAAGATGTGTAAAAAAATAATCATTAAGCTTCCAAAGATATATTTGTTTCACTTTTATTCATGTTTTAAAAGCATTGTCATTACAACCTTTAACCCTCTTGGTGTGTCTATAAAGGTAGACTTCATTTGTTTGCAAAAGGTTTTTTGTAAACTGTTTCAATAAAGTTGTTAAATTAAAAAAAAAACACCTTTCACTTAACCACTTTTTAGTTATTTAATATTTTATTTAATTTGGATTTTGTTACCTAAACGTTACATTATTAGTAGGTTTAGTAGGTGACATTATTTGGAGGCTTATAGAGCATGGGCAGTAACACATTCTTGTAGCCCTTCATTGGTCACAGTGAGTTACTACAACTCCATCTTTTTTAATGACAATTATATTATGATATAAATATGGATTTTTATGGTTATCGGTATGAAAAGCTGGTATACCATGTTAGAGCTCACTTTAACATCTAATAAACGAATTCTGTCCACTACCATAAAACAGCACTATATTAGTATTAGTGTTTTGTCCATCTGTTTTTACACACACAATTTTGCTTTATTTTGAAAGTATTGATGTTGACGGGGTTGAGAATCTATAATTCTTTGTCGACATCTAGCGGCTAATTTGAGGTATTACAAAACTACGTTAACGCCCAGGGCGCCCGTCCAAGATGCTTTGGTTTAGGTTCAGTCGATAGCGTATTTTAGAATTCGGTATTCCCCAAAAAGGTCGAAGTTATATAAAGCCAATTAAACCAGCCGTACATCAGCATATCTGGTAACCTGTTTAGCAGTTTCCGTTATATGATTTTTCATATTACAATGTGACCACGAAAGACGGTAACTATCTTTACCCACTGAGTATCTTCGATACTACCCAGGCTTGTTGAGTTGAGGGTGTTGCTAAGGAACGTTAGAATTTCGACTCTGGCCCAATCACTGTTCGAGGAAGATGTCACATGCTTTGAATTGACCAATCAGAGAGGAGTCAGCGTCACTATCAGTTGAAGTTTGTCCAAGCTCTCCTCAAACAGACTTTTCATGATAATCTACTTATTTTGCCTGCTCAATTACTACTGTTCCGCTAATGAATTGTATTTTAAAGTCTTGACTAGCTTATTTTGGTTTCTCATATGGTAAGAGTTTTTAAATGTGTTTGTGAATAGCACCGAGGCTAGAAGGGTAGCTGTCAGGGTTAGCTGATAAGCTAGGTTAATGCTAATGTATAATGTACTAATTGCTGAGCTGCCTTTCTGACTGAAGCATCCACCGTAGTCTTAGAAAATAGTGCTGAATTACGTGCTTTCATATTAGTTCATGTGCTTTTGGTTCATAGCTTTGACTGTTTGTGTAGATTTTAGCATCTTGATTTAACTTATTGTTATTATGAGTGGGGATAGCTAGTGTTGGCTTCAAACTTTAAGTTATTATTTAGTTTTCCTTTTACTTAAGTCCTTATTAATGCACTTTAAAATGCCAAACATATTCCTTGTGTTTCGTGTTGGATTCTGAACATTGTCCCTGTTTTTACATGACAGCAATTACACAAATATACCCCAGTTATACTGCCAGTAAATGCTGTATATCTGCTGTACTACAGAAATGTTAACCACCCTATCTAGAGGAAATAGGTGCATTCAAATGAATCTTAGATTTCCTGCCATCTTTTGAAACTTTGAATGGATTTATTCCCTCACACTCCACAGATACCTTGAATGCTCCCACCCTTTTTTCTCAGAGCTTATGTCGTCAGTTTAACACAAATGACTAAAGTAAATCCTGAAGTGATACTTATACTAACAGAGATACTAATAAGAAACTGTTTCACAGAAGAAAGTAATGAGAATACGGTCAAGTTCACCTCCAATTCATGTGCACGTCAATGATGCAACACCTGTTCATGTGCATGTGAAGAGCCAGAGGACGAGTCCTGCCAGGACGCCTCAGGTTAGAGGTTTACTTTTGCATCTTCCTGATCTTATACTTTTTTTTTTTCCTGATTAAAGTAAGGACATGTTGTGAAACCCATCACTCTCATTCCCTCTGACATGCTTCTCCACACTCTGTGTTTTACAGAGCAAGACCAAGGTCGACAGAATCCTCCATCCTACAGCCAAGGTCAAAACCCGGGTGCCATGGATACCACCAGGAAAGGCCTCCATACGGGACGCTACGCACATGTGGGAGGTAACTCATGAAGGACAATTTAACCTGCATCACATCTTCTGTAAGAGTATTTCTGTCACAGCTTTGTGAGGGAGTAATCCAAGCAAAGATGGAGGGTTTCTGAAAGTGTCATGTGCATAAAGGGGCCAACGCACCGCCTTGAGATCACGCCGCCTCATCCAGAACCAGAACCAGAACATTCCCAGTCTGCGCTGCGATTGGCCGACCTCACATCAGAGGAAGAGGAAGGTCTGCACGGGAGAATCAGCCAGTATGAGAGGAAGATCGACAGCTTGATGTCTGAAGTCAGCTCTCTGAAGAATGAGGTCCGTTTGTCCCCTGAGCAGGTTTGAAAAGGTTCAACATCTCTGCATTGATTCATCACATGACGTTTGTGTGTGTGCAGGTGGAGCTGCGGAAGAAGGAGCAGCTGCTGGAGCGTCAGTCGGAGCAGCTGAGTGTCTCCCAGCGGGTGATCGCCGAGCAGGAGGAAGAGCTGGTCGAGGTGACGAAGGAACTGGAAGAGACGGAGCGAGAGAACACACGACTACGTCAGTCCATGGAGAAGATGATGGAGGAGAGCGACTACAGCAGGCAAATATTAAACTCCATAATTTATCAGGTGACACCGAGCCTCTCCTCAGAGTCAGGCTAAAAGTTAAACTACGACAAGACCTGAGAGTCGCACTGATGGAGCGTTCTGCACTGATTTCAGGGTATTGTGTTGGGTTGTATTAAATTTTACACTCATGTGCGTCATCTTAAAGGAACATTGGTACTATAATAATGCTCTCCTGTTTCTGTCTTCTCAGATTAGACAGTTTGCACAAAGACAAAGACGCTCTGCTCAGGAAGCTGATGGAGGCCGAGGTGGACGGGACAGCAGCTGCCAAACAAGTGTCGGAGCTGAGAGAGTCTGTGTCCAAACTGTGCGGGGCGAGCGGCAGCGTGAGTGTTCACTTCATTATGTATCCTTTATGCTACAAGCTGCTTTCACACCGACAACAATCACCTGGGCTTGAAATAGATGCTGATGCTTTGCCTCTCCTCCGGAGCAAAGGTCAAAGTTTAGTGACCCCTCTCCGTCTTTCTGTCTCTGCAGAAGAAACTTTCCTGCTCTGAGTCTTCGGTCTTGGCTCGTCAGAAAGATCTGCTGCTGCAGAAACTGGAGACGTTTGAGGCCACGAACCGAACGCTGCGGCACCTTCTCAGAGAGCAGCACGGGTCGCAGGTACTGTGTGAGACGCATGTTCAGAACTGTAACCTGACACCGGGGAGTCAAATGTTCAACACAAGGAACTCACCTGTCTCTTGATGTGCAAACCGATTTGTTTCTGTGTAAACAGACACACACACATTCATCTCCCATGTTGGAATGTCATGGCGTCTTTAAAGGGAGAAATATCATCTGTTACTTTCCTGGTAAAATATTTGAGCAGCTTTTCAAATGAAAGACAGAGAGGGGGGGGGCTCAGAGGGGTTCTGGATGATGTGCTTTGACTTTAACCACGAGTCAACCCCTGCAGGAGAATGAAGTATACAAACGTACGACAGAAAGAATTAAAATAGCACATAGCACAATAAGCCTCTTTTTTATCCGTTAATGTAACAGCTGCCAAATGAACTTTACAGGAAGTGATGAGGAGATAAGATGCACAAAGTAAACACCAACTTGGTGGACTGGGCTTTGGATTAATACATCTGATTACTCAGTATAACACAGATATATTACAGTCAAATGCTTTATATTGTAAAGGTCTCTTGTGGTGAGATTCCTCTTTTCCTGATGTCTCTGAGATTCATGTAGAAAAAGGATGAAGTTGTTTTTTCTTCCACGTGACTCGTGTGAAGCTACACCTGTCTGTTTTTACACCTGAAGAGAATCTTCCACTAACACGAACCATCTCTAAAGACTTAACTCTCCTGAATGCAGCAGGACACACAGTCTGTGTCCGTTTTCATGTCTCCTCCCAGT